>NW_027142437.1:0-26656 GCF_026170545.1 Melanerpes formicivorus | reverse complement strand
AATTTTATTCCCTTCAATGTCACGGTGAGAAAGGAAAGGAGCAAAGGATGAATCTGGACCTTGGTAATTGATGCAGAAAATACAGTCAGACTGGTAGCATAATTGATGCAGGAAATAGTCAGTCTGGTAGCAGACAGCCATGTGGCAGGCTGAGTAGGTGCAGAATCATGGAATTATCAGGGTTGGAAGGGACCTCAAGGATCTTCCAGTTCCAACCCCCCCTGCCATGGGGCAGGGACACCTCACACTACAGCAGGTTGCTCACAGCCACATCCAGCCTGGCTGCAAACACCTCCAGGCAGGAGGCTTCCACCACCTCCCTGGGCAACCTGTGCCAGGCTCTCACCCGCCCTCATGGGGGGGGACAACTTCTTCCTAACATCCAAACTACCCACTTCTAGTTTTGCTCCATTCCCCCCAGTCCTATCACTCCCTGACACCCTCAGAAGTCCCTCCCCAGCTTGCTTGTAGCCCCCTTCAGATACTGGAAGGCCACAATGAGGTCACCTCGGAGCCTTCTCTTCTCCAGACTGAGCAGCCCCAACTCCCTCAGTCTGTCCTCACAGCAGAGCAGCTCAGCCCTCTGCTCATCCTCGTGGCCCTTCTCTGGACACCTTCCAGCACCTCCAGATCCTTCTTGTACTAAGGGCTCCAGAACTGGATGCAGTACTCCAGGAGGGGTCTCACCAGATTTGTTTTGGTTGGAAAGGACCTTTAAGATCATAGAGTCAACCATTCTACAACAGCTCTTCACAGCCTTTGCCTGAGCAAAACAAGGAGAGAAGTCTTGAAAACAGAATCCCTAGAATCAATAAGGCTCCAAGTGCCACATCCAGTCCCTTTTTGAACACCTTCAGACCAGACCAGACCAGGTTGGAAGTGACCTTCAAGATCATCATGTCCAACCTATCATCCAACACCACCTAATCAACTAACCCATGGCACCAAGCACCCCATCAAGTCTCCTCCTGAACACCTCCAGTGATGGGGACTCCACCACCTCCCCAGGCAGCCCATTCCAATGGGCAATCACTCTCTCTGTGTAAAACTTCCTCCTGACCTCCAGCCTGAACTTCCCCTGGCACAGCCTGAGACTGTGTCCTCTTATTCTGGTGCTGGTTGCCTGGGAGAAGACACCAACCTCTGCCTGGCTACAACCTCCCTTCAGGTAGTTGTAGAGAGCAATAAGGTCTCCCCTGAGTCTCCTCTTCTCCAGGCTAAGCAACCCCAGCTCCCTCAGCCCTCTCCTCACAGGGCTGTGTTCCAAGCCCCTCACCAACTTTGTTGCCCTTCTCTGGACACCTTCCAGCAAGTCAACCTCCTTCCTAACACTGAAGGGCCCAGAACTGGACACAGGACTCGAGGTGTGGCCTAACCAGTGCTGAGCACAGGGCACAATGACTTCCCTGCTCCTGCTGGCCACACTGTCCCTGATGCAGGCCAAGATGCCATTGGCCTTTCTTGTCCACCTGGGCACACTGCAGGCTCATGTTCAGCCTACCATCAACCAGCACCCCCAGGTTCCTCTCTGCCTGGCTGCCCTCCAGCCACTCAGACCCCAGCCTGTAGCACTACATGGGGTTGCAGCCCCCTCCCCAGCTTTGTTGCCCATCTCTGGACACATTCAAGTGCCTCAATGTCCTTCTTGAATTGAGGGGCCCAGAACTGGACACAAAACAGGAGGCCAGAAGGCAGACAGAGGCACTGGGCAGGGAGCAGCTTGCCCAGGCTTCTGCCCACATGTGCCTGCATCTGCTGGGCTGCAAAGCCCTCTCTGCCTGGGGCTGGCTGTGGTGGAAGCCAGCCAAGCAAGGGCGGGCAGCGTGCCCGGCGCTCTGGAGTAGGATAATTACCATCTAGGCTCTGCAAGTGTGGGTTAGCCTGCACTGAAATAAACTGCTCCAATCCATGATGAATATCAACATTGTAGGCACAAGGGGCAAGGCAGCAAATTGGAGGCAGGATGAAGCAGCTCCAGTTAATTATGTCAAATTATATAGCATTTGGAGAGGGTTTTTCTGCTGCCTGCTATTTAGAGCTGGGCCTAAGCTCACTTCCTTGCCTGAAGGGAGCAGATTTGCTGCAAGCTGTGGGCTTGCTTTGTAGTTTGTGATTTATGGCCTTCCTTCCCCCACAGTTTTGTCACTTTCTTGTTTCCTCGACTGAGAGGTTTCAGAAGGTCTCAGCTCAGACAATGAGACTCAGCCAGAGTGCCTCTAGGTACTATCTACAGCCTCTTAAGGACCTGAGAGCACTGTTTGGTTAGGGCTTGCTTCCATTTCCTCCAAGACACTCAAGTATCTCTTCACCAAAGTGTGTATCCCGACACACACAGCCAGCAGCCACTGCTCCTCCACCAGCCTCAAGGCTGTGCACTGCTGCACCAGCAGGATCATAGTATCATAGAATCAGTCAGGGTTGGAAGGGACCACAAGGATCATCCAGTTCCAACCCCCCTGCCATGGGCATGGACACCCCACACTACATCAGCCTGCCAGGAGCCTCAGCCAGCCTGGGCTTAAACACCTCCAGGGACAGGGCCCCAACCACCTCCCTGGACAAACCCATTCCAGGGCCTCACCACTCTCATGGGGAAGAACTTCCTCCTCCCCTCCAGCCTGAATCTCCCCACCTCCAGCTTCATTCCATTCCCCCTAGTCCTATCACTACCTGAGATCCTGAGAAGTCCTTCCCCAGCCTTGCTGTAGGCCCCCTTCAGACACTGGATAGGGCCAAGCCCATTGATCCCTGCCCCTGGTCCTGTTCTAAAGGATCTAGAGAGCAGCCCTTTGGAAAAGGATTTGGGAGTGCTGATGAATGAGGAGCTGGACAGGAGCAGGCAGTGAGAGCTTGCAGCCCAGAAGGCCAATCACATCCTGGGGTCATAGGATCATTGAATTGTTAGGGTTGGAAGGGACCTCAGGCCATTGGAATGGGCTGCCCAGTGAGGTAGTAGGGTTGACATCCCTGGAGGTGTTTGAGACTGGATGAGGCACTCAGTGCCATGGCCTGGTTGATCAGTTAGGGTTGGGTGGTCAGTTGGACTTGATGACCTTGGAGGTCTCTTCCAACCTGGTTGATTCTGTGAGTCTGCAATCCTGCCTGGCCTTTGGCTGCTGGTCTGGAAGGTCTCAGGCATCTGATCAGTCCTCAGTCACAACTCTTAGCTCAAGTGTATCTTTCATAGCATAAGTCATCTTGGGCATCGTTGCTGGGTGCTTGTGGGTGCAGCAGGATCCTAGCTCTCCAGTGGCTGTCACTTTATCACAGCCCAGATATGGACATTAAATCATAGAATCATAGAGCTGTCAGGGTTGGAAGGGACCTCAATTAAACACCCAGCTCCAACCCCCCTGCCATGGGCAGGGACACCTCACACTACAGCAGGTTGCTCACAGCCTCATCCAGCCTGGCCTTGCAAAACTTTCAGGGATGAGGCTTCTGCATCAGAAGATGTGTGGGCAGCAGAGCCAGAGAGGTGATTCTGCCACTTTGCTCTGCTGAGACCTCACCTGGAGCACTGTGCACAGCTCTGGAGCCCTCAATACTGGAAGGACATGGAGCTGATGGAGAGGGTCCAGAGGAGGGCCATGAAAATGATCAGGGGGGTGGAGCAGCTCTGCTACAGGGACAGGCTGAGTGAGCTACTTTTGCTCCATCCCCCCGAGTCCTATCACTCCCTGACACCCTCAGAAGTCCTTCCCCAGCTTTCTTGTAGCCCCCTTCAGATACTGGAAGGCCACAATGAGATCACCTGGGAGCCTTCTCCTCTCCAGACTGAACAGCCCCAACTCCTTCAGTCTGTCTTCATAGCAGAGCAGCTCCAGCCCTCTGCTCATCCTCCTGGCCCTTCCCTGGACACCTTCCAGCCCCTCCAGATCCTTCCTGTAACAGGGGCTCCAGAACTGGACCCAGTGCTCCAGGTGGGGTCTCAGCAGAGTGGAGCAGAGGTGTCTCCAGCCCTCTGCTCATCCCTGTAGAAGCTGCAAGCAGAAGGAACAGAAGAAGAAAACAGAGAGCTGTATGTGTCCCTACTCCCTTCAGCAAGCCAAAGAATCCTACAGCCCATAGCATTAGCTTTCTTTTGCATCCAATGGTAATAGTTTTACCTTCACTCTGTGCAGCCAGGGACTAGGCTGAAGTTCCCCCTTCAAGCTCTACCATGAGTGTAGGTAAATCCATCCAGTAAATGCTTGTTGTCTTTTACCCTTCCACATGCAGTCCACCTTTTGTAAACACACAGCTTCTTCTTGCTTCCCAATCGTCTTTGTTTCTGAGCTACTCTGGTGATTCCTTATGGAGGTAACTCTCCACTCTGGGGATGAATCTCCAAGGGCAAATTGAACCCTACAACCACATCATGAGAACCTCATGAGGTTCAGCAAGACCAAGGGCTAGGTCCTGCAGCTGGGACAGGGCAATCCCAGGCACTGATATAGGCTGGGCAGGGACTGGCTTGAGAGCAGCCCTGCAGGAAAGGGCTTGGGGGTGCTGGGGGATGAGAAGCTCAACAGGAGCCAGCAGTGAGCACTTGCAGCCCAGAGAGCCAAGCAGAGCCTGGGCTGCAGCAAGAGAAGTGTGGCCAGCAGGCCAGGGAGGGGATTCTCCCTCTCTGCTCCACTCTGCTGAGACATCACCTGGAGCTCTGTGTCCAGTTCTGGAGCCTCTATTACAGGAAGGATCTGGAGGTGCTGGAAGGTGTCCAAAGAAGGACCAGGAGGAGGAGCAGAGGACTGGAGCTGCTCTCCTATGAAGACAGACTGAGGGAGTTGGGGCTGTTCAGTCTGGAGAAGAGAAGGCTCTGAGGTGACCTCATTGTGGCCTTCCAGTGTCTGAAGGGGGGCTACAAGAAAGCTGGGGAGGGACTTCTGAGGGTGTCAGGGAGTGATAGGACTGGGGGGGATGGAGCAAAACTAGAAGTGGGGAGATTCAGACTGGATGTGAGGAGGAAGTTCTTCCCCATGAGGGTGGTGAGAGACTGGCACAGGTTGCCCAGGGAGGTGGTGGAAGCCTCCTGCCTGGAGGTATTTGCAGCCAGGCTGGATGTGGCTGTGAGCAACCTGCTGTAGTGTGAGGTGTCCCTGCCCATGGCAGGGGGGGTTGGAACTGGCTGATCCTTGAGGTCCCTTCCAACCCTGACAATTCTATGATTAGCAGCCCCTGGGGTTGAGCAACAGTTGGGGGAGGGGAGGGGGAGGGGGAGTGGGAGAGTGGCAAATTTAAACCTAGAAAAACATCATTAGCAGCCTGTGGGGTTGAGCAACAGCTGGGGGTGGGGGGGAGTGCAAGTTTAACCCTGTAACATCATTAGCAGCCTTTTGGGGTTGAGCAAGAGTTTGGGAGGCTGCCTCAGGATCCCTGTGCTGCACAGCCAGGCTGGGACTGCTCCCATCCGTGTGGGGCTGGCAAATTACAAAGGGAGGAGCAGGAGCCTCTGTCTGGTCACAGAGGGACACCTAATAGTTTCCACTGTGGGCAGAGGAAACGACTGGATGGTGAAGCTGGAAGGGCTGCCACCCACACAGCTCAACAGCCCTAAAAAAAACAGACAAGAGGACTTGTGTGCAAGGAGGAGCCTGAAACCTCCCTGCCTGATGCTCTCAGTGCACAGGAGCCGAGCAGAAGCGGAGCCCACAGCCCTGAGCGGGTGAGGAGATGCAGCACAGCAGCTGGAGCTTTGCTCAGCCTCAGTAAACACAGCAGTTAGCTGCTGGTGGTGCTGCAGACCCAGACCTGAATCACTTAGTCACACACAAACACACAGGACAGCAGCTCTAACCCAGTGCCCCTGGCAGTGCAAAGCACTCTGCTCCTGCCCCAAGCTGGAAGGATGCATTGGACCCAAGCCAACCTCATGAGGTTCAACAAGACCAAGGGCAAGGTCCTGCAGTGGGTTGGGACAATCCCAAGCAATAATATAGGCTGGGCAGGGACTGGCTTGAGAGCAGCCCTGAAGAAAAGGGCTTGGGGGTGCTGGGGGGTGAGAAGCTCAACAGGAGCTAGCAGTGAGCACTTGCAGCCCAGAGAGCCAGGCAGAGCCTGGGCTGCAGCAAGAGAAGTGTGGCCAGCAGGGCCAGGGAGGGGATTCTCCCTCTCTGCTCCACTCTGGTAAGACCACACCTGGAGTCCAGCTCTGGAGCCTCTGTTACAGGAAGGATCTGGAGGTGCTGGGAGGTGTCCAGAGAAGGGCCACGAGGATGAGCAGAGGGCTGGACACAGGTTGCCCAGGGAGGTGGTGGAAGCCTCATGCCTGGAGGTGTTTGCAGCCAGGCTGGATGTGGCTGTGAGCAACCTGCTGCAGTGTGAGGTGTCCCTGCCCATGGCAGAGGGGTTGGAACTGGCTGAACCTTGATGTCCCTTCCAACTCTGACAATTCCATGATTCTAAGAAGAGTGAGACCAGTTGACATGAGGTGGGACAGGCTGTCAGCAGGCAGGGCAATGTAGGGAGGTAACACATGCTCCCCAGGTCAGGAGGGACAGGGATCTACTGGAGAGATTCCAAGGGAGAGCTACAAGGATGATTGAGCACTGCCTGTTGAGGAGAGGCTGAGGGGCCTGGGGCTGTTTAGCCTGGAGAAGACTGAGAGGGGATTTAAGAAATGCTTATCAATATCTGAGGGCTGGGGGTCAGGAGGGAAGGGACAGTTTCATAGTTTCATAGTTTCATTCAGGGTTGGAAGGGACCACAAGGATCATCTAGTTCCAACCCCCCTGCCATGGGCAGGGACACCCCACACTACATCAGCCTGGCCAGAGCCTCATCCAGCCTGCTCTTAAACACCCCCAGGGACGGGGCCTCGACCACCTCCCTGGACAACACATTCCAGGGTTTCACCACTCTCATGGTGAAGAACCTCCTCCTCACATCCAGCCTGAATCTCCCCACCTCCAGCTTCATTCCATTCCCCCTAGTCCTATCACTACCTGATATCCTGAGAAGTCCTTCCCCTGCCTTCCTGTAGGCCCCCCTTCAGACAGGCTCTGCTCACTTGCACCCTGGGATAGGACAAGGAGCAGTGGAGGAGGTTCCACCTCAACATGAGGAGGAACTTCTTCACTGTGAGGGTCACAGAGCACTGGAGGAGGCTGCCCAGAGAGGTTGTGGAGTCTCCTTCTCTGGAGAAATTCAGGACCCATCTGTGTGACCTCTGCTGGATTCTCTGGTCCTGCTCTGGCAGGGGGGGTGGACTTGATGATCTTTGGATCCTGTGATCCTGTGCTGCACAGACCCTGCTGGCCAGCCTGGTCTCTCTCCTGAAAGACTGCAGCTGGGACTGGCAGTGGAAGGGGAGCACTCCTTGAGGGCTGGCAGGACTATGACCTCATTATGGAATGGAATGGAATGGAATGGAATGGAATGGAATGGAATGGAATGGAATAGAATAGAATAGAATAGAATAGAATAGAATAGAATAGAATAGAATAGAATAGAATAGAATAGAATAGAATAGAATTAACCAGGCTGGAAGAGACCTTCAAGATCATCAAGTCCAGCCCATCTTCCAACACCACCTAATCAACTAACCCATGGCACCAAGCACCCCATCAAGTCTCCTCCTGAACACCTCCAGTGATGGTGACTCCACCACCTCCCCAGGCAGCCCATTCCAATGGGCAATCACTCTCTCTGTACAGAACTTCTTCCTAAGATGCTAGTGCCCACCTTGCACATCCTCACCCTTTCACTCATCACCTGGGAGGAGCTGCAGCTGCCACTCTGGTACCCTCTCCACCTTCCTTTCCTGAGCCCCAGCCCCTTGCTGGGGGGCAGTGAAGTCTCCCCACACCCAGGGCTGCTGTGAGCTGGTTGTGGCATGAGGCAAAGCCAGGAAGGAAAGAACTAAGGGAGAAGTCAAGACCATCCCTGCTCTGCAAGGCAGTTCAGCATCCACTGGTTTTTTACCTCCAGCCACCTCCAACTCAAGTGGAACAAAGAGGAAATGAGGAGCAGCTCAATAAGCTATGATGTGGTGTTATCACCAGCAGCAAGACAAAAGCCACTTTTAAAGTGGTGCAGCTGAAAAAGCATCTGGGCTGTTGGCAAGAAGGGAGGGGGGGAAACTTTACTGAAGAGATGGGCAAGGGGGGGATAAGAAAAACCAACCAGGAGGGAATAGCAGTTCTGGTTACTCTAGACTTGACCTTAGTTCTTTTTGTTCTTCAGCAGTGTGCCCAGGGGGCCAAGAAGGCCAATGGCATCCTGGCCTGCATCAGGAACAGTGTGGCCAGCAGGAGCAGGGAGGTCATTCTGCCCCTGGACACTGCCCTGGTTAGGCCACACCTTGAGTCCTGTGTCCAGTTCTGAGTTCTTCAATTTAAGAAAGACATTGAGACACTTGAAGGTGTCCAGAGAAGGGCAACAAGGCTGGGGAGGGGTCTGGAGCACAGCCCTGTGAGGAGAGGCTGAGGGAGCTGGGGTTGCTTAGCCTGGAGATGAGGAGGCTCAGGGGAGACCTTCTTGCTGTCTACAACTCCCTGAAGGGAGGTTGTAGCCAGGTGGGGGTTGGTCTCTTCTCCCAGGCAAGCAGCACCAGAACAAGAGGACACAGTCTGAAGCTGTGCCAGGGGAAGTTTAGGCTGGAGGTGAGGAGAAAGTTCTTCCCAGCAAGAGAGATTGGCCATTGGGATGTGCTGCCCAGGGAGGTGGTGGAGTCACCATCATAGTGTCATAGTATCATAGTATCAGTCAGGGTTGGAAGGGACCACAAGGATCAGCTAGTTCCAACCCCCCTGCCATGGGCAGGGACACCCCACACTAGATCAGCCTGGCCAGAGCCTCATCCAGCCTGGGCTTAAACACCTCCAGGGACGGGGCCCCAACCACCTCCCTGGACAACCCATTCCAGGGCTTCACCACTCTCATGGGGAAGAACTTCCTCCTCACCTCCAGCCTGAATCTCCCCACCTCCAGCTTCACTCCATTCCCCCTAGTCCTATCACTCCCTGAGATCCTGAGCAGTCCCTCCCCAGCCTTCCTGTAGCCCCTTTCAGATACTGGATGGCCATCACTGGAGGTGTTCAAAAAGGGATTGGATGTGGCACTTGGAGCCATGGTTTGTCAGGAGGTGTTAGGTATTAGGCAATAGGTTGGACTTGATGATCTCTGAGGTCTTTTCCAACCTGGTTGATTCTATGATTCTTGCATTCACACTTGAACCACAGAATCACAGAACTCTCAGGGTTGGAAGAGACTTCAAGGATCATCTAGCCCCAACCCCCCCTGCATACATTGTCCTTCCCCAGTTACATTCTGTGCAGTGAATAAAGCACAGGACTACAAGGCTGTGTCAGATGCCAGGAAGCCACTGAAGCTGCACTTGAACAAGCCTGGGATTTGTTCCTCCACTGCCTCACTGCTCTCCTAAGAGGCAGCTTTGAATATCCCTGAGGTGAAGCCAGGAGGCATTGGAGCTTTATCACAGCAGATATGATCTTCCTGGGGTTGGTGGGATAAAGAACTACCAGGGAAAAAAAATCTCTTACACACACCCCCCTCTTGAACATCTTGTGCTTTGCCTGTGTTTCTGTGGGGGTGATGGTAGGGACTGTTCTCCCTTCCAGCTACCCAGTAGCTGCTGAAGAAGCCCTGCACCTCCACCATCCCCTTTGTCCTCCAGGTTTCCCCATGGCAAAGGCAGGACAAGTCCAGGGGAGGTTTGAGCAGCCCAGATTCCCAGTGGGAGCTAATCAGAGAGGCTTTGCCTGGAGGGGAAAATACTGTGCTCAGAGAATCATGGAATTGGCAGAGTTGGAAGGGACCTCAAGGATCAGCCAGTTCCAGCCCCCCTGCCATGGGCAGGGACACCCTCACACTACAACAGGTTGCTCACAGCCACATCCAGCCTGGCTGCAAACACCTCCAGGCAGGAGGCTTCCACCACCTCCCTGGGCAACCTGTGCCAGGCTCTCACCACCCTCATGGGGAAGAACTTCTTCCTCACATCCAATCTTAATCTACCCATCTCTAGTTATGCTCCATCCCCCCAGTCCTATCACTCCCTGACACCCTCGAAAGTCCCTCCCCAGATTTCTTGTAGCCCCCTGCAGATACTGGAAGGCCACAAGAAGGTCTCCTGGGAGCTTCTTCTTCTCCAGACTGAGCGTCCCCAGCTCCCTCAGTCTGTCCTCATAGCAGAGCAGCTCCAGCCCTCTGCTCATCCTCAGGGCCCTTCCCTGGACACCTTCCAGCCCCTCCAGATCCTTCCTGTAACAGAGTCTCCAGAACTGGACACAGTGCTCCAGGTGAGGTCTCACCAGAGCAGAGTGGAGGGGGAGAATCACCTCCCTGGCCCTGCTGGCTGTGCTTCCCTTCATCTGCACTCCTTCATCACCCAGGCCAAGGGGGTTCCCTGGCAAGGGCTTTGCTGGGAAGACTGGAAAGAAACCATTTTCCTGCAGCCATGGTGACTTCCCTCAAAGCTGCCTGAGACCACACAGAACTGGAGCTAGCAGCGGCTGAGGCACAGCAGAGCTCCCGAGCGCTGCATGAAGAGTGCAACCACAAGACACCAATTCAGGCAGCCTCTCTTTTCAGCAAGCACTCAGCTGCACAGCAAGGCCAAGTGCAAGCAAACAGGAATGATTTCATTGTCATCTAAAGGTAATTCATTACAGGCAGGAATCAACAGGGAGTCCTTTTACTAAACCCTGATGGCACATTACTGCTGTCAGCCCTTGAAGAGTTACCCACAGACCTACGTGAGCAAGAGCAGGCTCTTCATGTCCTAACATTATTTTGGCTCATGTTATTTTCCTCCAAGCCAGGCAAAAATAAGGTTTGAAAATGTAACCAGAAAAAAAAGGAAAGGTTCAGAGCAAGTAAGAGAAACCCAAAGCTGGAGTTGCTTCAATATTGTAGGTGGAAACATGAACCAGGCTGCCGATGGAGTTAATCAGCTTGGCTGCTCAGGAGCCTGAGCTCCTTCTGCTAGAGGGCTGGGGCTGGCTAATGTGCTATAAGGATGTGTTAGGGTCATAGAATCACAGAATTGTCAGGGTTGGAAGTGACCTCAAGGCTCAGCCAGTTCCAACCCCCCTGCCATGGGCAGGGACACCTCACACTACAGCAGGTTGCTCACAGCCACATCCAGCCTGGCTGCAAACACCCTCCAGGCAGGAGGCTTCCACCACCTCCCTGGACAACCTGTGCCAGGCTCTCACCACCCTCATGGGGAACAACTTCTTCCTCACATCCAATCTGAATCTCCCCACTTCTAGTTTTGCTCCATTCCCCCCCAGTCCTATCACTCCCTGACACCCTCAAAAGTCCCTCCCCAGCTTTCTTGTAGCCCCCTGCAGATACTGGAAGGCCACAAGAAGGTCTGCTTGGAGGCTTCATCCTGAGCTGAACCCACAGCCAGCTCCTGCAGGCAGCAGGGGGACTGCAGCTCCCTCATCTCTCATTAACTCACCACTGCTGCTCATTGCTTTGCTGAGCTCAAATCAGGTCCTGCCCACAGGTTTTCTTCAGGTACTCCTCAGGAACCTGGGGAGTTACAGCAACCAACTCCAGCCAGGAGACCTGGAGCTTTTTGACCTGGAGAAGAGAAGACTGAGAGGGGATTTAAGAAATGTTTATCAATACCTGAGGGCTGGGGGTCAGGAGGGAGGGGACAGGCTCTGCTCACTTGCTCCCTGGGATAGGGCAAGGAGCAATGGATGGAAGCTGCAGCACAGGAGGTTCCACCTCAACACAAGGGGGAACTTCTCTACTCAGAGGGTCACAGAGCACTGGCACAGGCTGCCCAGAGAGGCTGTGGAGTCATCTCCTCTGGAGACTTTCCAGCCCCATCTGGATGTGCTCCTGTGTGAGCTGTGCTGGATTCTCTGGTCCTGCTCTGGCAGGCAGCTTGGACTTGATGGTCTCTGGAGGTCCCTTCCAACCCCTGACATCCTGGCATGCTGGGATTTTGCTCTAACTCACCTCCTCAGCCCATCCCCCAGAGACAACCCTTTCTTTCACATGCACCTATCCCACCTCCTGTACCTACTGAGGATCTGAACCATTCATTTGGAGGACTGAGGCATGCACCAACCTCAGTGCTAGCACGCTGGGCAGGCTCACAGCAAAAAACCCAACCAACCAGACAAAGATCAGCTATCCCAGCCCGAGAAAACAAAGGGCTCCATTTAGATGCCTGCAGGCAGGCAGCTCAGTGCCATGTGAGATGCCCTGAGGCACCCAAGATACACAGGGGGTTGGCAGACAGCACACAAGACCTCTGGAAGGGGGCAGGGAGAGCAGGCAGGACACCCCAGGGTGTCTCAAGCAGTGCTTGGTGCCAAAGCTGAGCTGCAGACTGAAAAACATTCCTCTTCCCCCACTGCAGGCAGCTGCACAGCTTCCCTCCCCAGCAAGCAGGCATCTTGCAGAGCAGCAGCAGGGCTGCAGAAGAGCCCTGTCCTTATCTGGGGGCTGCTGAAATCTGGCAGAGCTTGCAGGCTGTGTCAGCTTATTTTGCCAGGAGCACACAATGCTCACCGAGCCCCACGAGCTGCTGTGATAACCATCTCTGCCAGCTTGCTGAATGGATTCCTTTCAGCAGCTGCCTCTGAGGCTGTGGAGCTAGGGCAGAGCTTCTGTAGCACGCCACTGCAGAGGGAACACCTTTGTGTGTGTGTGTGTTGGGAGCAAGAGAGGTGTCTGGGAAGCCTGGTGAGCTCAGAATTGATGATCCGAGCCTAGGAGTGGAAGGTGATTGTGTCAAGGCTGCTGGCTGCTGCAGAGAGAACAGACTGCTGCCTAATCCTCTTCTGAGCATGTGCCCTTCTAGGGGGGAGAGCCCCTCTAAGGATTTAATTCCAGAGCTTATGAATTGCTGCACTGCTGATTATGAGGAGGTGGCTGTGGCACTGCAGCCTGGACTCAGCTCGAGGATGGTGCCCAATGCCAGCACAAGGGGCAAGGGGTGGGAGCTGAGGCATAGGAAGTTCCATGGAAACAGGAGGGAAAATATTTCCCTGTGAGGGTGAGAGAGCACTGGAACAGGCTGCCCAGGGGGGTTGTGGAGTCTCCCTCTCTGGAGATATTCCAAACCCACCTGGATGTGTTCCTGTGTGAGCTGCTGTAGGCGACCCTGCTCTGGCAGGGGGCTTGGACTGGATGAGCTTTGGAGGTCCCTTCCAGCCCCTAACATTCTGTGACCCTCTGAAAAGAGGACAAGTCTTCCACCTGCAGTTAATAAAGCTGAGAGGCTGTGCATGTCTTGCCTGCATTCCACTCTTGGAATCCAGCATGAAACTATGGACCACAAGCCTTCCCAGCAGTCAGTGTTAAATGAGCATGACTGGAGAGATTACTAATGTTCTGCACTGCTCAGCAAGGAAGACTGACACAGATTTCTACTTAGAGTGAAACAGTCACTGCCCAGGTTAAATCTCAGGCTGCTCCACACATTTCACAGTATCATAGTATCAGTCAGGGTTGGAAGGGACCACAAGGATCAGCTAGTTCCAACCCCCCTGCCATGGGCAGGGACACCCCGCACTACATCAGCCTGGCCAGAGCCTCATCCAGCCTGGGCTTAAACACCTCCAGGGACAGGGCCTCAACCACCTCCCTGGACAACCCATTCCAGGGCTTCACCACTCTCATGGGGAAGAACTTCCTCCTCCCCTCCAGCCTGAATCTCCCCCACCTCCAGCTTCATTCCATTCCCCCTAGTCCTATCACTACTCTTCCTTGCATAACCTAATTAAGAGACCTAGCTGCTCACAAGCCTGAAAGCAGGACTTGGCCTCACATTTTATTACCATAGAATCACAGAATTGTCAGGGTTGGAAGGGACCTCAAGGATCCATCTAGCTCCAACCCCCCCCTGCCATGGGCAGGGACACCTCACACTACAGCAGGTTGCTCACAGCCACATCCAGCCTGGCTGCAAACACCTCCAGGCAGGAGGCTTCCACCACCTCCCTGGACAACCTGTGCCAGGCTCTCACCACCCTCATGGGGAAGAACTTCTTCCTCACATCCAATCTCAATCTCCCCATCTGTAGTTTTGCTCCATCCCCCCCCAGTCCTATCACTCCCTGACACTCTCAAAAGTCCCTCCCCAGCTTTCTTGTAGCCCCCTTCAGATTCTGGAGGACCACAATTAGTGCTCCTCAAAGCCTTCCTGTTCTCCAGACTGAACAGCCCCAACTCCCTCAGTCTGTCCTCATAGCAGAGCAGCTCCAGCCCTCTGCTCATCCTCATGGCCCTTCTCTGAACACCTTCCAGCACCTCCAGATCCTTCCAGTGATAGGGGCTCCAGAACTGGACACAGTGCTCCAGGTGCGGTCTCAACAGAGCAGAGGGGGAGAATCCCCTCCCTGGCCCTGCTGGCTGTGATTCTCTTGAGGCATTTAACGAGCGGCAGTGCTGTGTGTGTGAGAGCACAGACACACGTTCCTGCTCAGCTGAGAGCTGGATGTCATTATGCCACAGCACACACTGGATCCAGCTGCCAGCCTTCAGCGCAGCTTCTGTGAGCGGATGCTGCCATCTAGGCAGGCGTCTGGGGAGCAGCACACCTATCTCACAACATCAGCTGTCTTTTGCCGGGGGAAGGGGGGACATATTCTATCATCCAAAACACAGGAGAAAGGAACAGGGTTTCTTTTATAGTGTATGAAAAAAAGACACCTCAGCACTCACTGAAAGTACAAAATCTGATGGGAGCAGACCACATCAATCACAGAAGGTTAGGGGCTGGAAGGGACCTCCAAAGCTCATCCAGTCCAACCCCCCTGCCAGAGCAGCATCACCTAGAGCAGGTCACACAGGAACACAGCCAGGTGGGGTTTGAGTATCTCCAGAGAGGGAGACTTCACAACCCCCCTGGGCAGCCTCTTCCAGTGTTCTGTCACCCTCACAGGGCACAACATTTCCCTCCTGTTTCCATGGAACTTCTTATGCCTCAACTTCCACCATTGCCCCTTCTCCTGAGAGGGAGGCTCCACAATCCCCCTGGGCAGCCTGCTCCAGCAAAGATGTTTATGAAGACATACAGTATCACAGCATCACCAAGGTTGGAAGAGACCTCAAAGATCATCGAGTCCAACCTGTCACCACAGACCTCATGACTACACCATGGCACCAAGTGCCACATCCAATCCCCTCTTGAACACCTCCAGGGATGGGGACTCCACCACCTCCCTGGGCAGCACATTCCAATGGTTAATAACTCTCTCAGTGAAGAACTTTCTCCTCACCTCCAGCCTAAACTTCCCCTGGCACAGCTTGAGACTGTGTCCTCTTGTTCTGGTGCTGGTTGCTTGAGAGAAGAGACCAACCCCCTCCTGGCTGCAACCACCTTTCAGGTAGTTGTAGAGGGCAATGAGGTCACCCCTGAGCCTCCTCTTCTCCAGGCTAAACAACCCCAGCTCCCTCAGCCTCTCCTCACAGGGCTGTGCTCAAGGCCTCTCCCCAGCCTTGTTGCCCTTCTCTGGACACCTTCAAGTGTTTCGATGTCCTTCCTAAACTGAGGGGCCCAGAACTGGACACTGGACTCAAGGTGTGGCCTAACCAATGCAGAGTCCAGGGGCACAATGACCTCCCTGCTCCTGCTGGCCACACTATTCCTAATGCAGGCCAGGATGCCATTGGCCTTCTTGGCCACCTGGGCACACTGCTGGCTCATGTTTAGGCAGCTGTCAATCAGCACCCCCAGGTCCCTCTCTGTTTGGGAGCTCTCCAGCCAAATACAACCAAATACAGCCAAATACAACAATTCTCTCTTGCTAGACACAGAATCCAGCCCTGCACTGAACCACAACCTGCTGTGAACTCTGAGAACCATGAATAGAAACCATGGGGCTATTAATGCTCAGTAATTACCAAAGCACATTTTACCCCAGCAGCACTATCTTTGCAGCTCTTTTGTATGCTTTCAGCTACAGCAAGAGGCCATTTTTAGAAGGCAGTTCCTAAAATACCTACTGAGATCCCACAGAGTGAAACAAAATGGAAAACCCTTTCCCTTCACAAACCCAAAACAGTTCCAGAGAACCATAGAGTTGTCAGGGTGGGAAGGGAGCTCAAGGCTCAGCCAGTTCCAACCCCTCTGCCATGGGCAGGGACACCTCACACTACAGCAGGTTGCTCACAGCCACCTCCATCTGCTCTCCCCACCTCCCCAAAACCCCCCAAACATGAAAGTAAATAAAAGGCATCTGATTTTATTTAAAGCAATAAACAAATTCTATAGATGGCATATACAGGAGGCTTACAGACAGAGGACTTTGGCTGATCACTCACAAGGATGAGCAGAGGGCTGGAGCTCCTCTCCTGTGAGGACAGGCTGAGAGAGTTGGGGCTGTGCAGTCTGGAGAAGAGAAGGCTCTGAGGAGACCTCATTGTGGCCTTCCAGTCTCAGGCTGAGCCAAGGGAGGTTTAGGCTGGATGTTAGGAGGAAGTTCTACACAGAGAGAGTGATTGCCCATTGGAATGGGCTGCCTGGGGAGGTGGTGGAGTCACCATCACTGGAGGTGTTCAGGAGGAGACTTGATGGGGTGCTTGGTGCCATGGGTTAGTTGTTTAGGTGGGTTGGATTGGTTGATGGGTTGGACGTGATGATCTTGAAGGTCTTTTCCAACCTGGTCTGGTCTATTCTATTCTATTCTATTCTATTCTATTCTATTCTATTCTATCTGAAGAGGGCTACAAGAAAGCTGGGGAGGGACTTTTGAGGGTGTCAGGGAGTGATAGAACTGGGGGGAATGGAACAAAACTGGAAATGGGTAGATTGAGATTGGATGTTAGGAAGAAGTTCTTCCCCATGAGGGTGGTGAGAGCCTGGCACAGGTTGCCCAGGGAGGTGGTGGAAGCCTCCTGCCTGGAGGTGTTTGCAGCCAGGCTGGATGTGGCTGTGAGCAACCTCCTGTGGTGTGAGGTGTCCCTGCCCCTGGCAGGGGGGTTGGAGCTGGGTGTTTAATTGAGGGCCCTTCCAACCCTGACAATTTTATGATTCTGTGTTTTAATGTCCATGTCTTGGCTGTGATACAGTGACAGCCACTGGAGAGCTAGGATCCTGCTGCACCCACATAAGCACCCAGCAACGATGTCCAAGATGACTTATGCTATGAAAGATACACTTGAGCTAAGAGTTGTGACTGAGGACTGATCAGATGCCTGAGACCTTCCAGACCAGCAGCCAAAGGCCAGGCAGGATTGCAGAATCACAGAATCAGCCAGGTTGGAAGAGACCTCCAAGGTCATCAAGTCCAACTGACCACCCAACCCTAACTGATCAACCAGGCCATGGCACTGAGTGCCTCATCCAGTCTCAAACACCTCCAGGGATGTCAACCTCACTGCCTCCCTGGGCAGCCCATTCCAATGGCCACTCTCTCTTTCTGTGATCATTGAGGTCCCTTCCAACCCTGCCCATTCTGTGATGATGTGATTTGGCTCATGGGACAGACTTAGTGGTCTCAGATGTCCATTCCAGCCTCAGTAAGGACTCTGTGATTAGGGAGAGTAACAAATGCCTTCATTATCAGTTGTGGGAGCACAGGGAATGTATGGCTGCAGAATCTTCCACACCTGGTGGAGGGAGGTTATCACTTGGCACCTTCCATCTCTGCAAGTCCTTTGAATGTGGCTTTCTGAAATGAGTTCTGCTGGAGGCCAGGCATTGCCCCCAGGTTACAAACCACAAACCACACTGCAAGGAGTGCTCCTGAGCTTTGAGAGAGTGAGGAGCCCTGAGCAGCACATCATCCTGAGCTGCTGGCATGTGTACTTGGGCACCCATCATCCAGGGTGTTGTACCACAGGCCAGATTTCCATTGCATTTCAGGAGGCCTTCTCAATTAGCAACCTCAGGGATCATCAGAAAGGGTGACAGAGTGGCCTGAGGGGAACCTTCCACTCCCAGTCAGTGCAAAGTCATCCTGCTGAGTTTCCTCTCAGCATGTTTCAGTCATAGAAACACAGAAAAACCCAGGCTGGAAAAGACCCTCAGGGTCACCAAGTCCAACCCAGAACCCTGCTCTCCAAGGTTCCTCCCTAAACCACAGCCCCAAGCACCACATCCAGACCACCCCAAACACATCCAGGGTTGGGGACTCAACCACGTCCCTGGGCAGCACATTCACAGGCTCAGGATGTCAGGGGTTGGAAGGGACCCAAAGAGATCACTAAGTCCAACCCCCCTGCCAGAGCAGGACCATAGAATCCAGCACAGGTCACACAGGAGCACATCCAGATGGGCCTTGAAAGGCTCCAGAGAAGGAGACTCCACAACCTCTCTGGGCAGCCTGCTCCAGTGCTCTGTGACCCTCACAGGAAAGAAGGTTCCCCTTGTGTTGAGGTGGAACCTCCTGTGCTGCAGCTTCCATCCATAGCTCCTTGTCCTATCCCAGGGAGCAAGTGAGCAGAGCCTGTCCCCTCCCTCCTGACCCCCAGCCCTCAGATGTTTATAAGCATTTATCAAATCCCTTCTAAGTCTTCTTACCGCTTACCTCTTACCAAGTCATCACCTTGAGGACTGCCCTGAGCAGGTTTGCATTAAGGGTATCCTTTCCTCTCCCTGAAAGATGCCTCTGAGTAGTAATGGCAAATATGGATATCTGGCTACTGCCACACATCCTCTCAACCCCTCTTTTCCTTCCCCCACATCACAGCATCCCAGAAAAGACCCTCAGGATCACAAAGCCTAGCCAATAACCCTACCCTAAGAATCATTAAGGAATGGAATGGAATGGAATGGAATGGAATGGAATGGAATGGAATGGAATGGAATGGAATGGAATGGAATGGAATGGAATGGAATAGAATGGAATGGAGTAGAATAGAATAGAATAGAATAGAATAGAATAGAATAGAATAGAATAGAATAGAATAGAATAGAACCGAACCCAACCCAACCAGGTTGGAAGAGACCTTCAAGATCATCGTGTCCAACCCATCAACTAATCCAACCCACCTAAACAACTAACCCATGGCACCAAGCACCCCATCAAGTCTCCTCCTGAACACCTCCAGTGATGGTGACTCCACCACCTCCCCAGGCAGCCCATTCCAATGGGCAATCACTCTCTCTGTGTAAAACTTCCTCCTGACCTCCAGCCTAAACCTCCCTTGGTGCAGCCTGAGACTGTGTCCTCTTGTTCTGGTGCTGGCTGCCTGGGAGAAGAGACCAACCTCTGCCTGTCTACAACCTCCCTTCAGGTAGTTGTAGAGGGCAATAAGGTCACCCCCTGAGTCTCCTCTTCTCCAGGCTAAGCAACCCCAGCTCCCTCAGCCTCTCCTCACAGGGCTGTGTTCCAAACCCCTCACCAACTTCGTTGCCCTTCTCTGGACTCGTTCCAGCAAGTCAACCTCCTTCCTAAACTGAGGAGCCCAGAACTGGACACAGGACTCAAGTTGTGGCCTAACCAGTGCAGTGTCCAGGGGCACAATGACCTCCCTGCTCCTGCTGGCCACACTCTTCCTGATGCAGGCCAGGATGCCATTGGCCCTCTTGGCTGCCTGGGCACACTGCAGGCTCATGTTCAGCCTACCATCAACCAGCACCCCCAGGTCCCTCTCTGCCTGGCTGCTCTCAGCCACTCTGACCCCAGCCTGTAGCACTGCATGGGGTTGTTGTGGCCAATGTGCAGAACCTGGCACTTGGATGTGTTCAATCTCCTGCCCTTGGACTCTGCCCATCTGTCCAGCCTGGCCAGGTCCCTCTGCAGAGCCTCTCTACCCTCCAGCAGATCAACTCCTGCCCCCAGCTTGGTGTCCTCAGCAAATTTACTGCTGATGGACTCAATACTCTCAAAGCATTGAAGAAGCAATGCAGCATGAGACTGATTGGTACAGAGAGCAAAGCAACCAGGACCTGCTGAATTCACATTTAATTCAGGGGGTGGAAAAGACCAAAATGAGCAGAGCTGGCACCAAAGGATTTCAGTCATAAGCTTTTTAAACTACTGTGCTGGAAGAAGGTCTGCTGCCCTTTGAGCAGGCCTGGAATGTAGGACAGGAGAGGGCAATTTTCACACCTTTGCTGTGTCCTTGGCCTGTCCTTCTGGAAAAGAAGGGCATTATTCAGCAGTAAGCAAACCTCCACTGAGCTCAGAGGCTTCCAGCCTGCAAAGCTGGCCTCCTTTTCTTGCACTGAAGGATGTTCTGTGCCCTTTTATATTAGGAAAAACTAAACATTCATAGGGTTTAAGTTGATGGCAGAAGCTCGTGGTTCATTCTGTAGCCTCTGTGTCCTCACCCATGGAAAATGGTTGTGTGCACTGCCCCTTCTCCCACCACTGGCATCAACAGGTCAGGGCACTGCTGCCTTGGCTTGCCAAACTGGCACAAACTGCCCAGCAGGAGACACAGTCTGTATCTCAGGGGGAAAAAAAACTCAGCAGATAGAGCAGCAAAGATGATAGAATCACAGAATGGTAGGGGTTGGAAGGGACCTCTGGAGATCAAGCCCAAGTGCCCTGCAGAAGAGCCTCTCACCCACAGCAAAAAAGTGGAACATCTCCCCTCCTTTCCCAAGCAAAATGAGGATTTCATTGTCCTTCCTGAAAGGAAAGTAAGGATTTGAGAGTATTCCATAGCTCAACTGAAAGACACCTCTGCTCCACTCTGGTGAGACCTCACCTGGAGCACTGTGTCCAGTTCTGGAGCCTCTATTACAGGAAAGATCTGGAGGGGCTGGAAGGTGTCCAGAGAAGGGCCACGAGGATGAGCAGAGGGCTGGAGCTGTTCTGCTGTGAGGACAGGCTGAGGGAGTTGGGGCTGTTCAGTCTGGAGAAGAGAAGGCTCCAAGCAGACCTTCATGTGGCCTTCCAGTATCTGCAGGGGGCTACAAGAAAGCTGGGGAGGGACTTCTGAGGGTGTCAGGGAGTGATAGGACTGGGGAGGATGGAACAAAATTAGGAGTGGGTAGATTGAGATTGGATGTGAGGAAGAAGTTGTTCCCCATGAGGGTGGTGAGAGACTGGCACAGGTTGCCCAGGGAGGTGGTGGAAGCCTCCTGCCTGGAGGTGTTTGCAGCCAGGCTGGATGTGGCTGTGAGCAACCTGCTGTAGTGTGAGGTGTTCCTGCCCATGGCAGGGGGGTTGGAACTGGCTGAGCCTTGAGGTCCCTTCCAGCCCTGACAATTTTATGATCCTAATGCATTAAAGGAGGTCTCCATCAGGCCAGATACTCAAGGTGGTCTGGTTGGTTAAAGTTTACTCTGTTGCCACTTAGAGTCACAATGAAGTAACTTAGAATCACAGAATCAATAAGGGTGGAGAAGACCTCAGAGATCATCAAGTCCAACCCGTCACCCAAGGCCTCATGACTGACTAAACCATGGCACCCAGTGCCACATCCAACTTCTTCAGTAACCAAGAACAGTAACCAGGCCAGGAGGCAGGATGTGCAGAAGATGTTTTATTGAGTAAAATCCTGCTGCTGCTGCTGCTATTTACAGAGTGAAGTTCAGAGCTGCAACCTAGTGAAGCACAGCAACGTGTTAACTATGTTCCTCTGACATCTGGAGCATCTTGAAATCCATCTGCAACTACTTAGTACAGCAATCATCTGCCCATCACTGAGCTCATAATTGAGATTCAATCTTTCTGAAGGATAGCCAAGAGGAATGCTAAGGGAGAGCTGAGTTCAGAGCAAACAGGCTGCTATGTGAATTCCATACCCACAAGAGCTGAGGCAAGTGTCAAGAGGTTTGAAGGCAGCTTCTGTGTTTCCCTGTTGCTCTTCTTATCTCTGCAGGAGGAGATGAAAAAAAATAACATCATCAATTACAAACCTCCAGGGCTTAAGAGTAATATCCACAGCTCAAACACACAGCTCCCTCCATGGCAATCTGGCTTCTGTAAGTCAGAGTGGTGCCTTAACCCACAGCTGAGTGAACCTTGACAAAACACTTACTTATGGATTAAAAGCTAGATGATCCATTTGAAGGCTGCCACAGGAGACAGGAAGAAATGAGAAGGGATGCAACTGCTACCTAGCACAACTGGAAATGGGGAGGTTCAGGTTGGATGTTAGGAAGGAGTTCTTCCCCATGAGGGTGGTGAGAGACTGGCACAGGTTGCCCAGGGAGGTGGTGGAAGCCTCAACCCAAAGCTTCTGCTTTGGAGCACAGCCCTGTGAGGAGAGGCTGAGGGAGCTGGGGTTGCTTAGCCTGGGGAAGAGAAGGCTCAGGGGAGACCTTCTTGCTCTCTGCAACTGCCTGAAGGGAGGTTGTACCCAGGTGGGGGTTGGTCTCTTCTGCCAGGCACCCAGCACCAGAACAAGAGGACACAGTCTCAAGCTGTGCCAGGGGAGGTTTAGGCTGGAAGAGAAGGGCCATGAGGATGAGCAGAGGGCTGGAGCATCTCTCCTATGAGGACAGACTGAAGGAGTTGGGGCTGTTCAGTCTGGAGAAGAGAAGGCTCCAAGGAGACCTAATTGTGGCCTTCCAGTGTCTGAAGGGGTGGAGACCTAATTGTGGCCTTCCAGTGTCTGAAGGGGGCTACAAGAAAGCTGGGGAGGGATTTTTGAGGGAGTCAGGGAGTGATAGGAATGGGGGGGATGGAGCAAATCTAGAAATGGGTAGATTCAGATTGGATATTAGGAAGAAGTTCTTCTCCATGAGGGTGGTGAGAGCCTGGCACAGGTTGCCCAGGGAGGTGGGTGGGAAGCCTCCTGCCTGGAGGTGTTTGCAGCCAGGCTGGATGTGGCTGTGAGCAACCTGCTGTAGTGTGAGGTGTCCCTGCCCCATGGCAGGGGGGTTGGAACTGGCTGAGCCTTGAGGTCCCTTCCCACCCTGCAATTCTCTGATACTATGAGTACCTTAGCCCCAAGCCTTGCAGTCTCTTTGCTGGAAGCCTTGCAGGGCAAAACTGGTCAGTAGCAGCCATTCCTTGCTCACCTCTCAGCAGCTAATCATTCCTCCCTGCTCAGTAGTTAATCATTTTTCGAAGAGCATCATAGCATTTCCACTTGTCTGGGATGTAGAAAGGCTCAAAGATGTGAGGGAAAGGAGTGTCATAGCCACACACTCTTGAGATGGGAGCTTCCAAATTCAAAAAGCATTCTTCCTATTGAGAGAAAAAAAACAAACAAACCAGAATCAGTGTTAGTGAGGCCATTGCTGCCAGGAGCCCCTGCATCACAAACTCAGGTGACATGAACTTTGCCAGACTGGCAGTCCTGGAAATTCAAACCTAAGCAGTCCAGACTAGAACAGTGCTGCCTTTTGCCCAAAGGTCCCTATGGAAATAACAGCTTGTGCTGATGGCATTTTCATTTGTCACAGTATCACAGTATAACTTAGGTTGGAAAGGACCTCGAGGATCATCAAGTCCAACCTATCAACACAGACCTCATGACTAGACCATGGCACCAAGTGCCACGTCCAATCTCCTCTTGAACACCTCCAGGGATGGGGACTCCACCACCTCCCTGGGCAGCACATCCCAATGAGGAATGACTCTCTCAGTGAAGATCTTTCTCCTCACCTCGAGTCTAAACCTCCCCTGGCACAGCTTGAGACTGTGTCCTCTTGTTCTGGTGCTGCTTGCCTGGGAGAAGAGACCAACCCCTTCCTGGCTACAACCACTCTTTCAGGTAGTTTGTAGAGGGCAATGAGGTCACCCCTGAGCCTCCTCTTCTCCAGGGCTAAACAACCCCAGCTCCCTCAGCCTCTCCTCACAGGGCTGTGCTCAAGGCCTCTCCCCAGCCTTGTTGCCCTTCTCTGGACACCTTCAAGTGTCTCAATGTCCTTCTTAAACTGAGGGGCCCAGAACTGGACACAGGACTCAAGGTATGTGGCCTAACCAATGCAGAGTCCAGGGGCAACAATGACTTCCCTGCTCCTGCTGGCCACACTATTCCTAATGCAGGCCAGGATGCCATTGGCCTTCTTGGCCACCTGGGCACACTGCTGGCTCATATTCAGGTGGCTGTCGATCAGCACCCCCAGGTCCCTCTCTGTTTGGCAGCTCTCAGCCACTCTGACCCCAGCCTGTAGCTCCTGCATGGGGTTGTTGTGGCCAAAGTGCAGCTCCTGAGCACTTGGACTTGTTGAATGCCATCCCATTGGACTCTGCACCATCTGTCCAGTCGGTCGAGGTCCCTCTGCAGAGACTTTCTACCCTCTAACTGAGTAACATCTGCTCCTAACTTGGTGTCATCTGCAAACTTGCTGATGACTGACTCGACCCCCTCATCCAGATCATCAATGAAGATGTTAAAGAGCACAGGGCCCAGCACTGATCCCTGGGGGGACACCACTGGTGACTGGCCTCCAGCTGGCATGTGACACCATTCACCACCACTCTCTGGGCTCAGCCTCCAGCCAGTTCCTAACTCTGCATGTGTGCCGTATTCAGGCAGAGGCAGGTTATATTTAGCACATCTGCTGCTATACATCCAAGCATGTGCTGCCAAGAAACAAATACTGTAGGAACAAAGCAGTAGAGTTTCCTTTCCTGGGCCATGTTTAAGCACACAGGAAAATTACCTCAGCTAAGAAGTGTGTGTTATTTGTTAGATACATGAATATCACAGCCAAGCTTCTTTGAGTCCTTACATTGCTAAGACTCTGACTCAGAAGCATTAGGCAGGCAGGGAAATCAACAATTGGAACTCAAGTGCATTAGAGTAGAGTAGAGTAGAGTAGAGTAGAGTAGAGTAGAGTAGAGTAGAATAGAGTAGAATAGAATAGAATAGAATAGAATAGAATAGAATAGAATAGAATAGAATAGAATAGAATAGAAAAGAATAGGTTGGAAGAGGCGTTTGAGCTCATCAAGTCCAACCTATCATCCAACACCATCTAATCAACTAAACATGCAACCAAGCACCCCATCCAGTCTCCACCCAAACACCTCCAGTGATGGTGACTCCACCACCTCCCCAGGCAGCCCATTCCAATGGGCAATCACTCCTTTCTGTAAGAATTTCTTCCTAACCTCCAGCCTAAACCTCCCCTGGCACAGCTTGAGACTGTGTCCTCTTGTTCTGGTGCTGGGCTGCCTGGGAGAAGAGACCAAGCCCCACCTGGCTACAACCTCACTTCAGGTAGTTGTAGACAGCAATAAGGTCACCCCTGAGTCTCCTCCTCTCCAGGCTAAGCAGCCCCAGCTCCCTCAGCCTCTCCTCACAGGGCTGTGTTCCAAACCCCTCACCAACTTCGTTGGCCCTTCTCTGGACTCGTTTCCAGCAAGTCAACCTCCTTCCTAAACTGAGGGGCCCCAGAACTGGACACAGGACTCAAGGTGGTGGCCTAACCAGTGCAGTGTCCACGGGCTGAATGATCTCCCTGCTCCTGCTGCTGCTCCTCAAACTCTGCAGCTCTATGTTGTAAACCTTCAGCTTCTAACAAAAGAGTTTGCTCCTTTCTGAGATTACTTTGAAAGACTTCTATAAGTTAGCCACAGCTTAGACTGATTCATTTTGCTCATCACCAGTTTGATTAATTTGCACCATTAATGTTCCCCTCAAATGGGGAGAAATATTAGTTTGCTGCTAAAAGGATTTGTGATTGCCAAGCAGATGTATATTTATATTGTAAAGACATCTCAGCAATTAAGGAAAGAAAAAAAACAATAACAAGCACTTTGTGGGGGGGTGGGAATCTGGGTAGTTCATTAGCTTGTTACCATTAAAAAAGCAATTAATGGTCATTTCTTTTCCTGCACAGAGCTGAAGTACATAAACCAATGGCCACAAAGTTCAATGCACTAGAGAAAAAGCAGTGTAAGATAAAAATGGACTGAGGGAGAGGAGGAGGGAGAGAGGAGAGGGAGAGGAGAGGGTGAGGAGGGGGAGAGGAGAGGAGGAGAGAGGGAGAGGCGAGAGGGAGAGGGAGAGGGGAGAGGGAGAGGGAGAGGGAGAGGGAGAGGGAGAGGGGAGAGGGAGAGGGAGAGGGAGAGGGAGAGAGGGAGAGGGAGAGGGAGAGGGAGAGGGAGAAGGAGAGGAGACTCGAGGAGGGGAGGGGAGGAGAGGAGAGGGGAGGGGAGGGGGAGGGGAGAGGAGAGGAGACTCAAGGAGAGGAGACTCAAGGAGAGGAGACTCAAGGAGAGGAGACTCAAGGGAGACTCAAGGAGACTCAAGGGAGACTCAAGGAGACTCAAGGAGACTCAAGGAGACTCAAGGAGACTCAAGGAGAGGAGAGGGAGAGGAGAGGAGAGGAGAGGAGAGGAGAGAGGAGAGGAGAGGAGAGGAGAGGAGAGGAGAGGAGAGGGAGAGGGGAGGGGAGGGGAGGGGAGGGGAGAGGAGGGGGAGGAGAGGGGACGGGGAGGGGGAGGGGAGGGGAGGGGAGGGGAGGGTGGGGAAGGGGAGGTGGAGGGGGAGGGGAGGGGAGGGGGAGGGGAGGGGGAGGGGGAGGGGAGGGGGAGGGGCGAGGGGAGGGGGGGAGGGGAGGGAGGGGAGGGAGAGGAGAGGGAGAGGAGAGGGAGGAGAGGAGAGTGGAGAGGAGAGGGAGAGGAGAGGAGGCTCTTCCCCCATGAGAGTGGTGAAGCCCTGGAATGGGTTGTCCAGGAGGTGGTTGAGGCCCCATCCCCTGGAGGTGTTTTAAGCCCAGTCTGGATGAGGCTCTGGCCAGGCTGATGTAGTGTGGGGTGTCCCCTGCCCATGGCGGGGGGTTGGAACTAGCTGATCCTTGTGGTCCCTTCCAACCCCTGACTGGATACTATGATACTATGATACTATGAATCGCTGCTTGTGAAACACCCACAGA
>NW_027142436.1:2735946-2888855 GCF_026170545.1 Melanerpes formicivorus | reverse complement strand
ATAGAATAGAATAGAATAGAATAGAATAGAATAGAATTAACCAGGTTGGAAGAGACCTTTGAGATCATCAAGTCCAACCTATCACCCAACCCACCTAATCAACTAACCCATGGCACCAAGCACCCCATCCAGTCTCCTCCTGAACACCTCCAGTGATGGTGACTCCACCACCTCCCCGGGCAGCACATTCCAATGGCCAATCTCTCTCTCTATGAAGAATTTCCTCCTAACATCCAGCCTAAACCTCCCCTGGTGCAGCTTGAGACTGTGTCCTCTTGTTCTGGTGCTGGTTGCCTGGAAGAAGAGACCAACCCCCGCCTGGCTACAGCCTCTCTTCAGGTAGTTGTAGAGAGCAAGAAGGTCTCCCCTGAGTCTCCTCTTCTCCAGGCTAAGCAACCCCAGCTCCCTCAGCCTCTCCTCACAGGGCTGTCCTCCAGACCCCTCCCCAGCTTTGTTGCCCTTCTCTGGACACCTTCCAGCAACTCAATGTCCTTCCTAAACTGAGGGGCCCAGAACTGGACACAGGACTCCAGGTGTGGCCTAACCAGTACTGAGTACAGAGGCAGAATGACTTCCCTGCTCCTGCTGGCCACACTGGTTATGTCTTTGCTGATCAGCTGTTCCAGTGTGTGGGTACTGCTGAGGACTCTGCTTGCCCAGTGAAGCATGTTTCAGGCTTGGGATCTTATGCCAGAGTTGCTACTCATGCCAATCCTTGTTTTTATCAGTAGTAGCCCGTAGTACCTTAATGCTTTCCAATTGATTCAGGTACAGCAGTGATGTTCAAAAGGGAGGGCAGGAGATACTTGCAGTATTGATCTTGAACTGGAGCTTTTGTTGAGAAAACACGTTCTACCATTTGTCACTGGGACTGCAAACAAGCCCTGAAGGGAACAATGCTCTGAATACACATCATAACTCAACATGCAACCTATGCCTCTTCTAATCACTGCCAGTGACTTCTGGGGACTTCACTGGCTGGCCAGTGCCTCCTACAGAGAAAAAAACCTGACATGCAGGTCTCTGAGCAGGTAGTGCTGCTTTTCTGGAGAATACATTGAGCTCAAAGTCAGCAGGCTTGCAGCTCCTACTGTCATTTATGTGTGTGCAAGGGACTGTGATCTGACAGTGTCTCACCCCTATTGTGGACAAGAGTATGTGATTAAGTGAGGCACAAAGCAGCAGGAAACTCAATGTGAGGCTGTTTTGTCCAACTAGGACTCTTGTAGCTGATTGTTTTCTTTTGTCCCTTCTGGATTGATCTGTTGGAAAAAAAGCCCACCAAAAAACCCCAAACAAACCCCAAACAAACTGGTCAGAAAAGCATGCAGATAAAACCTGTCTCTAAATAATTGATGCTTAAAAAGCTGAGATAAGGAGCATAAAAGGAAGAAATCCTCCTATCAAAGCTGTCTGTCATTTCCCTGAGAAGCTGGGGTCAGAGTGGCTGGAGAGCAGCCAGGCAGAAAGGGACCTGGGGGTGCTGGTTGATGGTAGGCTGAACATGAGCCTGCAGTGTGCCCAGGCAGCCAGGAGGGCCAATGGCATCCTGGCCTGCATGAGGAACAGTGTGGCCAGCAGGAGCAGGGAGGTCATTCTGCCCCTGTACACTGCACTGGTTAGGCCCACACCTTGAGGACACAGTCTCAAGTTGTGCCAGGGGAGGTTTAGGCTGGAGGTTAGGAAGAAATTCTTACCAGAAAGAGAGACTGGCCATTGGAATGTGCTGCCCAGGGAGGTGGTGGAGTTGCCATCAATGGAGGTGTTTAGGAAGAGAGTGGATGGGGTGCTTGGTGCCATGGTTTAGTTGATTAGATGGTGTTGGGTGATAGGTTGGACTTGATGATCTCAAAGATCTTTTCCAACCTGGTTCATTCTATTCTATTCTATTCTATTCTATTCTATTCTATTCTATTCTATTCTATTCTATTCTATTCTATTCTATTCTATTCTATTCTATTCTATTCTATTCTATTCTATTCTATTCTATTCTATTCTATTCTATTCTATTCTATTCCATTCCATTCCATTCCATTCCATTCCATTCCATTCCATTTCCTATTCCTGTTCCTGTTCCTATTCTAATTATGTTCTGTTCTGTTCTGTTCTGTTCTGTTCTGTTCTGTTCTGTTCTGTTCTGTTCTGTTCTCTTCTCTTCTCTTCTCTTCTCTTCTCTTCTCTTCTCTTCTCTTCTCTTCTCTTCTCTTCTCTTCTCTTCTCTTCTCTTCTCTTCTCTTCTCTTCTCTGGGACATGTATTCTTGTCAGCTGCTGCACTGAGCTTGAGAATCTCCCATGTGAAAAACCACATCAAAACTGTAACCTGTCTTCTTTTTCTCTCGCCATTTCTGTCACTGCAGGTGCTGCAGCTGGGCTCTGAAATTCTCCCCCAGTACAAGCAAGAGGCACCAAAGACTCCCCCCCACATCATTTTGCATTACTGTGTTTTCAAGACTACCTGGGACTGGATCATCCTGATTCTAACTTTTTACACTGCTATTTTGGTCCCTTACAATGTCTCCTTTAAGACCAAACAGAACAATGTGGCGTGGCTGGTAGTGGACAGCATTGTGGATGTCATTTTTCTGGTGGACATAGTGCTCAATTTCCACACCACCTTCGTGGGGCCAGCAGGAGAGGTCATTTCGGATCCCAAGCTGATTCGCATGAATTACCTGAAGACGTGGTTTGTGATTGATCTGCTCTCCTGCCTGCCCTATGATGTCATCAATGCCTTCGAGAACGTCGATGAGGTCAGTATCCTACCTCTGCTTCCACCCCTTTCTTATTGCTCAATGGATGAGGGTAGACGGGACAGAGAAGCTCTGGTGAGACCCCACCTGGAGTACTGTGTCCAGGTCTGGAGCCCCTGTTCCAAGAGGGATCTGGAGGTGCTGCAAGGTGTCCAGAGAAGGGCCAGGAGGATGATCAGAGGGCTGGAGCACCTCTCCTATGAGGACAGACTGAAGGAGTTGGGGCTGTTCAGTCTGGAGAAGAGAAGGCTCTGAGGTGACCTCATTGGGGCCTTCCAGGATCTGAAGGGGGCCTACAGGAAGGCTGGGGAGGGACTGCTCAGGATCTCAGGTAGTGATAGGAGTAGGGGGAATGGAATGAAGCTGGAGGTGGGGAGATTCAGGCTGGAGGTGAGGAGGAAGTTCTTCCCCCTGAGAGTGGTGAAGCCCTGGAATGGATTGTCCAGGGAGGTGGTTGAGGCCTCATCCCTGGAGGTGTTTAAGCCCAGGCTGGCTGAGGCTGTGGCCAGGCTGATGTAGTGTGGGGTGTCCCTGCCCATGGCAGGGGGGTTGGAACTAGATGATCCTTGTGGTGCCTTCCAACCCTGACTGATACTATGATACTATGATACTATAAAGTATGTGCTTGTTACTCTATTGGGTCAGTGTACCTGTGTCTCTGGTTGCTGCCCACAGAGGCTTGTTTATGAGTCCTGTTGGATGGATCCATCTTTAACTTCACTGGGAAAGGCTGGCATGGTCTGAAATCTGTGTTCATTTTCCTCCATTCTATGTCCTCAGAGTTATGGAGGACCAGCAGAGGCAGGCAGCAGGACCTCTGTACAGCACTGAGGGAAGCTTCATCAGCTGACTTACCGTGGATAGCCAGAGCTGCTGTGTTAGAGTAGCTTCAGGGGTGACCTTATTGCTCTCTACAACTACCTTAAGGGAGGTTGTAGACAGGCAGAGGTTGGTCTCTTCTCCCAGCCAGCCAGGTTGTCTGGGAGAAGAGACCAACCCCTTCCTGGCTACAAACACCTTTCAGGTAGTCTTAGAGAGCAATGAGGTCTCCCCTGAGCCTCCTCTTCTCCAGGCTAAGCAACCCCAGCTCCCTCAGCCTCTCCTCACAGGGCTGTGCTCAAGGCCTCTCCTCAGCCTTGTTGCCCTTCTCTGGACACCTTCAAGTGTCTCAATGTCCTTCCTAAACTTCTTAAGTTGTCTCAAGCAGCACCAGGGCAGGTTCAGACTGGATGTTAGGAGGAAGTACTACAGAGGGAGAGTGATTGCCCATTGGAATGGGCTGCCTGGCGTGATGGTGGAGTTGCCATCACTGGAGGTGTTCAGGAGGAGACTTGATAGGGTGCTTGGTGCCATGGTTTAGTTGTTTAGGTGGTGTTGGATGATAGATTGGATGTGATGATCTTGAAGGTCTCTTCCAGCCTGGTTTAGCACAAAATGATTTAAGCACAAGTAGGCAAACTATTGAATGCAGTGGAAAAGACCCTTATGTTATTTGATATTTAATTCCCTAGAGAGGTTTTCATTTTATGTAAAGCTACAGGCTGAAATAACCCAAATGAGATCAAGCAAAGAAAGCCTTGTGAGACCTGTCCTTAAATATTTGTTTGCCATGAAGACGACCCAGGCTGCAGATTACTCTGCAGGGCTTCCACATAATACTTTGCTGTGGCACTAATAAAGACATGGAAGGAGTGGCCATCTCAGTATGTGACATTTGGACTGAAAAGTGGGAAGGCAAGAAAGAAAGAAGGGTGAGAGAACAAAAAGGTTTCTTCCAAAAAGGAAGGAAGCTTTTCCACAGGAGAATAGAATGGAATGGAATGGAATGGAATGGAATGGAATGGAATGGAATGGAATGGAATGGAATGGAATGGAATGGAATGGAATGGAATAGACCAGGTTGGAAGAGACCTTCAAGATCATCGTGTCCAACCTATCATCCGACACCACCCAACCAACTAACCCATGGCACCAAGCACCCCATCAAGTCTCCTCCTGAATGCCTCCAGTGATGGTGACTCCACCACCTCCCCAGGCAGCACATTCCAATGGGCAATCACTCTCTCTGTGTAGGACTTCCTCCTAACCTCCAGCCTAAACTTCCCCTGGCGCAGCCTGAGACTGTGTCCTCTTGTTCTTGTGCCGGCTGCCTGGGAGAAGAGACCAACCTCTGCCTGTCTACAACCTCCCTTCAGGTAGTTGTAGAGAGCAAGAAGGTCACCCCTGAGTCTCCTCTTCTCCAGGCTAAGCAACCCCAGCTCCCTCAGCCTCTCCTCACAGGGCTGTGTTCCAAACCCCTCACCAACTTTGTTGCCCTTCTCTGGACACCTTCAGCATCTCAACCTCTTTCCTAAACTGAGGGGCCCAGAACTGGACACAGGACTCGAGGTGTGGCCTAACCAGTGCAGTGTACAGGGCAGAATGACTTCTCTGCTCCTGCTGGCCACACTGTTCCTGATGCAGGCCAGGATGCCATTGGCCCTCCTGGCTACCTGGGCACACTGCAGGCTCCTGTTCAGCCTACCATCAACCAGCACCCCCAGGTCCCTCTCTGCCTGGCTGCTCTCCAGCCACTCTGACCCCAGCCTGTAGCACTGCCTGGGGTTGTTGTGGCCAATGTGCAGAACCTGGCACTTGGATGTGTTCAATCTCCTGCCCTTGGACTCTGCCCACCTGTCCAGCCTGTCGAGGTCCCTCTGCAGAGCCTCTCTACCCTCCAGCAGATCAACTCCTGCCCCCAGCTTGGTGTCATCTGCAAATTTACTGATGATGGACTCAATGCCCTCATCCAGATGATCAATAACGATGTTAAAGAGGATGTGGCCCAGCACTGATCCTTGGGGCACAGCACTGGTGCCTGGCTGCCAGCTGGCTGTGGCACCATTCACCACCACTCTTTAGGCTCAGCCTCCAGCCAGTTCCTAACCCAACACAGTGTGCTCCCATCCAAGCCATGGGCTGACAGCTTGGCCAGGAGTTTGCTGTGTGGGACAGTGTCAAAGGCCTTGCTGAGGTCCAGGCAGACTACATCCACAGGCCTCCCCACATCGATTTTGCTGGAGGGACATTTCATCAGTATAGACTGGTGCCGTGGCCTGCAGAACATCACTGAGGAAAATACTTATACAGCCCTTGAGGTGTGCACAGCTGCTCTCAGATTGGTGGAAGCAGTTCTGCAGAGAAATTCTTGTTGCATGAGTTTGATGTCTTCAGGTTCTCCACCTCAGTGTTGCCTCGTAACTGTGAGTAGCTGATTAGCTCTCCTATGGCTCTTGAGCAGTCTCTTCAATCAGTGTAGCAGTGTTAGGTTTAGTTATTCTAGCTGTCCTGTCCAAGGGGAAAAACACATTTTTCTTGATGCTGTCCTTTCAAGACTCTTTGTCTCTATTTGCCCTAGTGGGTTCTGGCATTAAGCTGGTATAAATCATTGCAGAGTCATTACAGCAGAGTGGCCACTGGTGTAAATTGCTGTGCTTCTATTGTGGGCTAGCAGACTAGTTTACAGGACCTAAGGGGCTTTGCCAGCAGTGTCAGCAGAATAGCACAGCACACATCAGGTGGGGGTTTAAGACAGTATGAGCTGATCACTGTGTCATGAAGTGCCTGTAGAGAGAAAGAAAACCTTTTAGTGAAGAATAAAACTCCAACCCTATCTTGAATGTGGAGTGACTTTGCTTTATGTCTTTTACTCTGTTGTGGAGAGCATTCCCTTGTGGATCAAATCCTTTTCTTTCAAACATGCTGGTTTAAATTTTACTCATCTCTAATCCTGGATTACACACCATATTGCCTCACAGTTGGCTTGAGTTAGCTGTGAGGCTGCACTGTGCAGGCTGCAAGGAGCCCAACTGGATTGTTACCTCTGTGTCACTTGTGTTACCTATATGAGTTTTGCCAAAAGGAAATCCCTTGGAGCCGTAGACTGAAGTTATTAGACAGCCATGGGATTGCTGCAGGGATTTAGTTTTCAGTCCTAATGTGAATTGCTCTTAAAAGAATGCCAGAGATTAAAGGATAGCAAGTGTCAGCTGAGGTGATGAAATGAGATGAGGTGTGAATTGTTGTTTTCATGGTTGGATGTTTCCATATAGGATTTTAAACAGAGGAGAATCTTGGCTTTACAGTATCACAGTATCACAGTGTCACTAAGGTTGGAAGAGACCTTAAGGATCATCGAGTCCAACCTGTCACCACGGACCTCATGACTAGACCATGGCACCAAGTGCCACATCCAATCCCCTCTTGAACACCTCCAGGGACGGTGACTCCACCACCTTCCTGGGCAGCACATTCCAATGGCAAACGACTCTCTCTGGGAAGAACTTTCTCTTCACCTCGAGCCAAAACTTCCCCTGGCACAGCTTGAGACTGTGTCCCCAGTCCTTGTAGTGAAGGGGGACTGAGGCAGGTGGAGTGTCAGTCGTTTTCTCTCAAAAGAAATGTTGCTGAAGACACTGAGGATATCATGGAGGATTTAGCTCGACAAGTCTATTCACCATAGTTATTGTGATGGGATTGAGCTGCAAGGGACAGAGGGCCTCTGTATAGAAGGCATTGAAGCTCTTTCAGCTTTGGGTGTTTGGGGAGTTGTCTCGGTCCGGAGAGGGAAAGAGACTCAATTCTTTTGAACATTCCCGTGATGTGAAATTAGAGGCACAAACGAGGCCAAAATATCAACAGCTAGACTATTTGTTACATAAATTAAGGGGAAATAAGAAAGGGAGAGGGAGAAAATAGAGAGGGAGGGAGAGGGAAGAGAGAGAGAAGAGGAAAGAAATTATATTACCACACCCCTCACCCCCCCCAAGATAGTTTGAGTCTATGGAGGAAAGGTGCTGCAGGAGATGTTGGGTCTGTAGAGAAACGGTGCTGAGGCTTTGGCTGGAGAAGAGCTGTGGTCCTCTGAGGAGCCTGGGTCTGTAGAGAAAGGGTGCTGAGGCTTTGGCTGGAGAAGAGCTGTGGTCCTCTGGGCAGCCTGGGTCTGTAGAGAAAGGGTGCTGAGGCTTTGGCTGGAGAAGAGCTGTGGTCCTCTGGGGAGATGTTGGGTCTGTAGAGAAAGGGTGCTGAGGCTTTGGCTGGAGAAGTGATGTGGTCCTCTGAGCAGCCTCTTCAGCTCCATGAGTTGCAGCAGGCAGAACTTAGGACACGGAGAGCTTCTTCCAGGCTCCACGGCCTCTTTTCTCCGGAGCAGCATTATCCCAGGCTGTTCCTCCTCAGAGGCATGGTCCGTCTCCTGTGTTTTCCTACATCTCAGTTTTTCTCCTGAACTTTTCTTCTCTTAATCATCCAGTCTGTGGGACACAGTACCTCACATTTTTCTTCTGCGTTTTTCTTCTAAGTAGCCAGTAGTGGCTCCAGTCTTTTATACAGCCAAGTATTGTCCCTCAGGAATTCCAGGGCCAGGAAATCATCCTTAGGTAAATGTCCAGCTATCGTTCCCCAGGAAATCTTTCTGTGTATTTCTGTGCGTTTTGGCAGAGGTCTAGATGGGGGAGGGGCCCTCCGCCTCCTCCGTCTCCATCCGGACATGCCCCCACACTCATTACACATCAGGAAACAGGTGGTGAATCCATTGTCTACCCTTTCCAGGGTACTTGATGAGTGGAGATTATCTTGTCCTGAAGGCATGATGTCTGGGTCCTTGGGTAATTGTTGTAGGCCAGCTGCAGTCCAGTGTTATCATGATGCAATCGCAGGGTGATTTGCATCCAGGATTGGTAGACAGGATTCCTACATGATCTTTGCACCTTCCTTCCAGTGGCTCTGCCCAACACATATTGTCTGGGCAAGCAGCAAGTGATTTTATCTTTGTTGAGTCACACCAGGAGAGACAACTTTTAGTCTCTCACAGGAGTGTCTCATCACTTAGCTCTGAACAGATAAAAGTGTGAAACAAATACTGTCATCTTTAAAATGATCCACCACTATAAGGTCAATTATAGTACATGAAACTGGAGTTGATCAATATGATCAATAGTAGGTTGAACATGAGCCAGCAGTGTGCCCAGGTGGCCAAGAAGGCCAATGGCATCCTGACCTGCATCAGGAAGAGTGTGGCCAGGAGGAGCAGGGAGGTCATTCTGCCCTTGTACTCAGCACTGGTTAGGCCACACCTTGAGTCCTGTTTCCAGTTCTGGGCCCCTCAGTTTAGCAAAGCTGTTGAGTCGCTGGAAGGTGTCCAGAGAAGGGCAACAAAGCTGGGGAGGGGTTTGGAACACAGCCCTGTGAAGAGAGGCTGAGGGAGCTGGGGTTGATTAGCCTGGAGAAGAGGGGGCTCAGGGGAGACCTTCTTGCTGTCTACAGCTAACTGAAGGGAGGTTGTAGCCAGGTGGGGGTTGGTCTCTTCTCCCAAGCAACCAGCATCAGAACAAGAGGACACAGTCTCAAGCTGTGCCAGGGGAGGTTTAGACTGAATGTTAGGAGGAAATTCTTCATACAGAGAGATTGGCCTTTGGAATGTGCTGCCCAGGGAGGTGGTGGAGTCACCATCACTGGAGGTGTTTAGGAAGAGACTGGATGGGGTGCTTGGTGCCATGGTTTAGTTGATCAGATGGTGTTGGGTGATAGGTTGGACTCAATGATCTCAAAGGTCTTTTCCAACCTGGTCTGGTCTATTCTATTCTATTCTATTCTATTCTATTCTATTCTATTCTATTCTATTCTATTCTATTCTATTCTGTTCTGTTCTGTTCTAAGCAGATACCAATTTAAAAGCATCTCATGTTGGGTTTTTTGTTTGTTTTGAAGGAACTTTTTGGTTTATGATTTACTTCCCTCTTCCACTGTAGGATAGAATGGAAAATGTTTTAGTGAAACAAAATTGCATGTGACTTCTGTGTTTTGCAATTGCCTGAAAAACTCTTTGGGTTTGTTGCAGTTTGGGACATTAGTGTATTTTCAATTCACATTTTTGAGAGTAATTGGAATTCCAATTTCCTCTGGAGTTGAGTTGCACAGTTGAGAATATTTTTGTCCACAAAAATAATTTGAATTCATTAACTATTAATCAGTACAACTATTAATAACTACAATTAATACAAGAGGCACTTCAGTATGAATAGCCACATTCCACAGATGGAGGAGGAAAGAAAAAACATTAATGTCTTTGTTCAAGGCTGTATATTTAAACATCAGAATGTATGAAGCTTCTGATCTCAAATGCTGTGCTCAAAGAGATAGTAAAGTATCTCAGATGTGAACAGAACTCCACAAACAAAGGAACAAATAGCTGTAGAAAAATTTCTGTTCTTACTATATATCTTCATTGATGATCTGGATGAGGGCATTGAGTCCAGCATCAGTAAATTTGCTGATGACAGCAAGCTGGGGGCAGGAGTTGATCTGTTAGAGGGTAGGAGAGCTCTGCAGAGGGACCTTGCCAGGCTGGACAGATGGACACAGTCCAAGGGCAGGAGATTGAACACATCCAAGTGCCAGGTTCTGCACATTGGTCACAACAACCCCATGCAGTGCTACAGGCTGGGGTCAGAGTGGCTGGAGAGCAGCCAGACAGAAAGGGATCTGGGGGTGCTGGTTGATGGTAGGCTGAACATGAGCCTGCAGTGTGCACAGTTGGCCAATGGCATCCTGGCCTGCATCAGGAATGTTATGGCCAGCAGGAGCAGGGAGGTCATTGTGCCCCTGTACACTGCACTGGGTAGGCCACACCTTGAGTCCTGTGTCTAGTTCTGGGCCCCTCAATTTAGGAAGGAGGTTGACTTGCTGGAAGGTGTCCAGAGAAGGGCAACAAAGCTGGGGAGGGGTCTGGAGCACAGCCCTGTGAGGAGAGGCTGACGGAGCTGGGGTTGCTTAGCCTGGAGAAGAGGAGACTCAGGGGAGACTTTCTTACTGTCTACATCTCCCTGAAGGGAGGTTGTAGACAGGGAGAGGTTGGTTTCTTCTCCCAGGCAACCAGCACCAGAACAAGAAGACACAGTCTCAGGCTGTGCCAGGGTAGGCTTAGGCTGGATGTTAGGAAGAAATACTTCATGGAAAGTGTGATTGCCCATTGGAATGGGCTGCGTGGGGATGTGGTAGAGTTGCCATCACTGGAGGTGTTTAGGAGGAGACTTGATAGGGTGCTTGGTTGCATGGTTTAGTTGTTTAGGTGGTGTTGGATGATAGATTGGACACGATGATCTTGAAGGTCTCTTCCAACCTGGTTAATTCTATCCTATCCTATCCTATCCTATCCTATCCTATCCTATCCTATCCTATCCTATCCTATCCTATCCTATCCTATCCTATCCTATCCTATCCTATCCTATCCTATGTGAAAGGAAAGTGATAAATGTTTCTCCCAGCTTTTCTGTATGGGAAGCTAATTATGTAATTAAATACAACTTACCTTCTCAACCTGCCATAGAAATTCGTGGAAAGAAAATATTTCAGTGATTGATGAATCAGCTTAATGCTGAGCTCAACATTTCTATTTTTAAGACACTGTGTCATACTGTAGTATAGTTTAAGAGAATAAAATATTGGTCTAACAGAGCCCTTAAAGCATGTGGTATTAATCTCTTCTGAGTTTGAATGATTTGGCAGTAACCCTTTACAGTAATTAGCATTATTCCTTCCTTAAGTCAATAACATTATCCTCCAAAGTAGGTGATATCTCTTTGTGTTCATGCATCAATCAGTAGATGTAATAAAAAACACAGGCTTAAAGAAACTTCCCCATTTTTTGCCAATGCAATTTAAGACTTTGAATTCCAAGGGGAAGTTGAACCATTCTTTTTGCAGTGTCAGCCTGGGCGATTTTCTGCTGTGATTTTCAGCCATACTGCAATAAAGCTGTAATTTATATTGGGGGGAAAAAACCCATCTAATTTATGACATGTGAAACTGTTGTTGTGAAACCTCATGGTGGGACTGGAATCGTGTCATCACCCATAGAAATCTCTGAAACAGGGAGTTTGGGATAGTAGTTGCTATCTGTATTTGAATGGGACACTGTGATCAATTGTTGGCTGATACCAAGTTGAGAACCATATATTGCTGTGTCCAGTTCTGGGCCCCTCAGTTTAAGAAGGACATCAAGACACTTCAATGTGTCCAGAGAAGGGCAACGAAGCTGGGGAGGGGTCTGGAGCACAGCCCTGTGAGGAGAGGCTGAGGGAGCTGGGATTGTTTAGCCTGGAGAAGAGGAGGCTCAGGGGAGACCTTCTTGCTGTCTACAACTCCCTGAAGGGAGGTTGTAGCCAGGTGGGGGTTGGTCTCTTCTCCCAGGCAACCAGCACCAGAACAAAAGGACACAGTCTCAAGCTGTGCCAGGGGAAGTTTAGGCTGGAGGTGAGGAGAAAGTTCTTCACTGAGAGAGTTGTTAGCTATTGGAATGTGCTGCCCAGGGAGGTGGTGGAGTCCCCATCCCTGGAGGTGTTCAAGAGGGGATTGGATGTGGCACTTGGTGCCATGGTTTAGTCATGAGGTCTATGGTGACAGGTTGGACTTGATGATCTTTGAGGTCTCTTCCAACCTTGATGATTCTGTGATCACTTTTCCTAATTGAGAGAGAAGAGAAATAAATGCATAGTAAGAGATCACCAGGAAATATATATTCAATATAAATGAAAGAGTGTTCACTTAAGTGGGTGAATAAGATTGAAGCTAGCAGGTGAGCAAAGAAGATATGCAGCTTTGAAAGCACAAAATGTGGAATGATAATAAAAACAAAAGGTCCTAGTAAAAACACAACGCAGAAGTAATAGAAGGAAATGAAGCTACTTAGTGCTAAGTGAGTGTGATGGAGCTGGAGAGTAAACAGTGAGCTGAGAGGGGGAAAAATGAGTATGTGCTGGTCAGATTGTTGGCAACTCTCTGAGGCAGTACTTTTGCAATAGATTAATTTAAAGCTTATTAGTGGAATGGTCTCCCATGTGAGCACAAATTAGCTATCTAGGAATTACTGAAGTGGCTGCCCTGAAATTTCCCTAGTTTTTTTTTTTTTACTGTTTGCTTGCAATAAAGAACAAGGAATAAAAGTTATATGTTTATTTATACAGGTATAAAAAATAGAAATGTATATATTTTTTATGGAATAAACGGGGACCTGTAGAGAAAGATTTTGGGTTAGATGAATTTTGCAAACTGCATAGATAGGTTTTTAGCTGTGATAATAGGAAATCTGTTTGAAGCAGCAGGTAGCTCCCCACTCCTCCTTGCACCTGTCCACTTAGGCAATGCTGTGTTTTGCATGTTAGTCTGTTGATAAATCCAGGAATGAATGAATGTTTTCCTGTGGCTAATTGAAATTAATGTAGTCATAACCTACCTTTGAGGTAGTGCCTGTGACAAAGCGGCTAGGTATCCCAGGGTATGATCCAGGCAGGCAGAGGAAATGTCAGCAATCTCTGTTTCTTGGAAGGGGTGAAAATAAATGAGAAAGAATTAGTGAGGCTCGCTGGACTGGATGACTCCTTACTGGTGCTCTTGGAATAGAATAGAATAAACCAGGTTGGAAGAGACCTTCAAGATCATCGTGTCCAACCTATCAACCAACACCACCCAACCAGCATGGCACCAAGCACCCTATCAAGTCACTTCCTGAACACCTCCAATGATGGTGACTCCACCACCTCCCCAGGCAGCCCATTCCAATGGGCAATCACTCTCTCTGTGTAGAACTTCTTCCTAACCTCCTGCCTAAGCCTCCCCTGGCGCAGCCTGAGACTGTGTCCTCTTGTTCTGGTGCTGGTTGCCTGGGAGAAGAGACCAACCCCCGCCTGGCTACAACCTCCCTTCAGGTAGTTGTAGAGAGCAAGAAGGTCTCCCCTGAGCCTCCTCTTCTCCAGGCTAAGCAACCCCAGCTCCCTCAGCCTCTCCTCATAGGGTTGTGTTCCAAACCCCTCAGCAACTTTGTTGCCCTTCTCTGGACACCTTCCAGCAACTCAACCTCCTTCCTAAACTGAGGAGCCCAGAACTGGACACAGTGGTCTGTCTATATAAGCCATTCAATCTGTATGAGGCTAAAAGGATTTAAAGGCTGAATTATATTTTCAGTGATAAAATAGATGGTGATAGCCATATAGGATAGCCATATAGGATAGCCAGGGGAAAGCTAATTGAATATATTAGATTCTGAAGGATTTCAAGAAAGCTTCTCTTGCAGTGGTTCTTACACTGCATAGAGGTGGAAGCATGTTTTAGAGATGGCAAACAGTTGTTGTTCTTTCTCCTCCATTCAGCATACTTGTATTGATCTGAGGCAAAAGGTCAGATGAGATGACAAAGAGTATTTATTTGAGTAGCTAAATGGTTGCTTTATAGTCTATGCTGTATTAGAGATTGGATTAGAATTGGCAAGATGGAGTAGCATTAGATGCCAGTAAGACAGAATCTTATTTGGGTGTTTTGCTTCTTGGGGATAACTAAAACTCTTCTGGAACTAGTGGCTTCTTTGAATCCAAGCATTGGGAAGCAGATTGCTGCCTGTCAGGGGGGAAGTTTTTTACTTATTATTATGGAAAGTAGGATTTCTTTATCCTTTTACCTAGAGTACAAAAAAAAATGAGACTTTCTATTTGTTGGTTTTCTGAGTGTGCCTGTATGTGTGTGAGGCAGGAATGGACATAGCTTTATAGCTGAAAAATCAGCCCTGTGCTGTGTATGTGAATTATTGCTGCTTCTTCCTCAATTCTTACCAAGCTCACAGCTGGCTGGCTGAAATAAGCTTTGTGAGATCTGCTTCCTCAGTGCTGACAACCACAGCAGTAACCAGAGGGCTTAGATATCGATTTTGACCTGTGTGCATGACGTGAGCTCATCAGCTGGTTGCTAAATTTGACAACCTGTAGGAAAGGTCATGTTCTCAGACCTAATTAAGAAAACCAGTAGAAGCAAATTACAGGAATGGGAGTTCTTAGAATGACCAGCCAGGGCTGCCAGGTGACTGCAGATAGGCAGAGCCAGGCTGTGGCACAGCTGACTTCAGAATCAAACGTCAAGCAAGGAGGCAGTGCTGTGCAGGGCTCTTGCCTCACTTACGGTGGTGATACATCCTGTTTACTGCCTATTCTCTACTGTTTCTTTCTCTTTCTTTTAAAGATTAGCTTTTAGTCTACTGCATCTCTCTTTAATTGAGATGAAGCCTGAATTTTACCATTTCCATATAAGAGAAAATTGCTGGAGGAGTTCACAGTATCACAGTATCGCAGTACCACAGTATCGCAGTACCACAGGATCACTACGGTTGGAAGAGACCTCAAAGATCATCGAGTCCAACCTGTCACCACAGACCTCATGACTAGACCATGGCACCAAGTGCCACATCCAATCCCCTCTGGAACACCTCCAGGGATGGTGACTCCACCACCTCTCTGGGCAGCACATTCCAGTGATGAATGACTCTCTGTGAAGAACTTTCTCCTTACCTCCAGCCTAAACTTCCCCTGGCACAGCTGGAGACTGTGTCCTCTTGTTCTGGTGCTGGTTGCCTGAGAGAAGAGACCAACCCCTTCCTGGCTACAACCTCCCTTCAGGGAGTTGTAGACAGCAAGATGGTCTCCCCTGAGCCTCCTCTTCTCCAGGCTAAGCAACCCCAGCTCCCTCAGCCTCTCCTCACAGGGCTGTGCTCCAGACCCCTCCCCACCTTTCTTGCCCTTCTCTGGACACCTTCCAGCAGCTCAACATCTTTCCTAAACTGAGGGGCCCAGAACTGGACACAGGACTCAAGCTGTGGCCTAACCAGTGCAGTGTACAGGGGCACAATGACTTCCCTGCTCCTGCTGGCCACACTATTCCTGATGCAGGCCAGGATGCCATTGGCCTTCTTGGCCACCTGGGCAGTCCTTAAAACAATTATTTTCCCTGTGAGGAAATTTATTGTTTGATGAACTGAATTTTGCATGGCAAATTAACAGCAGCAGCTATTTTTTTTTTGTATGTACAGCATCTAGCACTGCAGTATTCAGTGTTAGTGTTCTTGGGGACCACAGTGGCACCATAAACTGATCCTTACTCTGTATAGCCCCTATGTTTTCAAATTTTTCACAAAGGACTTCTACGCAGTGTCTCTTCTCTTTCTCATTTTATCAATGTGAAAGTAATGGCACAAATCTTACGTTATCTAAAGCAAAGCTAAATCTAAACCATGGATATCCTGCATCCTGGGCTGCATCAAGAGAAGTGTGGCCAGCAGAGCAAGGGAGGTGATTCTCCCCCTCTGCTCAGCTCTGCTGAGACCCCACCTGGAGTACTGCCTCCAGGTCTGGAGCCCCTATTCCAAGAGGGATCTGGAGGTGCTGGAAGGTGTCCAGAGAAGGGCCAGGAGGATGAGCAGAGGGCTGGAGCACCTCTCCTGTGAGGACAGACTGAAGGAGTTGGGGCTGTTCAGTCTGGAGAAGAGAAGGCTCTGAGGTGACCTCATTGTGGCCTTCCAGTATGTGAAGGGGGCTACAGGAAGGCTGGGGAGGGACTGCTCAGGATCTCAGGTAGTGATAGGACTAGGGGGAATGGAATGAAGCTGGAGGTGGGGAGATTGAGGCTGGAGGTGAGGAGGAAGTTCTTCCCCCTGAGAGTGGTGAAGCCCTGGAATGGATTGTCCAGGGAGGTGGTTGAGGCCCCATCCCTGGAGGTGTTTAAGCCCAGGCTGGCTGAGGCTCTGGCCAGGCTGATGTAGTGTGGGGTGTCCCTGCCCATGGCAGGGGGGTTGGAACTAGATGATCCTTGTGGTCCCTTCCAACCCTGTCTGATACTGTGATACTGTGATACTATGATCCTATGTTTGGAATGATTACTTATGTGGCTGAGATACAAGTGTGAGCTATATGAGACAATCTGTGTAAATGTGCACAGTACATAGTAAGAAGGTCTAATTAATCACATTTTACACATGGAAATTTACTTGGGGTGGCATTTCAGGGATAAATTTACAAAGCAGTCTCCTTGACCATTAAATGTGGGTCCTGCTGTGCTCCAGGACTGAGCCTGGTTGTGTTTGGGCTGCTGTTCCCCTCTGCAACAGTAGTGTGGAAGAGATTAGAAGGAAGGGAAGTAGTTGCATTTACTGTGTTAGGGACTTTTGGCATTCATGTTTGCTCAGTCAGCAAACACAAAGTTATTGCTGCTGGCTCAGTGGTTTGAGCTTGCCCTTTGGATTGGAGGGGAATCACTATAGGTTCTTCCTTTTTTCTGTATCATCCATCACTGGCAATGAAACTAAACCTGCCAACCTATCAAAGATTTGTCACCAGCTCTATGTGGGTATGGAAATGAGAATCTTTATTTAGTCATTCAGCTACTTCAAACAAATTTGTGTGAAAATCAGCATTTTCTGCCATATTTGACTAGGTGCTGCATTTTTAAGTGCATGCTCCATGCAAGTTCTCTCTGTAACAAAATATAGTGGAAACACTGTTGGTTTACCTTGGCCATGTAACAGATAGCTTCTGCATACCCCCAGGGTTTCTGCTCTATAGAGTGATAATAGTTGAAACTGTGCCTGAGTAATTCAGGTAGGATGCTGTGCTCAGCACTGATTAGGCCACACCTAGAGTCCTGTGTCCAGTTCTGGGACCCTCAAATTAAGAAGGACATTGAGACATCTGAACTTTTTCAGAGAAGGGCAATGAGGCTGGGGAGAGGTGTGGAGCACAGCCCTGTGAGGAGAGGCTGAGGGAGCTGAGGTTGTTTAACCTGAAGAAGAGGAGGCTCAGGGGAGACCTTTTTGCTGTCTACAACTCCCTGAAGGGAGTTTGTAGCCAGGTGTGGGTCGGTCTCTTCTCCCAGGCAATCAGCACCAGAACAAGAGGACACATCCTCAAGCTGCACCAGGGGAAGTTTAGACTGGAGGTGAACACCAGAACAAGAGGACACAGTCTGGAGCACAGCCTTGTGAAGGCTCAGGGGAGACCTTCTTGCTGTCTACAACTCCCTGAAGGGAGGTTGTAGACAGGTGGGGGTTGGTCTCTTCTCCCAGACAACCAGCACCAGAACAAGAGGACACAGTCTCAAACTGCTCCAGGGGAGGTTTAGGCTGGAAGTGAGGAGGAAGTTCTTCACAGAGAGAGTTGTTGGCCATTGGAATGTGCTGCCCAGGGAGGTAGTGGAGTCACCATCCCTGGAGGTGTTCAAAAAGGGACTGGATGTGGCACTTGGTGCCATGGCTTAGTTACTCATGAGGTGTTGGGTGACAGGTTGGACTCGATGATCTCTGAGGTCTTTTCCAACCGTATTGATTCTATGATTCTATAATTAACTTTGGGTTGCTCTTTCTCTGACTGCCACACACAAGTTCCTTATGATGATCCTTTAGAGCAGATCATCTGAGGCTGACTGAGGGCACCTGCAGTGCAATTTCTACTGAGGTTCATCTATTTCATTTTGGGTGTCTGTTAATCTGCTTCTCGGAAGTTATAAGAGTAGTAGCACATGCATCAAGAGAAGTAAATTAAGTTCATTGTGACATTGTGGAGCCATCTGTATGGTAAAAGCATCCAAATACTCTGCTTTGATAAGAGCATTAATATGGGCAGTAATCTACAAGTGCAATTCTGTTTTGGAAAGCGGCAACAGAAAAGTTTTGCCAGTTTTGAATCCAGGATTCCTGTATTAAAAAGTTACCTGCCAAGTGTAATGGCAAAGAGGCTTCAGAAATAGTCCTGATTATGTTTTCTACACTGTCATCTAAGAAGCAGGCTATTTAAAGTTTCCATTTTTTATAAACATTTCAAGTTCTGTCTGACAGCAGCTGAACAGGAGCCAGCAGTGTGCCCAGGTGGCCAAGAAGGCCAATGGCATCCTGGCCTGCATCAGGAATAGTGTGGCCAGCAGGAGCAGGGAAGTCATTGTGCCCTGTACACTGCACTGGTTAGGCCACACCTTGAGTCCTGTGTCCAGTTCTGGGCCCCTCAGTTTAGGGAGGACATTGAGAGACTTGAACATGTCCAGAGAAGGGCAATGAGGCTGGGGAGGGGTTTGGAGCACAGCCCTGTGAAGAGAGGCTGAGGGAGCTGGGGTTGCTTAGCCTGGAGAAGAGGAGGCTCAGGGGAGACCTTCTTGCTCTCTACAACTACCTGAAGGGGAGGTTGTAGCCAGGCGGGGGTTGATCTCTTCTCCCAAGCAATCATCACCAGAACAAGAGGACACAGTTTCAAGCTGTGTCAGGAGAAGTTTAGGCTGGAGGTGAGGAGAAAGTTCTTCACAGAGGGAGTTGTTAGCCGTTGGAATGTGCTGCCCAGGGAGGTGGTGGAGTCCCCATCCCTGGAGGTGTTCAAGAGGGGATTGGATGTGGCATTTGGTGCCATGGTCTAGTCATGAGGTCTGTGGTGACAGGTTGGACCTGATGATCTTTGAGGTCTTTTCCAACCTTTTTGATTCTATGATTCCATGATTCACATAGAAATTTTTAAGAGAGCTCTATGAATAATTATTCCCCTGAGCATTTCTTCCTCTTGATATTGATCTGTTTATATCAGACAAATCCTTCCCTCTGACGAAATCAAAATGCTTCTAACAGGAAATAGAAAAATAAATCACTCTGTACAAATTTTTTTAGGTTTTTCTGTACTTTTGAAGCCTTATTTGCCATGCAGTTGAGTGAAATACTGTGACTGGTGTTTAATATTACACACAGCCTTTCAACACAACCAAATCAAGCATTTTATTTTCTGTAAACAAGGAGGTTCTTTTTTGTACAAGACCCCTAATTGTGCCTACTTCTGTTCAGAATTTGGTAGCATCACTTCCTTCCACATCACAGTATCACAGTATCACAGTATAACTAAGTTTGGAAGAGACCTCAAGGATCATAGAGTCCAACCTATAAACACGGACCTCATGACTAGACCATGGCACCAAGTGCCACATCCAATCCCCTCTGGAACACCTCCAGGGATGGGGACTCCACCACCTCCCTGGGCAGCACATTCCAATGGCTAACAACTCTCCCTGGGAAGAACTTTCTCCTCACCTCCAGCCTAAACTTCCCCTGGCACAGCTTGAGACTGTGTCCTCTTGTTCTGGTGCTGCTTGCCTGGGAGAAGAGACCAACCCCTTCCTGGCTGCAACCACCTTCCAGGTAGTTGTAGAGGGCAATGAGGTCACCCCTGAGCCTCCTCTTCTCCAGGCTAAGCAACCCCAGCTCCCTCAGCCTCTCCTCACAGGGCTGTGCTCAAGGCCTCTCCCCAGCCTTCTTGCCCTTCTCTGGACACCTTCCAAGTGTCTCGATGTCCTTCTTAAACTGAGGGGCCCAGAACTGGACACAGGACTCAAGGTGTGGCCTAACCAGTGCAGTGTACAGGGTAGAATGATTTCCCTGCTCCTGCTGGTCATACTATTCCTAATGCAGACCAGGATGCCATTGGCCTTCTTGGCCACCTGGGCACACTGCTGGCTCATGTTCAGCTGCTGTCAATCAGCACCCTCAGGTCCCTCTCTGCCTGGCAGCTCTCAGCCACTCTGACCCCAGCCTGTAGCTCTGCATGGGATTGCCATAGCCAAAGTGCAGCACCTGGCACTTGGACTTGTTGAATGCCATCCCATTGGACTCTGCCCATCTGTCCAGTCGGTCGAGGTCCCTCTGCAGAGCCTTTCCACCCTGTAACTGACTAACATCTGCTCCTAACTTGGTGTCATCTGCAAACTTGCTGATGACTGACTCGACCCCCTCATCCAGATCATCAGTGAAGATGTTAAAGAGGATGGGGCCCAGCACTGATCCCTGGGGCACACCACTGGTGCCTGGCTGCCAGCTGGCTGTGGCACCATTCACCACCATGCTCTTGGCTCAGCCCCCAGCCAGTTCTTAACCCAGCACAGAGTGTTGCGGTCCAAGCCACGAGCTGACAGCTTAGACAGCAGTGTGCTGATGATGTAGTTTTGTCACTTTAAAAATGTTTTTGCAAATGTTCTTTTTTTTTTTTTTGTGAATTTCACAAGGTTCAGATTTAGGCTGGATGTTAGGAAGAAACTGTACACAGAGAGAGTGATTGGCCATTGGAATGTGCTGCCCAGGGAGGTGGTGGAGTCACTATCACTGGAGGTGTTTAGGAGGAGAATTGATAGGGTGCTTGGTAGCGTGGCTTAGTTGATTAGATGGTGTTGGGTGATAGGTTGGACTTGGTGATCTTTGAGGTCTCTTCCAACCCTGGTGATTCTGTGATTCTGTAATTCTTAATTGGAAGGAGGCGGGGGGAAAAAGCAATACTTGGAAATATTTGAGGAGAGGGAATCATAGAAATGGAATTTAAGAACTTGGATAAGGAAAATGGAATGCAAAATAGAATCTTTGAAAGTAGATTTAAAACATTTAAGGCAAACTAATTTACTTTTAGAGTACTCTTGTCCTAATTCCACTTGTAGAAAATTAGAATTACAGAATAAACCAGGTTGGAAGAGACCTTTAAGATCATCAAGTCCAGATCACCAAGAACCTGTCACCATAGGTTCTTGACTAAACCATGGCGCCAAGTGCCACATCCAATCCCTTCTTGAACATCTCCAGGGATGGTGACTCCACCACCTCCCTGAGCAACACATTCCAATGGCTAACAACTCTCTCTGTGAACCAAATTCCATGCTTCTCAGTCTTTACTGAATGATTATTTTTGTCTTTAGTAGGACTCCCAGTGACAAGCAGCATGTATTTTGAAAACACCTCCATGATGAATTTGAAGAACAGGTTTTGCACCACTATTTTTGAGTAAAGATAAAGCTGATGTTTAGAGGGTTGGGATGGGGAAAAAAAAAGTCCTGCTCTTGCCTGGCACTCCTTGATAAAGAAATTTGGTTTTGAGACTGAAACTAAAAGCAGGCTATTCCTGGAGAGCTCTCAAAATGTAAAGCATTACTGTTTGGCTGTTAAAGTTTGTAAAGAAAAGGGAGAAATAGGCATTGAAAAAAGAATAGAAGGCTGTGTTAGGATATTAGAATGCAGAGATGAGATGTGCTTGCCACTCAAGGACTTGCATATCCAGTTTAAAATGTAGTTATCGTAGAATCAATAAGGTTGGAAAAGATCTCAGAGATCATCAAGTCCAACCTACCACCCGACACCTCATGACAACTAAACCATGGCTTCAAGTGCCACATCCAATCCCCTCTTGAACACCTCCAGGGATGGGGACTCCACCACCTCCCCAGGCAGCACATTCCAATGGCCAATCTCTGTTCTTGGGAAGAATTTCTTCCTAGCATCCAGCCTAAACCTCCCCTGGTGCAGCTTGGGACTGTGTCCTCTTGTTCTGGTGTTCACCTCCAGCCTAAACCTCCCGTCGTGCAGCTTGAGACTGTGTCCTCTTGTTCTGGTGTTCACCTCCAGCCTAAACCTCCCCTCGTGCAGCTTGAGACTGTGTCCTCTTGTTCTGGTGTTCACCTCCAGCCTAAACCTCCCCTTGTGCAGCTTGAGACTGTGTCCTCTTGTTCTGGTGTTCACCTCCAGCCTAAACCTCCCCTTGTGCAGCTTGAGACTGTGTCCTCTTGTTCTGGGGTTCACCTCCAGCCTAAACCTCCCCTCGTGCAGCTTGGGACTGTGTCCTCTTGTCGTGGTGCTGGCTGCCTGGGAGAAGAGACCAACCCCATCTGGCTACTACCTCCCTTCAGGGAGTTGTAGACAGCAAGAAGGTCTCCCCTGAGCCTTCTCTTCTCCAGGCTAAGTAACCCCTGATCCCTCAGCCTCTCTTCACAAGGCTGTGCTCCAAACCCCTCCCCAGCCTCGTTGCCCTTCTCTGGACGTGTTCAAGAGTCTCAATATCCTCCTTTAATTCAGGGGCCCAGAAATGGACACAGTACTCTAGGTGTGGCCTAACCAGTGCTGAGCACAGGGGCAGATTTGTTACAGATTTTGTGTTTTCCCCTTTGCTTTTCCTCTCCATACTGAGTGTTCAGACCTCAGAACCTGCTTTTCTCCTTTTTTCCTCCTATTACCCTGGCTGTTAGATCTTCTGCAAATACTGAATTGATAGTGTGCTCCCAGGTAAGAAATTAAGTCTGTCTCTGCAAATGAGTCAGTGTAATCATGACAAATTCAAGAAATAAAGGGGAAACACATTGCTGCAGTCCTGGGGAACATGAGTCAATATGTTTTATGTAATTAGCAAATGAAATATCTCTTCTAGTGCATTAAACCAGGTTAAGATAATGAAGCAGTTGTATTTATGCAGGAATAAACAAACTTCCAGTAAAATCTGGTGACCAGAAGTATGCAATTACACATTTCCAGAAATCCTCATTAAACCAGTCTGCTTTAAATTTTAATCAGACTTCTGTGTATGATACAGCCCTGATAAGAGAGAGAGAAGGAAAAGAGAGAAAGGATTTATGTGAAAGGCTGTTCCGATCTCCTTGTGCTCAAAATGACTTTGATCTTTTGAATTAATTATTATTTTTTCTCCCCATTTAACTTTCTGTGCATGGCATTGCAAATCTGCCTAAAAGTTAATGATGCCTGATTCTGTTCTTTGGGAGTCACAGCAGTATCAGCACAGAAATGCTACACGGACAACAAGGCTGTCATACAAAGAATATGATGTGAGGATTAGACGGCGAGGTATTTGGGACAGGTAGGCTTGGTGTAGTCTGTGAGAAATGCCAGGGGAATAATTACCAGTGCATGAATTATAACATGGAAGTAAAATGGCAGGAAATGCACTGCTGCACTGAAAAATTACAAACCATCAGGCACTTCCAGTATTTTTTGGCCTTTCTTATTTATCTTCCTGGTATATCTGAGCTAAATACTGCAAACCGTGTTATACATCTGTAGTGGTTTGAGCCTTAACTGGGACTTAAGAGCTCAGATGGGGGCAAGGCTGAGAATCCCTCCCCTGCTCTCCCTTCCTCCCTCCCAACAGAGAGGAAGAAGAAAGGGAAGGAGCAAATTCACCAAGAAATAATTTGGAGTTGGCTTGGAAGTAGAGAGGTGAAGAGTTTTTCTTTTATATATATATATATATATATATATATATATATATATATATATATAACGGGTAAGGTTCACAAAGGCAAGGAACAAGGATGGATGGGGAGAGGCTGAGGCTGAGGGAGAGGCTGAGGGAGCTGGACTTGCTTATCCTGGAGAGGAGGAGACTCAGGGGTGACCTCATTGCTCTCTACAGCTACCTGAAGGGAGGTTGTAGACAGGCGGACCTTGGTCTCTTCTCCCAGGCAGCCAGTACCAGAAGAAGAGGACACAGTCTCAGGCTGCGCCAGGGGAGGTTTAGGCTGGAGGTCAGGAGGAAGTTCTGTACAGAGAGAGTGATTGCCCATTGGAATGGGCTGCCCAGGGAGGTGGTGGAGTCACCATCATTGGAGGTGTTCAGGAGGAGACTTGATGGGGTGCTTGGTGCCATGGGTTAGTTGTTTAGGTGGGTTGGATTAGTTGATGGGTTGGACACGATGATCCTGAAGGTCTCTTCCAGCCTTGTCTAGTCTAGTCTAGTCTAGTCTAGTCTAAAAACAAACAAACAAGAATACAAAGCCAGTCTCTCTCTGAAGAGGCACGGAGGCAGCAGGGAGAAGGATCAGGCCCGACCTCGTGGCAGAGGAGCAGGAAGACAGCTGCAGCAGCTCTTGTCCAGGAAGGCAGGAGTGAAAAAGAGAGCTAATGGCTGCAATGCCCTCCCTTTTATACCCTAGCTGGGCAGGGAGGGGGGAGTGAAACAGACTCCGTTTCCCAGAGGTATACTGCCCTGCAGGGCGGACAAAGCATTCGCAAACCCTCCCCCGCCTTGTTTTCACCCCTCACAACATCTGAGACATGAGAGGACTTGCATTGACCTGGACCTTGAGGAAGTCAGGACTGGCCATAAGAGGTTCATGAATCCAGATGCTGGAGTGCATTCAATAGTTGTCTGGTTATGCTCCTCTCAGCATTAGGTTTGTATAGTTTAATGCTCTGTGGCTTCCGCATTCATTTTCATTCTGCCTAAAGTAGCATCAGGATCTTTAGGGCTTACTTGCACAACTGGACACACAATAAATACTCTGTCATTTGGATGCCTTACCAATGTATTTGCACAATGTTAGTGGATAAAGACAAGAGTGAATATTTACATCCCTGTGGTGGGTTAAAGTTTCCTCCCAGCATTAACGTTTTGCTAGACCAACTCAGAAGCAAATGAAGCTGTATTTACAAGCAAAAGCTATAATCTACAATGGAATGCAATGGATGTGTACAAAATATGCAGGAGTTACAATATTATACAGATATTTACAATTCATAGTATCATAGTATCAGTCAGGGTTGGAAGGGACCACAAGGATCATCTAGTTCCAACCCCCCTGCCATGGGCAGGGACACCCCACACTGGAGCAGGCTGGCCAGAGCCTCATCCAGCCTGGTCTTAAACACCTCCGGGGATGGGGCCTCAACCAACACAAACAACAAACCAGCAAACAACACAAAAGCCCCCTGATCAAAAAACCCAAGGGAGCTGTTCCAATTGCTTCCCCAAACCCCCCTGTCCCCAGAGAGAGAGAGGAGAGAGAAAAGCAGTGGGTTAGACTTATCCAAGGCCAGCCAGAAGCACATTATCTCTCCTGAGCAAAGCAAAACCAGCCAAGATCAGAAGAGAAGAGAAAAGAAGTGGGGAGAATTGTTATGGTACAGCTCCTCTTATCCCAGACATTTACCCTAAGAATTTGTTTAGAATAAACTTTTGTTTTCCTTTTTACACCCAATAGTGGTTTATTGATATTTTTCTACTTTTCTGCTCGAAATCTGTATCTGAATTTTCAAGGCATGGCCTAAAACCACCACAGTCCCTGAAGAGGGTCACTAACCTTTTCATGCTTCACAGTCTCTCTTTTCAGGTGCTATCTGATGACCTGCTATTTGTTATGGATCACCTTACATCTTTGCAAACCACAGTTAGGAATATTGTTGCTTTAATATTAGATTCTAATGGTCATTGTGCTTTGTCTTTCTAGGGCATCAGTAGCCTCTTCAGTTCACTCAAAGTGGTCAGGCTTCTTCGGCTGGGTCGTGTAGCTCGGAAGTTGGACCACTACATTGAATATGGAGCGGCAGTCTTGGTGCTGCTGGTGTGTGTGTTTGGTCTGGCAGCACACTGGCTGGCCTGCATTTGGTACAGCATAGGAGACTATGAAGTTATCGATGAGGATACGAACACAATCCGAACTGAGAGCTGGCTCTATCAGCTGGGGGTGTCAATAGGAACTCCGTACCGCTTTAACACGTCAGGCTTTGGAAAATGGGAAGGTGGACCCAGCAAAGATTCAGTCTACATCTCCTCCTTGTATTTCACAATGACTAGCCTCACCAGTGTGGGATTTGGGAACATTGCTCCGACTACAGATGGAGAGAAGATCTTTGCTGTTGCTATGATGATGATTGGCTGTAAGTATTCGAGATTCTGTCTCTCCAACAGTGCCCAATAGGTGTTTCATGAATGCTGATCTCGTAAGAACTTCTGGGATGAAGGCAAATATTACTGTGCAGCTTAAAATAGTTTGGTGGCAATGTAGGCATTATACACTGTTACTGATTAGCTCTAAAATTACAAGTGGGAGTATTGGTGTGACTGGCAATAATTCAGTCTTTTTGGAAGAAAAATTCTGTCAATATCCTTTCAATATTCTCTTGTGTGTAAGCCATACAATGTATTAAGCCTAAAGTGTTAAAACATTCATGCACCACTGTGGGCACAGGCAACCTTCATGCCTCCACTTGGTATGTGGCAAAATCTTTGCATGTCAGAGAGCTGTATATATTGGACAAGGAGATTGGTCAGTGGAAGGTCCAGAAGCATCTTGTAAGGGGGAGAGAACAACAGCTCAGTAGAGGCTGCAGATACTGGTGTGGGCTCAGTGTATAGTCAGATTCTAAAGCAATTGGGATGATATTGGCCTTGGGAACCTCTGGCTCACATCACAGTATCACAGCATAACTTAGGTTGGAAAGGACCTCGAGAATCATCGAGTCCAACCTATCAACACAGACCCCATGACTAGACCATGGCACCAAGTGCCACGTCCAATCCCCTCTTGAACGCCTCCAGGGATGGTGACTCAGCCACCTCCCTGGGCAACCTGTTCCAATAATGAACGACTCGCTTGGTGAAGAACTTCCTCCTCACCTCGAGTCTAAACCTCCCCTGGCACAGCTTGAGACTGTGTCCCCTTGTTCTGGTGCTGGTTGCCTAGGAGAAGAGACCAACCCCTTCCTGGCCACAACCACCTTTCAGGTAGTTGTAGAGGGCAATGAGGTCACCCCTGAGCCTCCTCTTCTCCAGGCTAAACAATCCCAGCTCCCTCAGCCTCTCCTCACAGGGCTGTGCTCAAGGCCTCTCCCCAGCCTTGTTGCCCTTCTCTGGACATGTTCAAGTGTTTCCTTGTCTCAAGGGATTCATAGAGCCATGGCCATATTGTCTCTTCAATGTAGGATCTGCACTCAAAAGTGCCTTGAGAACTACTTAAAGTTAAGAACCATACAGTGGCCACCATTAAACTGGGTCATGTTTGTCTAGATGAGGATGGAATTGGAACCAAACTAAGGGAAAAAAATTGTCCTTTGCACTTTGGAAAGCATGCAATTATACGGAGAGAGAGAGAGGCTTCCCTGTGCTAATAGAGGAGAAAAAAGTCAATCCTTGCTAAGCAGAGAATTAAAACCAAATATATAACAAAGCTCAATTAGCAGCTGTGGTAGTTTGAGCCTTAACTGGGATTTAAGAGCTCAGATGGGAGGGCAAGACTGAGAATCCCTCCCCTGCTCCCCCTTCCTCTTTCCTGATCGAAAGAAAAGGGAAGGGGAAAGAATAGGGAGAGATAAGGGAAGCAGAAAAAAAGGAAAGAAAGGGGGTTAAGGAAAAAGGGGAAGAGGTAAATCTACCGAGAAATACTTTGGAGTAGGTTTGGAAGTAGAAAGGTAAAATTTTCTTTAGACAATATATATATATATATATAAAACAGGAAGGGTTCACAAGAGTAAGGAGCAAGGATGGAGAGGGAGATACACAAAACCAACAGTCCTTTGGAGAAACGTGGATGCAGCAGGGAGAAGCACCAGGCCTGACCATGTGGCAGAGAAGCAGGGAGCCAGCAGCAACTCTCTTAGTCCTTTTGTCCTGGCGAGGCAGAAGCAAAAGAGCACAAATGGCTGCAGGGTCTTCCTTTTTATAGGCTTACTGGACAGGGAGGGGGAATGGAACAGACTAACTCGGTTTCCTGGGGGGAGAACACCTCTCTGGGGAGAGCAGGGCTCTCACAACCCCTCCCCCCCTGCTTTCAGGATGGGCATAACCCATCACACCATCACAGTGCCTTTATGACAGAAATGTTTAGCTTTGGTTATGATGTGCCATTTCATAGCAACACTGAAGTCATGTCCTGAGATTGTGTGGTGTTGTCTGAAGACTGGAAGTGTAAAGATGAGCGTTCTTGTCCGCATAGGGATTGGGATGTTTCAGCTATAACATCTGTGAATTGTATTATTCTGGATTTTACCACTGCTGAGAACAAAGTTGGTGAGGGGCTTGGAACACAAGCCCTATGAGGAGAGGCTGAGGGAGCTGGGGTTGCTTAGCCTGGAGAAGAGGAGGCTCAGGGGTGACCTTATTGCTCTCTGAAACTACCTTAAGGGGGCATGTAGACAGGCAGAGGTTGGTCTCTTCTCCCAGGCAACCAGTACCAGAACAAGTCTCAGGCTGTGCCAGGAGAGGTTTAGGCCGGAGGTTAGGAGGATGTTTTACACAGAGAGAGTGATTGCCCATTGGAATGGGCTGCCTGGGGAGGTGGTGGAGTCACCATCACTGGTGGTGTTCAGGAGGAGACTTGATAGGATGCTTGGTGCCATGGTTTAGTTGATTAGGTGGTGTTGGATGACAGGTTGCACGCGATGATCTTGAAGGTCTCTTCCAATCTGGTTTATTCTTCCATTCCATTCCATTCCATTCCATTCCATTCCATTCCATTCCATTCCATTCCATTCCATTCCATTCCATTCCATTCCATTCCATTCCATTCCATTCCATTCCATCTCAACAAAACACCCACACAGCCAAAGGGAAATGTGTAACAAAATCGTGGGGTTTCCTCATAAAAAAGGTTCCTTAGACAATGTAGCAATGCAGGACAAACCAGGCTTCCAAACATTTTTCCTTATGAAGGTGGCTGTTTGATAGGAAGTGTACCCAGTTTTGGCTTACTGTTCGTTGGGTTATGCTTATGATCTAGCTAGTTGTTATGCAATATGATTCAGTACTATGAATACTGAATGGACATCACCTTCATAAGTTCAAGAATGTTCAGGAAGTTCTACACAGAGAGAGTGATTGCCCATTGGAATGGGCTGCCTGGGGAGGTGGTGGAGTCACCATCACTGGAGGTGTTCAGGAGGAGACTTGATGGGGTGCTTGGTGCCATGGGTTAGTTGTTTAGGTGGGTTGGATTGGTTGATGGGTTGGACATGATGATCTTGAAGGTCTCTTCCAACCTGGTTGTTTATTATTATTGTTGTTGTTGTTCTTATTATAAACTCTTCACATGAAAACAGGGCAGAAAGAAATGGAATTTATGGGAGTTGAAGGAAATAGTTTTGCTTGTTTGCTTGAACTCCTGGAACTTTAGCTTTCTAAGTCTATAATTTTCTGTGTACCTGAGCACCTTTATACCGTGAACAACGATGTGGAAACCATTAGCACAATTAACAGTGTGCATGTGAAGGAATGGCAAGTAGATAATCTACTCTTTGAGTTTCCATCTCTGGATTTTGCAGGGTCTTGATTGCTTTTAACATGTTGAAATTGTGAGCTGTGATCATTCCTCAGGATGGGAGGAACAAAGCTGATTTTGTGTGTGTGTGTGTTTGTTTACAGCTATTTAATTATTGATAGACACTTTTCCACCCTAAAAATTTATGTTAAAATAATACTATTTTCTGTGTGGGATTAAGATCTCCAACATTCATTTGAGCTTGGATTAGGACTATTTTATGAGGAGGACTATTTTTTGAGGAGGAAGTTCTTCCCCATGAGAGTGGTGAAGCCCTGGAATGGGTTGTCCAGGGAGGTGGTTGAGGCCCTGTCCCTGGAGGTGTTTAAGCCCAGGCTGGATGAGGCTCTGGCCAGGCTGATGTAGTGTGGGGTGTCCCTGCCCATGGCAGGGGGGTTGGAACTAGATGATCCTTGTGCTCCCTTCCAATCCTGACTGATACTATGATACTATGAGGATCTTGTCTGATCTGTTGGGAGCCTGAAAGGTATGTGGTAGATATATCAGGGATAAGATGTGGGGAAGGGAAAGTAAGTTTCCTGGGTAAGTAAGTTTCCTAGCTAAAGCTTTTGTATATCACTCAGAAGTATTCAACAAATGTATTTGTTATGAGCTGAGCCTCTTGCTAGCAACACAGTTGGTGGCTGTGTGTTCCTGTAACGGTCCTCATTTGGAACATGTCAGATGACAAAGATTTGCTTATGGAATGGATAGGGGATGTGGAGCTTCAAAGCATCAGGAGCAAGCAATTCCTAATCAGTTCTGCTTATAAAAGGAGAAAACACATATTTTCTGTCTTACACTTTGTCATTTACACTTTGTTTATGTTGGCACCTCTCTAGTGATGCATTCTCAAAAGCTGCTGGCATTTTTCAGTAGCACAGGGGATGCCATTTTCTTTCCAGGAGCGATACAGAGAAAAGATAGATGTTTGACTATCTGAAACTTGCAGTGAAGATAGATGGAATTTGCTGAGTCCAGCCTCAAACATATCACTCCATTAACCCTGCTAGAGGATAAGTCTTGAAGAACTGTGTGAATTTGTCTTGTTTTCAAAGCAGCAGAAATATGCATGCCTGTGTATTCATACAGTCATAGAATCACAGAATTGTCAGGGTTGGAAAGGATCTCAAGGGTCATCCAGTTCCAACCCTCTTGCCATGGGCAGGGACACCTCACACAATAGCAGGTTGCTCAGAGCCACATCCAGCCTGGCCTTCAAAACCTCCAGGGATGAAGCTTCCACCACCTCCCTGGGCAACCTGTGCCAGTCTCTCACCACCCTCATATTGAAGACCTTCTTCCTAACATCCAATCTGAATCTACCCATCTCTAATTTTGCTCCATTCCCCCTAGTCCTGTCACTACCAAATTCCCTAAAAAGTCCCCCCTCCCGGAAGTGATTTGCTTTCTGGGCTGCAAGTACTCACTGCTGGCTCCTGTTGAGCTTCTCATCCACCAGCACCCCCAGGTCCTTCTCTTCAGGTCTGCTCTTAAGCCAGTCCCTGCCCAGCCTATATCGGTGATTGGGATTGCCCTGACCCAGATGCAGGACCTTGCACCTCCTGAGGTTGGCTTGTGCCCACCTCTCCAGCCTGTCCAGGTCCCTCTGGATGGCCTCCCTTCCCTCCAGCGTGTCTGCTGCACCACACAGCTTGGTGTCATCAGCAAACCTGCTGAGGGTGTACTCAGTGCCACTGTCCATGGCACCAACAGAGGTGTTTAACAAGCCTGGTCCCCGTTCTGATCCCTGAGGGACTCCATTTGCCACTGGCCTCCACTTGGACATGGACCCATTGACAGTCATTCTTAGAATTGTTGAGGTTTGAAGAGACCTTTGAGATCATCAAGTCCAACTGCTCACCTAGACCTCACAACCCTACCACTGGTAGTGGGATAGCTGATAAGCTACTACCACTAAACTACACCTACATGTCTTTTAAATACCTCTAGGATGGTGACTCCACCACCTCTTTGGGCAGGCTGATAACACTCTCTGTGAAGAAATTTTTTCCTGATCTCCAGCCTGAACCTCCCTTGGCACAGCTTGATTGCATTTCTTCCTGTCCTGTCACTCGTTGCATGTGGGAAGAGACTGACCTCCGCCTCACTCTAGCCTCCTGTGAGGTAGCTGCAGAGGCGATGAGGTCTCCCCTTAGTTTCCTCTTCTGAAGACTAATTGTAGTTCTGAAGACTATTAAAACAGTCCATGAAATAAGTAATTCTGCAGCCTTTTCTGGATGAAATGCTAACATCACTGTCACTTTTTCTTGGAAGATGTTGCCATTGTTGTTTAGTTGAGTAAGGCGATACATTAATGAGATTGGTTTTGAGATTCAGAACTGCTTCCCAGGAGTGGAGATGTTGACATGAAGTGGAGGGAAAGGAAGAATTTGCTTCTAAAAGTGTGAAGTCTTTCTATTCAGTGAACTTAGGAATAGATAAATTATATACATATAGAGCATATGTGTGTCCCTGCACACAGTGAGAGTACAGGTGTAGTGTGATGTTTAAAAGAATGGAAGGAGAGCATATAGGTTTTTGTCTTGATGTTTGATAGTCTAAAATGATTTTTAATAGAATGGATTTTATTGTGCAAAGTTCTTGTATCTCTGGGGAATTCCAGACCTGATGTGTGCTACCCTGAGGAGCATTGCCAGGTGGTGCAGTTTTGCAAGGCTTTTCTTGGTCTACGCTGGGGAGAGGCCTTGAGCACAAGCCCTGCAAGGAGAGGCTGAGGGAGCTGGGGTTGCTTAGCCTGGAGAAGAGGAGGCTCAGGGGAGACCTTCTTGCTGTCTACAACTCCCTGAAGGGAGGTTGTAGCCAGGTGGGGGTTGGCCTCTTCTCCCAGACAACCAGCACCAGAACAAGAGGACACAGTCTTAATCTGTGCCAGAGGAGGGTTAGGCTGGATGTTAAGAAGAAGTTCTTCACAGTAAGAGAGATTGGCCATTGGAATGTGCTGCCCAGGGAGGTGGTGGAATCACCATCACTGGAGGTGTTTAGGAAGAGACTGGCTGAGGCACTTGGTGCCATGGTTTAGTTGATCAGATGGTGTTGGGTGATAGGTTGGACCTGATGATCTCAAAGGTCTTTTCCAACCTGGTTAATTCTATTCTGTTCTCAGCCACCAATGTATCATCTTCTGCTCGCTACTTACTCCCTGGGTAAAGCTGATCCTTTGGCAGATTTGTGTTATATTAATGCTTTATTACTACTGGTGATCGGCAGCACCAGATCACTTCTATTCCTTTTTTTTTTTTTCTCCAATCTTTCATTATGGTAAATAATTAATCCAGGTAATGTTTACTTAAAAATGCAGGGGTCTGTTAGTGAAGCTGTCCTGAACCAGTACAGATTTTGGCTGTGTTGAGTGCCAGCGTTTGCCTAGTAAAAAGTTTCACAGTATCACAGTATAACTTAGGTTGGGAAGGACCTCGAGGATCATTGAGTCCAACCTAGACCATGGCACCAAGTGCCACGTCCAATCCCCTCTTGAACGCCTCCAGGAACGGTGAATCCACCACCTCCCTGGGCAGCACATTCCAATGACGAATGACTCTTTCAGTGAAGAACTTCCTCCTCACCTTGAGTCTAAACCTCCCCTGGTGCAGCTTGAGACTGTGTCCTCTTGTTCTGGTGCTGGTTGCCTGGGAGAAGAGACCAACTCCCACCTGGCTACAACCTCCCTTCAGGGAGTTGCAGAGGGCAATGAGGTCACCCCTGAGCCTCCTCTTCTCCAGGCTAAGCAACCCCAGCTCCCTCAGCCTCTCCTCACAGGGCTGTGCTCAAGGCCTCTCCCCAGCCTTGTTGCCCTTCTCTGGACACCTTCAAGTGTTTCGATGTCCTTCTTAGACTGAGGGGCCCAGAACTGGACACAGTACTCAAGGTGTGGCCTAACCGATGCACAATACAGGGGCACAATGACCTCCCTGTTTAAGGTCCACGAGCTTGTAGAAGGAAGAATGGGTATGTCACATCAGCAGTGTGTAGACCCTTGGAAAGGTTGATTGAGGTGAATAAGCTGTGTGTGGGCAGGGAGCCCGTGGGGCTAGCTGGGTAATGGTTTTACATTTGGGGCAAAGCATGAGAAAGCACAGCTTGATCTCCATGGCCCTGTCTCTGCTTCAAGATCATCTTCTGCGGGGCAGTACTATTGTCCTCTCAAAGGAAGTGACTGCATGCACTGTCCTACTGACCTCATTGTGGCTGCAGTTTTTGGGGAGAAAATACTTTGCTGTTGGCTATTTTTAAATGTTGCAACTGCTAACTGGATTTGTGAGGGACTACAGCATACTCATTGTGTAGCCCTGAGGATGTATGGTCCTTTAGGCAACTCCACTGAAGGGCAGGTAGGTGAAAAACGCTCTTGATTCCTGACCTCAAATAATACTCATGTGTTTGGGAAGAACTAATGATTTCAAAATAGAGATGAAGTTTCTAGCTTAAGGATTTATCTCCTGTGGAGACTTGATGCATCTGATACACAATATCTCTTACTATCTAACTCTTTTCTTCAGCATACTGCAAATTAGTTTTGTGAAGCAAACTGTCTTCTCATCTGCCAGTGAATTGACCTGCATGGATTTGCTTCACTTTACTGAATGTTTGTGTGTGTATATATGTACATATGTCTATGAGGGTTAATACTGTAGGAAGAAGCAATGAACTCCCAAGGCTCATTTTAGATTAATCAAAATGCTAATGGCATCCTGGCCTGCATCAGGAATAGCATGGCCAGCAGGAGCAGGGAAGTCATTGTGCTCTGTACTCAGCACTGGTCAGGCCACACCTTGAGTCCTGTGTCCAGTTCTGGGCCACTCAGTTTAAGAAGGACATTGAGACACTTGAATGTGTCCAGAGAAGGGCAACAAGGCTGGGGAGAGGCCTTGAGCACAGCCCTGTGAGGAGAGGCTGAGGGAGCTGGGGTTGCTTAGCCTGGAGAAGAGGAGGCTCAGGGGTGACCTTCCTGCTGTCTACAACTCCCTGAAGGGAGGTTGTAGCCAGGTGGGGGTTGGTCTCTTCTCCCAGGCAACCAGCACCAGAACAAGAGGACACAGTCTCAAGCTGTGCCAGGGGAAGTTTAGGCTGGAGGTGAGAAGAAAGTTCTTCACAGAAAGAGGAATTGGCCATTGGAATGTGCTGCCCAGGGAGGTGGTGGAGTCACCATCCCTGGAGATGTTCAAGAGGGGATTGGATGTGGCACTTAGTGCCATGGTTTGGTCATGAGGTGTTGGGTGATAGGTTGGACTTGATGATCTTTAGGTCTCTTCCCAGCTTGGTGATTCTGTGATTCTGTGAACTTTCCAGAAGCTGAAATTGAAGGCAGTTTGGTTTTAGAGAGGACTGCAACAAAGCTGGGGAGGGGTTTGGAGCACAGCCCTGTGAGAAGAGTCTGAGGGAGCTGGGATTGCTTAGCCTGGAGAAGAGGAGGCTCAGGGGAGACCTTCTTGCAGTCTCCAACTCCCTGAAGGGAGGTTGTAGCCAGGTGGGGGTTGGACTCTTCTCCCAGGCAACCAGCACCAGAACAAGAGGACACAGTCTCAAGCTGCATCATGGGAGGTTTAGGCTGGAGGTGAGAAGAAAGTTCTTCACAGAAAGAGGAATTGGCCATTGGAATGTGCTGCCCAGGGAGGTGGTGGAGTCACCATCCCTGGAGGTGTTCAAGAGGAGATTGGATGTGGCACTTGAAGCCATGGTTTAGTTAGTCATGAGATGCTGGGTGATAGGTTGGACTTGATGATCTCTGAGGTCTTTTCCCACCTTATTGATTCCATGTTTCTATGAAGATGTATTTGCTTATCCCTTTTCACAGATAGCCACTAAATTCCTAATGAATAGGGAATATGTCTACAGCAGATCTTTCTGAGAGGCTGATGGTGCCTAACGTCAGGTTTAACACCATTGTCTGGGTCTGTGGAAAGACATCTGCTTTTCATTTTGTAATACTTGGACTTAGAAAAGCTATTTCAAGTTTTAGTTTCTTCCCTGTGGAGACATATGCCCTGACATAACAGTTCTTGTGTATTTAGTTCAGTGAAGCTGTCAGGTTGGGTTGTGTATTGTTTGTTTTGCCTAAGCAATAGCAGAAACCTGAGGACTTCTGTTTGCACTTTACATATCTGGGTGCTGTGTCAGCAACCTCCTTGCTATGCAAGCAGTATAGGGATGAAAATGCCTAAAAATGCTTTGCATTTTCCACTTCTAACAAGCCATAATACAGGTGGATGCTTGCCTATAGGGATTTTGAACAACTGAGCAAAGTCTATCATATCTGAAGTTAGCGTTCTTGGTTGAACTGAAAGAACATTCTGGCTCTGGACTCAGCACTGGTTAGGCCACACCTGGAGTCCTGTGTCCAGTTCTGGGCCCCTCAGTTCAGGAAAGATGTTGAGTTGCTGGCAGGTGTCCAGAGAAGGGCAACAAAGCTGGGGAAGGGTCTGGAGCACAGCCCTGTGAGGAGTGAGCTCTGAGGGAGCTGGGGTTACTTAGCCTGGAGAAGAGGAGGCTCAGGGGAGACCTTCTTGCTGTCTACAACTCCCTGAAGGGAGGTAGTAGCCAGATGGGGTTGGTCTCTTCTCCCAGGCAGCCAGCACCAGAACAAGAAGTCAGTTTTAATGTATTTATCTGCTTTTATGGAGGCTCAGAGGAGACCTTCTTGCTGTCTACAGCTACCTGAAGGGAAGTTGTAGCCAGGTAGGGGTTGGACTCTTCTCCCAGGCAGGCAATCAGCAGCAGAACAAGAGGACACAGTCTCAGGCTGTGCCAGGGGAGGTTTAGGCTGCATGTTAGGAAGAAATTCTTCCCAGAAAGAGAGATTGGCCATTGGAATGTGCTGCCCAGGGTGGTGATGGAATCACCATCACTGGAAGTGTTTAAGAAGAGACTGGATGAGGCACTTGGTGCCATGGTTTAGTTGACTAGACGGTGTTGGATGATAGGTTGGACTTGATGATCTCGAAGTTCTTTTCCAACTTGGTTAATTCTATTCTATTCTATTCTATTCTATTCTATTCTATTCTATTCTATTCTATTCTATTCTATTCTATTCTATTTTATTCTATTCTATTCTGTTCTGTTCTATTCTGTTCTGTTCTGTTCTGTTCTGTTCTGTTCTGTTCTGTTCCGTTCCGTTCCGTTCCGTTCCATTCCATTCCATTCCATTCCATTCCATTCCATTCCATCTCAAGCTGTTGGTGCTTGTTCACATGAAATTCTCCTTCCTGGAGCTACATGGCTTGACTCATTCACAGTATGAGTTTCACTGAGGAAAAGGCACGTGTTCAAATGCTAAGCTAAATCATAAATTTCCCTGTGAACCCTGTAATTAGACCAAATAGTGAGAGGGATCATGGAAAAAGAGCAAAACTAGGAGTTAAAAGGTCAGACTCGAGGGCACACCTGCTTACATACTGTGATAGATGTTTAGCCACTGAGTTCATTAATCAAAACCAACCAGAGGCCAAAGCCACTCATCTTCACTGATCTTGTGCAGCACGAGCACCAGACAGTCTTATAGTGTCATACTATCGTAATGTCATAGGATCAGTCAGGGTTGGAAGGGACCACAAGGATCATCTAGTTCCAACCCCCCTGCCATGGGCAGAGACACCCCACACTAGAGCAGCCTGGCCAGAGCCTCATCCAGCCTGGGCTTAAACACCTCCAGGGACAGGGCCTCAACCACCTCCCTGGACAACACATTCCAGGCCTTCACCACTCTCATGGGGAAGAACTTCCTCCTCACCTCCAGCCTGAATCTCCCCACCTCCAGCTTCATTCCATTCCCCCTAGTCCTATCACTACCTGAGATCCTGAGCAGTCCCTCCCCAGCCTTCCTGTAGCCCCTTTCAGATACTGGAAGGCCACAATGAGGTCACCTCGGAGCCTTCTCTTCTCCAGACTGAACAGCCCCAACTCCTTCAGTCTGTCCTCACAGGAGAGGTGCTCCAGCCCTCTGCTCATCCTTGTGGCCCTTCTCTGAACACCTTCCAGCACCTCCAGATCCCTCTTGGAATAGGGGCTCCAGAACTGGAGGCAGTACTCCAGGTGGAGTCTCAGCAGAGCTGAGTAGAGGGGGAGAATCATCTCCCTTATCCTGCTGGCCACACTTCTCCTGATGCAGCCCAGGATCTGATTTGCTTTGTGCGCTGCAAGTGCACACTGAGAGCTCCTGTTGAGTTTTTTGTCCACCAGCTCCCCCAAGTCTCTCTCCTCAGGGCTGCTTTCCAGCCAGTCCCTGCCCAGCCTGGAGATATTAATAGGGGCACTTCAGCTGTTGTCTTTGATGAAGGTAGGCATGGATTGCAGGAGTGTGGAGCAGGTGTCTCAGCTTTGTTCACCATCGTCTGTGAATAGCCTTTTTTTTCCTCACTAGACATGAAAATAGTCGTGGGGATGCAGTGGTGTAGATGGTTTAATCCAGCTGCACCCACAAAAGCTCGTCTAGGCACAGCCAGAGAAGCAAATGCAGAGCTGTGTTTTACAAGCAATAATGGAATGCAATGAATTTATACAAAATATACAGGATTTACAATATCATACAGGAATTTACAGGAAAGAAAACAATCACAGAAATCCTCCTCACAGGAGGATCCCACCTCGGGTTGCCCCCAACCTCTCTCCCCCTTCCCTTTCCCCTCCAGTTAATTAGATGAAAAAGGAGAAAGAGAGAGAAAAGGATATTAAGGGAATTTGTTAGCTCAAGGCTTTGTTAGGAAGTCAGTTTTTCTTATCTTATCAGTTTCAGTCCAGGGTCAGCAGCATGCATTCTGGCCAAGAAAAGAAAGACAGCCTGAAGCTTCAGTGAGTGAGAGAAAAGAATGTGAGAGATATTTGCTGTGGTACATCTCTCATCTGACCAATGAAATTGGTTTAGAATTAATCTTTGTTTTCCTTTTTACACCCAAACATTCAGCTGGAAAACTCTGCAGCTATCCTTTCTTAAAGGCACAGCCTAACCTGTCACAGAGACTGGTGAAGCCCTGGAATGGGTTGTCCAGGGAGGTGGTCGAGGCCCTGTCCCTGGAGGTGTTTAAGCCCAGGCTGGATGAGGCTCTGGCCAGGCTGATGTAGTGTGGGGTGTCCCTGCCCATGGCAGGGGGGTTGGAACTAGATGATCCTTGTGGTCCCTTCCAACCCTGACTGATACTATGATACTATGATTAAGTAAATTTGAAAACATAATCAGATAGCTTTGTTTACAGCACTCCTGCTGAAAAGAACAGAAATCTGCTAGTAATGTGAACTGTGAGAAGATCTTGGCATGGCACATGGGTCAGTGTTGCTCCTTCACAGCCTCACAGAGGATTATTGTGCCCTGGTGATCCCCAGCAGTGTAGAAGTGTTCAGAGGCTCTGGTGACCAAAGATGGGATGGGATGGGATGGGATGGAATGGAATGGAATGGAATGGAATGGAATAGAATAGAATAGAATAGAATAGAATAGAATAGAATGGAATAGAATGAACCAGGTTGGAAGAGACCTTCAGGATCATCACGTCCAACCTATCATCCACCACCACCTAATCAACTAACCCATGGCACCAAGCACCCCATCAAGTATCCTCCTGAACACCTCCAGTGATGGTGACTCCACCACCTCCCCAGGCAGCCCATTCCAATGGGCAATCACTCTCTCTGTGTAGAACTTCTTCCTAACATCCAACCTAAACCTCCCCTGGCACTGCCTGAGACTGTGTCCTCTTGTTCTGTTGGTGGTTGTCTGGGAGAAGAGACCAACCCCCACCTGGCTACAACCTCCCTTCAGGGAGTTGGAGACTGCAAGAAGGTCTCCCCTGAGCCTCCAGGCTCCAGGCTAAGCAACCCCAGCTCCCTCAGCCTCTCCTCATAGGGCTGTGCTCCAAACCCCTCCCCAGCTTTGTTGCCCTTCTCTGGACACTTTCCAGCATCTCAACATCTTTCCTGACCTGAGGGACCCAGAACTGGACACAGGACTCAAGTTGTGGCCTAACCAGTGCAGTGTACAGGGGCAGAATGAGCTCCCTGCTCCTGCTGGCCACACTGTTCCTGATCCAGGCCAGGATGCCATTGACCTTCCTGGCCCCCTGGGCACATTGTTGACTCATGTTCAGCCTACTATCTACTTGTACCCCCAGGTCCCTTTCTGCCTGGCTGCTCTCCAGCCACTCTGACCCCAGCCTGTAGCTCTGCATGGGGTTGTTACTTTGTGTTATTTAAGGTGTATATGACCAGATTAAAAACAGATTAAATTATACATGGGTAATGTACTTTTGGTTGGGGCAGGCAAAGAAGATAAGTATTCCAAGCCTGTTTATGTGATGTAGCTCTGATGTGGCATCTTGGCTGAAAAGGTTAACACATTTTGAGCTGTACTTCAACTGAATGGATCTAGGGTCTGGCCCCATCTCAGAACTTCATTGCTAGAATAGTCCCAGAAGTTCTGTTCCAAATCACTGCCAGTACCATGCAAATCCAATCAGGATAATTTTTGAAGTGACTTTTTTTGGGTGGTAGTTTTTCCTTCTCCGGGTTCTTACAATCTCTTGCTTCCTGCAGAGCTTAACCTTGCTCTCCAAGACACTGGATGACTTGAAAGGACTGTGAATGCAAATGGAGCAAAAGTAGCTCTGCTTGATAGATGAAAGCTATGAAGTGTTAATGGTTTGGTTTTTATTCACCATGTAAGGGAGAGCTCACATTATAGTAAGATGAGTGTTTTGTTCCCTGTGAGAAATGCTTCTGCACAAGACAATGTGTTTCCATATGCAGGACAGCAAACCTGGGGATTCTGTTTATAATTGTATTCTGAAATGACTGAGGTGCACAAGTGTAGTTTGGAAGAACATGGGGTTCATCTTGTTGGAGTTTTATCCTGGATTCCCATCTGCAAAACTGCCTAAATACCAATAGCACACACAAAAAAACAAGGCAGATCTTTCTCCTTGCAGTCATGCAAGGCCTTTTCACAGTATCACAGTATAGCCAAGGCTGGAAGAGACCTCGAGGATCATTAAGTCCAACCTGTCACCACAGAGCTCATGACTAGACCATGGCACCAAGTGCCACATCCAATCCCCACTTGAACACCTCCAGGGATGGGGACTCCACCACCTCCCTGGGCAGCACATTCCAATGATGAATGACTCTCTCAGTGAAGAACTTTCTCCTCACCTCCAGCCTAAACTTCCCCTGGCACAGCTTGAGACTGTGTCCTCTTGTTCTGGTCCTGTTTGCCTGGGAGAAGAGACCAACCCCTTCCTGGCTACAACCACACTTCCAGGTAGTTGTAGAGAGCAATGAGGTCTCCCCTGAGCCTCCTCTTCTCCAGGCTAAGCAACCCCAGCTCCCTCAGCCTCTCCTCACAGGGCTGTGCTCAAGGCCTCTCCCCAGCCTTGTTGCCCTTCTCTGGACACGTTCAAGTGTCTCAATGTCCTTCTTTAACTGAGGGGCCCAGAAGTGGACACAGCACTCAAGGTGTGGCCTAACCAATGCAGAGTACAGAGGCATAATGATCTCCCTGCTCCTGCTGGCCACACCATTCCTAATGCATTCCTAATGCATTCTTGGCCACCTGGGCACACTGCTGGCTCATGTTTAGGTGGCTGCCAATCAGTACCCTCAGGTCCCTCTCTTTTTGGCAGCTCTCCAGCCACTCTGACCCCAGCCTGTAGCTCTGCATGGGGTTGCTGTGCAGCACCCAGCACTTGGACTTGTTGAATGCCATCCCATTGGACTCCGCCCATCTGTTTAGTTGGTCGAGGTCCCTCTGCAGAGCCCTTCTACCCTCTAGCTGACTAACATCTGCCCCTGAAGCAGCAGCTCTGTTGTTGAAGATTAGAAATCCTGGACAATAAATTGCTTTTGTATGAGAATAATCTGTATTTCAAAGTCTGTTTCTGGCTAAGGAAAACTCAGTTAGATAGGCATGGGGAAAAAATAGCAGAATAGGACATCCATTCATATGCCACTTGTCATCCAGCATGTAGAATATGACAGAACATCTGAAACTTCTCCTAAGCACTTTTCACTTCTGTATGAGTTTCAAAAGTGATGTAGTTGTTTTAATATATAATTGCTACAGGACTCAAAGAGGCCTGCTGGTGGAGTAGAAACAGCTTGCATATAGATGTAATACATAAGTGGCTTTGGATCCTGATGCATCCCAAACCACTCCCGTGAGCTATTTCATGGCCTCCTGAGATCTAACAAGGATTAGTTTTGCTTGCCACAGAAGTCAGTTTTAATGTATTTATCTGCTTTTATGGAGGCTCAGAGGAGACCTTCTTGCTGTCTACAACTACCTGAAGGGAGGTTGTAGCCAGGAAGGGGTTGGTCTCTTCTCCCAGGCAACCAGCACCAGAACAAGAGGACACAGTCTCAAGCTGTGCCAGGGGAAATTTAGGCTGGAGGTGAGGAGAAAGTTCTTCATGGAGAGAGTTGTTAGCGACTGGAATGTGCTGCCCAGGGAGGAGGTGGAGTCGCCATCCCTGGAGGTGTTCAAGAGGGGATTGGATGTGGCACTTGGTGCCATGGTCTAGTCATGAGGTCTGTGGTGACAGGTTGGACTCGATGATCTTTGAGGTCTCTTCCAACCTTGGTGATACTGTGATGCTGTGAAAAAAAGAAATAGGGGAATATTTGTCCCTGGCATCTGTCCTCCAGAGCAGCCGTTATGCACAGAGCCCTCTCTCCTGAGACCCAGCACCCTCCACTGATGGGAAGTAGAGGATAACCTCTCTCTTTGCTTCTGCTCCCATCTGTGGCCTTTTGCTTGTGCTTATTACTATTATTATTAAAGTGCTTCTACCATATTACTTTTGTTATATTTTCCCCTCTCCCCTGTCCATCCCATAAAGGGAGTGACAGAGTGGCTTTGGTGGGCATTTGGCTCTCAGCCATGGCCAAACCACCACATCTGCTAAAATGCAAGTATGTGTTACTACAGATACCCACTACAATGGCACCTGTGTTGGTCTATCCACTCAGCATGGCCATACATTCTCAGCTAGTTCTTGAACTATCCCCAGGCAGAGTTCCCTGCATCCAGCAGTGCTCTCAAATAATGGGCAAGTCCTGTCCCTCACTGTCTCAGCCTGCCCTTCCTGAAGAGCCTGTCCGTTGCAGGGCTTTAGTTATGTGAACCATCCCACCATGTCTCCATGATCCCAGTGAGGTCATCTCACTATAACTGTACATAGTCCTTTTAGCTCTTCCTCTTTGGTTCCCATGGTACCTGCAGTGGTGTAGTGGTTTCTGAGAGGCATCAGCACATGCTGACTCCCCAGAGCAGGCTGGGAGTGGCACTGCAATAGGCTGTCTGATTATCAGGGCAGCTTTTTGGAAAAACAGGAAAAGTGAGAGGCAGGTGGGTCAGATTTATTTTTCCTCACTGGTGTAAGAGAAGACAGTACACTCCTTGCAAAAGCTACCACAGACAAATCAATGAAAGCTTCTCCATGTCTGTCTCAGGCTATGGGAACAGCAGTAAAGACCTTTGAGATCACTGAGTCCAACCTATCACCCAACACCATCAACCAATCCACTAAACCATGGCACAAAGTGCCCCATCCACTCTCTTCCTAAACACCTCCAGTGATGGTGACTCCACCACCTCCCTGGGCAGCACATTCCAATGGGCAATCTCTCTTTCTGTAAAGAACTTCTTCCTAACCGCCTAAACCTCCCCTGGCACAGCTTGAGACTGTGTCCTCTTGTTCTGGTGCTGGTTGCCTGTGAGAAGAGACCAACCCCCACCTGGCTACAACCTCCCTTCAGGGAGTTGGAGACAGCAAGAAGGTCTCCCCTGAGCCTCCTCTTCTCCAGGCTAAGCAACCCCAGCTCCCTCAGCCTCTCCTCACAGGGCTGTGCTCCAAACCCCTCCCCAGCTTTGTTGCCCTTCTCTGGACACCTTCCAGCATCTCAACATCTTTCCTAAACTGAGGGCCCCAGAACTGGACACAGGACTCAAGGTGTGGCCTAGCCAGTGCTGAGTACAGGGGCAGAATGACCTCCCTGCTCCTGCTGGCCACACTGCTCCTGATGCAGGCCACAGACAAATCAATGAAAGCTTCTCCATGTGTGTTTCAGACTATGAGAACAGCAGTACCTACGAGGCAGAGATCTGTCTGACTCTGCCAAGCATCTTCTGAGCTATGACTTGAAGCTGCCCAGGGGGTGGATGCTTCTGTTTTCCAGAAGCTTGTCCTTTCAGGGCAGTACAGCTGACCATCTGGTTTTTGGGCTCCTGCTGGTCTGTCAGTAAATGCCCTGACAGGTGTGAGATGGAAGCATGGAGCTACTGAGTTTCTCTTGCTGCTTTTCCTTTCATACTGGGTCGTGTGTGGGTGGACAAAGGAGGGAGCAGGTGTTGAGAGGGAAACGGAACCTGCAATTGAACCTACGAGTTCTTCTTTTCTATTTTCAAACTCTCACACTTATTTTTTGACTGCTTCCCAAAATAAACAGAATCTTTCATGGTCCATGTTTTAAGATGTTAGTTTCCTTGCACTAGTTACAGCCTTGTAGGCCAAGAGATAAGCAGTTTTTCTCCTCTTTGGTGTTTGTGGCCGGTAGAGCATAGCTTGAAGCAGACAAAGCCTTCAAAAGGGAATTTGAGATACTTCTGTATATGAAGGTCATGAGGTAAATATGCCAAGTGAACTGTACTGATTCTATCAGGTCTGATTGTTGTACTGTACAAAGTGTATGAGATTCTGATTGTGATTATGCCAATATAAAAGGTATGTCCCTTCATGTGGGTGTAGTTCAGATCCACAATGGAGTTCTCTTTTATTCATGCACAGAATTCAGTAATACAGAAGACTGGAGAGAAAACTACTCTTTTATGGGACCATTGTGTTATATTATCAGGCAGCCAGGCAGAAGAAAATGTTCTGAGTCATTACCACTTTGGGGTGAAAGGGAAAATACGCTGAAGCAGGTAACTATAGTAGAGAGATATGAATGGTTCAGTACATGGAGTGCTGGTGCAATGGCAAGGGTCCATGGTGCGGTGAAATGGGCACTTCAACATAGTTTCATAGTTTCATAGTTTCATTCAGGGTTGGAAGGGACCACAAGGATCATCTAGTTCCAACCCCCCTGCCATGGGCAGGGACACCCCACATCAGATCAGGCTGGACAGAGCCTCATCCAGCCTGGGCTTAAACAGGACAGGGCCTCAACCACCTCCCTGGACAACACATTCCAGGGTTTCACCACTCTCATGGGGAAGAACCTCCTCCTCACCTCCAGCCTGAATCTCCCCACCTCCAGCTTCATTCCATTCCCCCTAGTCCTATCACTACCTGAGATCCTGAGAAGTCCTTCCCCAGCCTTCCTGTAGCCCCCTTCAGATACTGGAAGGCCACAATGAGGTCACCTGGGAGCCTTCTCTTCTCCAGACTGTACAGCCCCAACTCCTTCAGTCTGTCCTCACAGGAGAGGTGCTCCAGCCCTCTGCTCATCCTTGTGGCCCTTCTCTGGACACGTTCCAGCACCTCCACATCCCTCTTGTAATAGGGGCTCCAGAACTGGACACAGTACTCCAGGTGGGGTCTCCCCAGAGCTGAGTAGAGGGGGAGGATCACCTCCCTTGCCCTGCTGGCCACACTTCTCCTGATGCAGCCCAGGATCTGACTGGCTTCCTGGGCTGCAAGTGCACATTGAGAGCTCCTGTTGAGCTTTTTGTCCACCAGCACCCCCAAGTCTCTCTCCTCAGGGCTGCTTTCCAGCCAGTCCCTGCCCAGCCTGGATTTGTGCCTGGGATTGCCTCCACCCAGATGCAGGACCCTGCACTTGCTCTTACTGTACTTCATGAGGTTGGCTTGTGCCCACCTCTCCAGCCTGTCCAGGTCCCTCTGGATGGCCTCCCTTCCCTCCAGCTGTCTGCTGCACCACACAGCTTGGTGTCATCAGCAAACTTGCTGAGGGTGCACTCAATGCCACTGTCCATGGCACCCACAAAGATGTTGAACAAGACAGGTCCCAGGACTGATCCCTGAGGGACTCCGCTTGTCACTGGCCTCCACTGGGACATGGACCCATTGACAGCCACACTTCAATGGCCAGTGAAATACTGGGGCAGATAAGACAGTCAGAAAAGCTAGGGAGGTAAGAGAGCCTGAAGGCAGCCACTCTTCTCAAGCTGCTCACTTTCAGTTGTGAGAGACTGCTATGAAGCTTGCATTTTCTTGCTGCGTTGGGAGAGTAGCTGTGGTAGAAGGAGCTAGCTTCCAGCCTTGCATGCTCTGCACAAGCACATGTCAATCAGTTTTGATGACATAAATACCATCCTTTTGTGGCAATGCCAGCGATGAGCAGTGTGAGCAGTCTGGCAGTGCAGGCCTAGAGCCTGACATGGTGGTAGGCCATGCTCAGCATAAGTGCAGAGCCAGCTAGCAGTGTAGCAAAGCAGTGCTGTGCCTGCAGCATGTAACTAGAACAGGGCACTGGCAGCTATAAACATGGAAAGTTATCTTGGGACAGCAGGACCTGCACCTGCATCAACAACCTCCTTGTGTCGTTAGTAGTTGGACCAATAATCTCTAACAGTGCGATGTGTGGTCACTCAGAGGAACCAATGAAGCCATGCCAACGAGGCTCTCCAAGGTTATATAAGTTGTAGAAGTTCCCTTGCTAGGCACTTCTGCCTTTCCTGTCTCCTCTTCTTCTACACTTTACTGTGCTATACTCATACTACAGGCCTGCCCCACAGGCCTGCAACACTGGAACAATAAAGGAACAATAGTCGATCATATTGGTCAGCCATATTGATTCCAATCTCCATCGCCCCCATATCCTTCTAGTAGTAGCAGTTATGGGATTTTCCTTCCTACTGCTGTTCTGTAAGCCACATCATGGCTGTGACCTCTTCAGCAGAGATTTAAATACACCATAGAAGCGGAGGGCAGTAGGGAGGGAATTTGGAAAAGCATTTGGCAGCTGCAGGTGAATGAGAGATTGTTTCCTGTAAGAGTTGGTGTTGGGTATTGCCAGATATCCCATATGCAAACATGGCATACCGACCTGGCAGGGCTTCAGGCCAGACTCTCTAGGCCCAGGCTTTAATGTAACACTGGAGATAGCTGAAGAGTTTGATTAACTTGGGGTAAAAGGGCAGTGGAAGAAGCAGCTTCCCAGAAGGCAGCAGTGTGGATGGAGAAAAAACCCAAGCTGCTGTGTTTGTGTGTGTGCTGCTAGTGTTGCTGTCCCCCTGTAAGTGCTGTCTCTAAGCCTGCACTGCCTGAGAGTACTGCTTTATACTTTTAAGAAGAAAGTATTGGGTTTTGTACTGTTTTATAAGCTGTGATGCACAAAGTGGATGATGCAGAGTGATGTTTGCCTGAGGCTGCACAGTCAAATTCCCAGCTAGATGCTAACAGGAAAGTTTTCTCCCTGACCTACACAGCAGTACTTCTTTTTTAACAGCTTTGGAGGACCTTATCACCAGTCATCAATTGTCTGGTAGACCAAATAAATTCCTGTAAGGCAGGGTTAGCTTCCCAAACAACTTGCTGTTTGAAGTGCCCACTAATTGCAGGTCATTTAAAATGCTACAGGACTGCTTGCTCCTCACGGTTCAACGGGCTGTAGATTCATCTGAAGTGCAAAGAGAGCACTTACTGTAATTACAGAGGAGAAACAGCAAGTTTCTTCCAGGGCTCTGCTGAGCCCATGTCCAGTGTGGGCCGGGAAAGCAAACTGCCCTTCTGTGCCCCAGGTCTGAATGATCAGCATATAAATGTGCCATATGAAGGGAACAATCAGCACACAATCCACAGAACCTGTTTTACCCGAAGGATCAGGTTTTACTTTTGCATGGATTTCTTCTCCTCTGACTCCAGCGGCGCTGTTCAAGTGTTCTGGAAGGAGTTTCAAAGGCTTTGACCCCAAAGGAGCTACCAGTGTTCTGAGAGCTTTTGCAGAAAAGGCAGGCAAAACATCTCTCACTGAAGTGTTGGATTTCTTCTGAGGCTGACTCAGAATCTCTGCTTGTACATGCACTTTCTCTTCCTTGTATAATGATTAGGGGATTGGATGTGGCACTTGAAGCCATGGCTTAGTTCGTCATGAGGTGTTGGGTGGCAGGTTGGACTTGATGATCTCTGAGGTCTTTTCCAACCTTATTGATTGATTCTATGGTATTGGGATAGTTTATTCCAATTCTGTCAGTTTTGAGAGTTCGAACAAACAACAAAAAAAAGCAGAATAGAATAGAATAGAATAGAATAGAATAGAATAGAATAGAATAGAATAGAATAGAATAGAATAGAATAGGAGTAGAATAGGAGTAGAATAGAGTAGAATAGACCAGGTTGGAAGAGACCTCCAAGATCATCACATCCAACCTATCATCCCACACCATCTAATCAACTAAACCATGGCACCAAGCACCCCATCCAGTCTCTTCCTAAACACCCCCAATGATGGTGACTCCACCACCTCCCCAGGCAGCACATTCCAATGGGCAATCACTCTCTTTATGAAGAATTTCTTCCTAACCTCCAGCCTAAACCTCCCCTGGCACAGCTTGAGACTGTGTCCTCTTGTTCTGGTGCTGGTTGCCTGGGAGAAGAGACCAACCCCCACCTGCCTACAACCTCCCTTCAGGGAGTTGTAGACAGCAATGAGGTCTCCCCTGAGCCTCCTCTTCTCCAGGCTAAGCAACCCCAGCTCCCTCAGCCTCTCCTCACAGGGCTGTGCTCCAAACCCCTCCCCAGCTTTGTTGCCCTTCTCTGGACTCCTTCCAGCAACTCAACATTGTTGACAGAATTGGACACTATTTCTTATGTTGTCACATAATTTTTCTGTTACTCCTTGGCAAGATACAATATCTTCATGGATGCTTGATAATTTATGTTTTGACTTCTGATTTTCCCCTCTTTGTACATGGTGAACCTGACTTTACATTGCTCAAACTCTGAGGCAAAAGAGATCTGTGAGTCCCTATAAAAAATGAATTAAGCTGGCCTTAAGAATTTTAACTGTATCTATACTGGTGACTCACTGGAAAACTTTGACCTTGGACAGCAGGAGATAAGGCAGGCATGAGAGATGTGATTTTTCAGTTAATGATGCACATTTCTAGATGCCAGTGGCATCTAAGCAAGCTATTTCACAGGGCACTGTTAAAATGGGATTGAAAATAGACAAATCTAATGGCATAGGCTAGTTACAGTATCACAGTATAACTAAGGTTGGAAGAGACCTCGAGGATCATCGAGTCCAACCTATCAACACAGACCTCATGACTAGACCATGGCACCAAGTGCCACATCCAATCCCCTCTTGAACGCCTCCAGGGATGGTGACTCCACCACCTCCCTGGGCAGCACATTCCAATGATGAACAACTCGCTCGGTGAAGAACTTTCTCCTCACCTCGAGTCTAAACCTCCCCTGGCACAGCTTGAGACTGTGTCCTCTTGTTCTGGTGCTGGTTGCCTGGGAGAAGAGACCAACCCCTTCCCGGCTACAGCCACCCTTCAGGTAGTTGTAGAGGGCAATGAGGTCTCCCCTGAGCCTCCTCTTCTCCAGGCTAAACAACCCCAGCTCCCTCAGCCTCTCCTCACAGGGCTGTGTTCAAGGCCTCTCCCCAGCCTCATTGCCCTTCTCTGGACACGTTCAAGTGTCTCAATGTCCTTCTTAAACTGAGGGGCCCAGAACTGGACACAGGACTCAAGGTGAGGCCTAACCAATGCAGAGTACAGGGCACAGTGACTTCCCTGCTCCTGCTGGCCACGCAGAGAAGAGCAACAAAGTTGGTGAGGGGTTTGGAACACGAGCCCTATGAGGAAAGACTGAGGGAGCTGGGGTTGCTCAGCCTGGAGAAGAGGAGACTCAGGGGTGACCTTATCACTCTCTACAGCTACCTGAAGGGAGGTTGTAGGCAGGCGGATGATGGTCTCTTCTCCCAGGCAGCCAGTACCAGAACAAGAGGACACAGTCTCAGGCTGCGCCAGGGGAGGTTTAGGTTGGATGTTAGGAAGAAGTTCTATACAGAGAGAGTGATTGCCCATTGGAATGGGTTGCCCGGGGAGGTGGTGGAGTCGCCGTCATTGAAGGTGTTCAGGAGGAGACTTGATGGGGTGCTTGGTGCCATGGGTTAGCTGTTTGGGTGGGTGGGATTGGTTGATGGGTTGGACACGATGATCTTGAAGGTCTCTTCCAACCTGGTTTGGTTTATTCTAATAAAGGTTTTATTCTACTATTCCTAATGCCATCTTAAACCCCCTAGTTACTGGTGGAACCAACTGCACTTTCAGTGACAGCATTAATTTTTCTGGTCCTGTCAGGAAGGAGCTGCAGGTTGCAGATATGCTGTCTCTCTAATGAGAGGGATGACTGCACCTTCCCAGTATCAGCTGATAAGCTCAGCGCTGATATCTATGCAACCGCAACACTGTATTGTGCTTCTCTATTCCCTGTGTGGTCTCTTTGCTGTTCCTGTGCTGTATCATTGTGTGGTGAATGCACTGAGTATGCTGTAATTCAGACTGTGGGCTTGAAAAATTACAATCAAACAAGTAAACAGAGCAAAACAACTGTGATCATCCATTCAAAACAGCTTGATTGGACCAGTGTCTTCACATTAGAAAGGGAAAGAAAACTCAACCCCCAAACAAAGAGCTTTTTTACTGAGGGCTTTGTGTTTTCCACAGGCTGATGATGTGTTTTATATTATTGCTTGTGTTCTGAGGCCTTCCCACCATTGCTGATTCCACTGCTATTATCTGTCTGCTGCCATCATGATGGTATTAGAAACAAAAAGTAGCGATGTCTATAATTAGAGCTGTCTACACATTTCCCTTCTAGTTTCCATCTGACTCATGTTCCTAAATCTCCAAACGTTTCCATTTCCAAGTTGAAATGATTAAGGTCAGCCATTTCTGTGAGAGCAAGGGTGCTGCTTGTCCATTTAGCAAAGAAAGATTTTGATCTTCAAAGCAGATCTGTAAGAACAGCAGGGCTGCAAATTGAAGTTTGGCAGCAAGAAGATGCTCGTAAAGGAGAATTCTTAGGGAAAAGAAGGAACCTTCTTTCAAGAAAGATACCAACAAGGTAAGGATCTTTCATAGTGACCCTTGGAAAATGCTGGCCTTAAAAGACACAGAGGATGATGCAGTAGTGAGCTAGCCATATATAGCTTAATGGCAATGGAAGTGCTGTATAGACATAAAAGTTGTATGTATTGCTTCTCCGGATAAACCACAAGAGAACGAATCATAGAAGCAACAGGGAGATGCCTGACTTCACTGTGACTCACTAAAGATGGACATATTTAGCTCCTGAAAGCCACTGCTCTGAGAATGAGCTAAGACATATAGGCACCCTTTAGCTGCCAATGCCTGCAGCCCAGCCTGGCAGGCTGACCACATCTGTACGCTAGGAGTTAGCACTCACTGGGAGAGACAGAATGCCTTGGCCATCCGGTGCAACCACAGCAGCATCTGGTAGTGGACAGATGCTGATGGAGTTTAGGCATGTGTGAAACTTGGCATCTGGGAAACCATGGGAAGTGAGGAGCAGATTGAATGTTTAAATACTGGGCAGTGTATACCTGCACCAGAACAAGAGGACAGAGTCTCAAGCTGCACCAGGGGAAGTTTAGGTTGGAGGTGAGGAGAAAGTTCTTCACTGAGTGAGTCGTTCGTCACGGGAATGTGCTGCCCAGGGAGGTGGTGGAGTCACCGTCCCTGGAGGGGTTCAGGAGGGGATTGGATGTGGCACTTGGTGCCATGGTTTAGTCATGGGGTCTGTGGTGACAGGTTGGACTTGAGGATCTTTGAGGTCTCTTCCAACCTTGGTGATACTGTGGTACTGTGCAGGATTAGCTAAACTGATATTTGGTAGCCACAGCTTTGTAAGCTTGCCCTAAAGAGCACAGACATGGTTTTCTGCAGCCAGTTCTGTGCAAAGCTGTGTTGCTGGCACAGCTGTCTGTTAACATGTTTCCTGGCCAGTCAAGCATGACTTCTTGGCATGTGATGTATTGTCTAAAGTTGGAACTTTCTGTTTTTCTGAGATCCTTAAATGTGCCCCCCTTTGTCTCAGGCTGTGCCAGGGGAGGTTTAGGTTGGATGTTAGGAGGAAGTTCTACACAGAGAGAGTGATTGCCCATTGGAATGGGCTGCCCAGGGAGGTGGTGGAGTCACCATCACTGGAGGTGTTCAGGAGGAGACTTGACGGGGTGCTTGGTGCCGTGGTTTAATTGTTTAGGTGGGTTGGATTGGCTGATAGGTTGCACACGATGATCTTGAAGGTCTCTTCCAACCTGGTTTATTATTCTATTCTATTCTATTCTATTCTATTCTATTCTATTCTATTCTATTCTATTCTATTCTATTCTATTCTATTCTATTCTATTCTATTCTATTCTATTCTATTCTATTCTATTCTATTCTCAAATTCCCTTCTGCTGTGCTCCTCTCTAGCCTGCTGTGGTAGCAGAGAGTGTTGCCTGTGCTACATTTTGGGCACTGGTTTTTACAATTTGTAAGTTAATTGGTGATGTCTGTGTGCTGCAATTAACTTAATTGTGGGCTTGATTATGTTAATTAAACTTTTGTCTCAGACATCAGCTGTGTAATGATTAGCCTTCAGACTCCTCCTCAATTGGGGTCATTCTGACACTTGCTGGTTTGGGTTGGCAAAGTTGTGTAGTGAGTGCACTGTGCTGACTCATAGTGTCATAGTATCAGTCAGGGTTGGAAGGGACCACAAGGATCATCTAGTTCCAAGCCCCCTGCCATGGGCAGGGACACCCCACACTAGATCAGGCTGGCCAGAGCCTCATCCAGCCTGGGCTTAAGCACCTCCAGGGACAGGACCTCAACCACCTCCCTGGACAACCCATTCCAGGGCTTCACCACTCTCATGGGGAAGAACTTCCTCCTCACCTCCAGCCTCAATCTCCCCACCTCCAGCTTCATTCCATTCCCCCTAGAATTTTAAACTTTCCCTTCTGCTCAGTTGTAAAACTTTAAATGTCTTTGATCAACTTCTATCCTGGTGTTCTTTGGAAGCCCTTGAAAGTGTGACTTCTCTCCAAGGAGGTTGGAGAGAGTCTTTTGCACCATTTTACCCAGATTGGCCTTTGGGTGCCTTCATGTTATGCTTATGGATACTGTGCTGCACAGCCCCTGGGGGAAGAACAAAGGTCTGCTTTTGCTGCAGTAGCATTAACAGTTTTGCACACACCCCTCCCTCCCTCTGCAACCCCTGCCTCTTCCCCCCCAGTACAGATTGCTGTTTTGCATCACAGCTTGTTGAGAGTTGTTGACTTGTCAAGGGGCAGAATTTGGGAGCTGGGCCATAATGAACTCCAGAATTAGCTCTGGCAGTGGTGTAGCATGAGAGGAAAGGGAAAGTGCTGTTTCTGAGCTTTATGAGGTATTTCCCTCTTTGATAGCCATATGGAAATGAGCAGTGAATTTTGGTGTTTCTGCAGAGACCTGCTGCAAGCCACTAAGTGTGCATCTGTTCAGGGGAAAGCACGTCCAAAATTTACCTCCAGGTAGGAATTAAGTGCAGCATCTTGGATGTCTTGGAAGTAGATAGTGATGGAGGTTCACTGATTAAATCTTGCACTCTTCAATTCTAGCTGCTTTTCCGTTGCCTTCTGCATGGAGATAGTGCAGTGTCAGTGCAGTGGTTCAGTGTTAGGTTAGCTGGGAGCTGCCTGGTGAGTGCTCTTGTGGAATGGAATGGAATGGAATGGAATGGAATGGAATAGAATAGAATAGAATAGAATAGAATAGAATAGAATAGAATAGAATAGAATAGAATAGAATAGACCAGGTTGGAATTGACCTTCGAGATCATTGAGTCCAACCTATCATCCAACACCATCCAATCAACTAAACCATGGTACCAAGCACCCCATCAAGTCTCCTCCTGAACACCTCCAATGATGTTGACTCCACCACCTCCCTGGGCAGCACATTACCAATGGCAAATAAATCTCTTTCTGGGAAGAATTTCTTCCTCACCTCCAGCTTAATCCTCCCCTGGTGCAGCTTGAGACTGTGTCCTCTTGTGCTGGTGATGGTGGTCTGGAAGAAGAGACCAACCCCCACCTGGCTGCAACCTCCATTCAGGGAGTTGTAGATAGCAATAAGGTCTCCCCTGAGCCTCCTCTTCTGCAGGCTAAGCAACCCCAGCTCCCTCAGCCTCTCCTCACAGGGCTGTGCTCCAAACCCCTCCCCAGCTTTCTTGCCCTTCTCTGGACATGTTGAAGCATCTTGACATCTTTCCTAAACTGAGGGGCCCAGAACTGGACACAGGACTCAAAGTGTGGCCCGAACCGGTTCATTGTACAGGATCACAATGACCTCCCTGCTCCTGCTGGCCACACTGTTCCTGATGCAGGCCAGGATGTCACTGGTCTTCTTGGCCACCTGGGCACACTGCTGGCTCATGTTCAGCCTACTACCAGCCACTACCTCCAGGTCCCTCTCTGCCTGGCCACTCTCCAGCCACTCTGATCCCAGCCTGTAGCACTGCATGGGGTTGTTGTGGCCAATGTGCAGAACCTGGCACTTGGATGTGTTCAATCTCCTGCCCTTGGACTCTGCCCATCTGTCCAGCCTGTCCAGGTCCCTCTGCAGAGTCTCTCTACCCTCCAGCAGATCAACTCCTGCCCCTAGCTTGGTGTAATTTGCAAATTTACTGCTGATGGACTCAATGCCCTCATCCAGATCATCAATAAAGATATTAAAGAGTATGGAGTCCAGCACTGATCCCTGGGGCACACAGCTAGTGCCTGGCTGCCAGCTGTATGTGGCACCATTCACCACCACTCTCTGGGCTCAGCCTCCAGCCAGTTCCTAACCCAGCTCAGAGTGCTGCTGTCCAAGCCAGGGGCTGACAGCTTGGCCAGGAGAAGTACCTGTGAAGAACCTATGAGGGAGAGAAAGACTTGGCCAGTGAAGAAACTCCTTTCCTTCTCTGCTCATCATGTTGTCTAGTTGTTTCTCTGTGTGAAAGTTCCAGGAGTGGTTTATCCACAGCCTGTTAGCAATTGCTGTAATCGATATACCTATAAAAATTCTCAGGCTGATGTTATGGCATGCTTTCAACCAGACTATGCAGAAGTTTAAGTGACTGAAATGCATTGAAAGGGAAAGTGACTGAGGGAGCTGAGCCTCTTTACCTTAGAGAAGAGGAGACTGAGAGGTGACCTCATCAGTGTTTATAAATATGCAAAGGGTGATTCTTGAGAGGCTGGAGCAGGGCTCTGCTTGGTGGTGCCCAGTGACAGGACAAGGGGCAGTGGGTGGAAGTTGAGGCATAGGAAGTTTCATGCAAATACGGGGACAAATTTTTTCACTGTGGAGGGTGACAGAGCCCTGGAGCAGGCTGCTCAGGGGGGTTGTGGAGTCTCCCTCTCTGGAGATATTCAAAACTCACCTGGAAGCCTTCCTGTGTAATCTGGTATAGGTGACCCTGCTCCGGCAGGGGGGGTTGGACTGGATGAGCTTTTGAGGTCCCTTCCAGCCCCTGAAATTCTGTGACTCTGTGATTCTTGAAAGCTGGTCAGTTTCTTGCAAACATATATGCTATGGTAACATAGATTTTCCTGCTGCCACGCTGATAGCTTAGCTTTTAATCACAGAATCACAGAATCACCGAGGTTGGAAGAGACCTCAAAGATAGAATAGAATAGAATAGAATAGAATAGAATAGAATAGAATAGAATAGAATAGAATAGACCAGGATGGAAGAGACCTTCAAGATCATCGTGTCCAACCTATCATCCAACACCACCTAATCAACTAACCCATGCAACCAAGCCCCCCATCAGTGACCACCTCCACTGATAGTGACTCCACCACCTCCCCAGGCAGCCCATTCCAATGGGCAATCACTCTCTCTGTGTAGAACTTCCTCCTAACCTCCAGCCTAACCTCCCCTGGCGCAGCCTGAGACTGTGTCCTCTTGTTCTGGTGCTGGCTGCCTGGGAGAAGAGACCAACTTCTGCCTGTCTACAACCTCCCTTCAGGTAGTTGTAGAGAGCAATAAGGTCTCCTCTGAGTCTCCTCTTCTCCAGGCTAAGCAACCCCAGCTCCCTCAGCCTCTCCTCACAGGGCTGTGTTCCAAACCCCTCACCAACTTTGTTGCCCTTCTCTGGACATGCTCCAGCAAGTCAACCTCCTTCCTAAACTGAGGGGCCCAGAACTGGACACAGGACTCAAGGTGTGGCCTAACCAGTGCAGTGTACAGGGGCAGAATGACCTCCCTGCTCACCAAGTACAACCTGCCACCACAGACCCCTTGACTAAACCATGGCACCAAGTGCCACATCCAATCCCCTCTGGAACCCCTCCAGGGATGGTGACTTACGTCTTGTCCCCAAGACTTGCAGTCCTCTCTAAAACCAAAGTGCCTTCAATTTCAGCTTCTGGAAAGTTCACAGAATCACAGAATCACCAAGCTTGGAAAAGACCTAAAGATCATCAAGTGCAACCTATCACCCAACACCCTATGACCAAACCATGGCACTAAGTGCCACATCCAATCCCCTCTTGAACACCTCCAGGGATGGGGACTCCACCACCTCCCTGGGCAGCACATTCCAATGGCTAACAACTCTCTCTGTGAAGAACTTTCTCCTATCACCTCCAGCCTAATCTTCCCCTGGCACAGCTTGAGACTGTGTCCTCTTGTTCTAGTGCTGGTTGTTTAATGCTGAGGGAGTGAGCAGAAAGAACTGATGAGCGGAAGCTGTGTTGTCTTATTTGACATTGGTCACACACACAAAAGGAGGAGTTTAGCTTTATGTGCCTATGTGTGCAAATCAGGTATTTCTGCTTGCTGAATACTTCAGTTTGTTCCTATTTTGGGATTCAGGTCTTTAAGGGTAGTTAGAAGCCTCATTTAGTTTCTCTTGTTTCAGCTGGAGGCGGTCTGCAGCTTGAAGCATCAGGCCTCAAGTCAGAAACATTGCTTTTCAGAGCTGAGAAGCATTTGAAATTGATGGCAGTTTTACAGTGAATGCCTTTCCAGACGACTGAACAGCAGCAAGCCTCCAGAAGCCAATTCCTTTATACATTGCCTTATCCCTTGTGATTGCAGTGACAATTAAATAACTTCAAGAGCAGAAAGAAGTTTGAATGGCATTTGCCTTGAGCATTCTTGTGCAGTGCTTTTTTAATGAGCTCCCACACTTCCAGCTTCCTCTGTGCTTTCACTCAGTGAAGCATGGAGGGTGGGGTTTTTTTGGTGGCTTTTTGTCTGCTTCTTTGCTTGGCTTTGGTTTCTTTGGTTTTTTAAGACTTTTATCAGGAGTTGGGTTTTTTGGTGTGTATGCAGTACAAAACCATGGATTAAGACAAGTCATGCTTTTATGATTTTCATGCTTTTTTCAGGCTGGAGGTCAGGAGGAAGTTTTACACAGAGAGAGTGATTGGCCATTGGAATGGGCTGCCTGGGGAGGTGGTGGAGTCACCATCACTGGAGGTGTTCACGAGGAGACTTGATGGGGTGCTTGGTGCCATGGGTTAGTTGATTAGGTGGTGTTGGATGATAGGTTGGACACGATGATCTTGAAGGTCTCTTCCAACCTGGTCTGGTCTATTCTATTCTATTCTATTCTATTCTATTCTATTCTATTCTATTCTACTCTATTCTATTCTACTCTATTCTATTCTACTCTATTCCATTCCATTCCATTCCATTCCATTCCATTCCATTCCATTCCATTCTATATTAATTACAACTTGATTCTGTTCTATCTTTAACTGGAAGTATAATGTCTATCAGACAGTACAAGGCTACCAGGGTAGTGTAATAGAGGAAGGGAAAAACCTTTCATAATGACTACTTAAGGATTCCAAAATTTTTTTTAAACACTTAATGAAGCATTTGTACATTTTCAGGAACCTGTTGGTAAAGCACATTCGCACCATGGTATAGCTGTTGGAAGGACAGCAGTGTGCCCAGGTGGCCAAGGAAGCCAGTGGCATCCTGGCCTGCATCAGGAGCAGTGTGGCCAGAAGGAACAGGGAAGTCATTGTGCCCCTGTACTCAGCACTGGTTAGACCACACCTTGAGTCCTGTGTCCAGTTCTGGGCCTCTCAGTTTAGGAAAGATGTTGAGATGCTGGAAGGTGTCCAGAGAAGGGCAACAAAGCTGGGGAGGCCTTGAGCACAACCCTGTGAGAAGAGGCTGAGGGAGCTGGGGTTGCTTAGCCTGGAGAAGAGGAGGCTCAGAGGAGACCTTCTTGCTCTCTCCAACTCCCTGAAGGGAGGTTGTAGCCAGGTGGGGGTTGGTCTCTTCTCCCAGGCAAGCAGCACCAGAACAAGAGGACACAGTCTCCAGCTGTGCCAGGGGAAGTTTAGGCTGGGTGTTAAGAATAAATTCTTCCCAGCAAGAGAGATTGGCCCTTGGAATGTGCTGCCCAGGGAGGTGGTGGAGTCCCCATCACTGGAGGTGTTTAAGAAGAAACTGGATGGGGCACTTAGTGCCATGGTTTAGTTGATTAGATGGTGTTGGGTGATAGTGATGATGTCGAAGGTCTTTTCCAACCTGCTCTATTCTATTCTATTCTATTCTATTCTATTCTATTCTATTCTATTCTATTCTATTCTATTCTATTCTATTCTACTCTATTCTACTGCTGCTTTTGATCCTGATGAGTTTGGACAAAACTGCAGAGTCAGCCTGGAAGACAAGCATCTTCAAGACTGGAGCCACAGGAGCACTAGTGATTACCCATTTCTGAAAGTTAGGCTGTAGTCCTCCCCACCACTCCTGAGGAAACTGTTCTTCTCACATGCAGCCATGCTTGGTTTCTCATTAAAAATCCACACAGTTGTTGCAGTTAGTTTTTGGTAAGCCATACATGTCTTCACTAAGCTGTCATTCCACTCGTCAGTGAAACAGGCCCCCTTGAGAAGCCACTGTGAGCTTTTCCCATTTCACATTCCTGCACAAACTCCATGCACCTATTGATTTAGGTCTGCAAACACATCTCTGATTAGTGTGTGGGAGGAGCATGACTCAGTCCTAGTCATTCCAGTGACAGCTATTTAGCTGCCTCAAATTAGTCTTCACCTGTGAAGATCATCTTTATCTCAGACCTCATTAGTTTACTCAACATAATTACAAACTTCAGTATTTTTATTTTTTAATGAACACCATTAAATGATTAGAATAGAATAGAGTGGAATGGAATGGAATGGAATGGAATAGAATAGAATAGAATAGAATAGAATAGAATAGAATAGAATAGAGTAGAGTAGAGTAGAATAGAATAGAATAGAATAGAATAGAATAGAATAGAATAGAATAGAATAGAATAGAATAGAATAGAATAGAATAGAATAGAATTAACCAGGTTGGAAAAGACCTTTGAGATCATCAAGTCCAACCTATCACCCAACACCATCTCATCAACTAAACCATGGCACCAAGTGCCTCATCCAATCTCTTCCTAAATCCCTCCAGGGATGGTGACTCCACCACCTCTCTGGGCAGCACATTCCAATGGCCAATCTTTCTTTCTGGGAAGAATTTCTTCCTAACATCCAACCTGAACCTCCCCTGGCACAGCTTGAGACTGTGTCCTCTTGTTCTGGTGCTGGTTGCCTAGGAGAAGAGCCCACCCCCCCACCTGGCTACAACCTCCCTTCAGGGAGTTGTAGAGAGCAAGAAGGTCTCCTTTGAGCCTCCTCTTCTCCAGATTAAATACCCCCAGCTCCCTCAGCCTCTCCTCATAGGGCTGGGGATTGTAACTATTAAAATGACACCAGAAAAGGGAACCTTTTGGACTAGTTTGTTAGAGAGGTGTTTGAAAACCCTGTGTGGAATATAGTCACGTAGCATTTCTGTGCTCAATGCACCCAGAAGTAAAGAATGTGCATGTGCAAGGTGGGCTTGGCAGGTCATAGGCTGTCTGCTGGAGAGCATCTTGCAGTGTTTCTGTGGTTACTGAAGTAACAACAGCCCAGGAGCCTGGTTTACTAAGTTTGTTGCATCACAAGCTTCAGACTGAGCAGTGGAGAAGCAAAGCAGTCAGATACAGCACAGTCCAGTTAAGCGCAATAGCTTTAGGGGCTTAATTTCACAGTAAAGTTGATCTGAACTGAGAGTTAATTGTTGTCCTTAACTGCGGTATCCATTCATCCTGTCAGGTGCAGCCATGATCCTAACTCAAGCTGCCTGGCCTGTCAGCTGAACTGTCTTGGCAGCTCCTTGGTGATTAATGCAACCTCTCTGTGCAGCCACTGTACAGATCACTGATTGCTTTGCAGTGTGACCACTTGGAGCAAAGTCAGCTTGATGGATGCTGGTGAGAGCAAGCCATGTAAGCTCCAGGAGACCCAGGCTTCATCTTAGCTACACATTTTCCATTGTTTTTAGCATTTTGTTTAACGAGTCTTTGATTTGGGGTGAATGCAGTTACTCCAGAGAAGTTGCTTCTCTCTCTAAGCTGTGGAACAAGGGCTGTGCAATTTTTACATCAGCTGGCTGAGGCCAGCTCTCTACCACCCACCTTTGGTTCACATTGCAATGAAAGCATGGTACCTTCATCCTACTCTACTTTTATATTGGGATAATTTGTAGACATAAAACTTTTACCTTTTGCTCTCAGAGAAGACAAAGCCTGAAAAAAACCCCGTGGTGATGCACTTGCTACATAGTCAGCAAAGGCTTTTGTAAGTCAGTGGATGGAAGTTAGTGTTGAGGAGAGCTGGTTTGTTTTCAGTATTTCTCCTAACTGTGTCCTTAACTTTAGTCACAGGCATACATGCTTGCAGCTGTGGAGTGGTTTAAAGCCTCAGGTTTTAAGCCCTAATGACAAGTGAGATCCCTGCAGCCTTGAGAGGTCTTGGGTGCTTCCTACTTGTAGTCTTGCTGATGGATTCAGTCCTGAATATAATGCAGTAAAAAACACAGGCAGGTACCCAGCTTCCCATATGTGTGTTCTGGTGGGAGTAGAGGGAATTTATCTCAATCCATTTGTCATTGGGAGCAAAGGTTTACTCTAAATACCTCAATCAGATGCAGTATACCTTAATTACTGTGGCCAGTTCTGGGCCCCTCAGTTTAGGAAGGAGGTTGACTTGCTGGAACGAGTCCAGAGAAGGGCAACGAAGTTGGTGAGGGGCTTGGAACACAAACCCTATGAGGAGAGACTGAGGGAGCTGGGGTTGTTTAACCTGGAGAAGAGGAGGATCAGGGGAGACCTTCTTGCTCTCTACAACTACCTGAAGGGAGGTTGTAGACAGGCAGAGGTTGGTCTCTTCTCCCAGGCAGCCAGCACCAGAACAAGAGGACACAGTCTCAGGTTGCACCAGGGGAGATTTAGGTTGGATGTTAGGAAGAACTTCTATACAGAGAGAGTGATTGCCCATTGGAATGTGCTGCCCAGGGAGGTGGTGGAGTCACCATCATTGGAGGTGTTCAGGAGGAGACTTGATGGGTGCTTGGTGCCATGGTTTAGTTGATTAGATGGGTTGGATTGGTTGATAGGTTGGACACGATGATATTGAAGGTCTCTTCCAACCTGGTCTGGTCTATTCTATTCTATTCTATTCTATTCTATTCTATTCTATTCCATTCCATTCCATTCCATTCCATTCCATTCCATTCCATTCCATTCCATTCCATTCCATTCCATTCCATTCCATTCCATTCCACTCTACTCCATGCCATTCCATTCCATTCCATTCCATTCCATTCTCTGCATGTGCAGTCAACATGCTCCAAGATTTAATTAAAGGAGGACTGGAGGAATGACCAAAAGGAATGACACTGGAGAGCTCTCCTTGGGCAGTTGTCAGCAAGTGACTTTCATAGAATCACAGAACATTAGGGGTTCAAAGAGGCCTTGAGGATCATCTAGTCCAACATCCCTGCTAGAGCAGAAGCACCTAGAGTAGGTCACACAGGAATGCATGTAGGGAGGTTTTGAATGGCTCCAGAGAAAGAGACTCCACAACCTCTCTGGGCAGCCTGTTCCACTGTTCTGTCACCCTTGCAGTGGAAAAGTTTTTCCCTATGTTTACGTGGAACTTTCTATGCTCCACTTGCAGCTGTTGCACCTTGTCCTGTCCTTGGTCATCACTGAGATGAGCCTGGCTCCATCCTCCCAACACTTGCCCTTCATGTATTTATACATGTTAATTAGGTCACCTCTCAGTCTCCTCTCCTTCAAGCTAAAGAGACTCAGCTCCCTAAGCCTTTCCTCATAAAGGAGATGTTCCACTCCCTTAATTATCTTCATGGCACTGTGCTGGTCCCTTTGAAGCAGTTCCCTGTGCTTGAACTGAGGGATCCAGAGCTGGACACAATATTCCAGACTTTAGCCATCACACTCTTGTGTTTCATCAGTGACTGGAGAAAGCGCAGTCCAGAATGCAGCATGTGTAAGTACTGGATGATGGCTTAGGTGTGCAAAATTCAGAGCCAGTTCTGAACTCTCAAAGGCCACAGGTAGGTTATTACAAAACCAGGCTCAGGAATTGCTAACATGAATAGAATAGAATAGAATAGAATAGAATAGAATGGAATGGAATGGAATGGAATGGAATGGAATAGAGCAGGTTGGAAAAGAACTTTGAGATCATCAAGTCCAACCTATTACCCAACACCATCTAATCAACTAAACCATGGCACCAAGTGCCTCATCCAGTCTCTTCCTAAACACCTCCAATGATGGTGACTCCACGACTTCCCTGGGCAGCACATTCCAATGGCCAATATCTCTTTCTGTGAAGAACTTCTTCCTAACATCCAGCCTAAACTTCCCCTGGCACAGCTTGAGACTGTGTCCTCTTGTTCTGGTGCTGGAGGCCTGCCTGGGAGAAGAGACCAATTCCCACCTGGCTACAACCTCCCTTCAGGGAGTTGTAGACAGCAAGAAGGTCTCCCCTAAACAACCCCAGCTCCCTCAGCCTCTCCTCACAGGGCTGTGTTCCAAACCCCTCCCCAGCTTTGTTGCCCTTCTTTGGACACCTTCCAGCAACTCAACATCTTTCCTGAACTGAGGGGTCCAGAACTGGACACAGGACTCAAGGGGTGGCCTAACCAGTGCTGAGTACAGGCCAGCATGACCTCCCTGCTCCTGCTGGCCACACTGTTCCTGATGCAGGTCAGGGTGCCCTTGGCCTTCTTGGCCACCTGGGCACACTGCTGGCTCATGGTCAGCCTACTATCAACCAGTCTGAATCAGCAGTACAAAGCCCAGCAGAATGTGTGGCAGCATTGTAGGGCAAGGCCAGAAAGTTTGGATAAAAGACAATCTCCTTGAGCCTCTCCAGATTTCCCTCCTGCAAGGTTTTGTGAAATACATCATACAAACCATAGAGGGAAAAAGGCAGACCAGAGGAGCCATAAAACCTGTGCATGTAAACAGTTTCACATGAAAAGAGAACACTTCCTTTTTATTATTCACTCCTTTAACTGATTTTTTTCACACTTTTTGTTGTTGTTTGTGTGTGTAGTAGGGCTTTTTTTTACCTAAAAAAAGAGAGAGTTTGCTTCCAGTTGGGAGTAATGATTTCAGATCAATTGAGGGTGGATAAAAAACAGCTTTCAAAGCAGAAACCTTCATCTTGGTGCAGGTCAGTAAAAACCTAGAAGCGGTATCTGGTGATTTAATTTTAACCAAGTAATTGAAAATGGCCATGCATTACTCTACATAAATTGTAGAAGAAAAATGATAGCCTTAAATGGCTCAGTTGTCATTTTAATGGTGATCTGTTCATTAGTGCTGGGAAATGAAATGGAAATCCATTTCAATTTTCTAGACAATTTGAATTTTATTGTCCATAAAATTCCACAAACCAGTCCAGTGGTGTTCTGTCTTGCACACTGCAGAGGGCTGCATCACATTTGGTAACTTTACAGTATCACAGTACCACCAAGGTTGGAAGAGACCTCAAAGATCAGCAAGTCCAACCTGTCACCACAGACCTCATGACTAGACCATGGCACCAAGTGCCACATCCAATCCCCTCTTGAACACCTCCAGGGACGGTGTCTCCACCACCTCCCTGGGCAGCACATTCCAATGGCCAAAAACTCTCTCTGTGAAGAACTTTCTCCTATCACCTCCAGCCTAAACTTCCCCTGGTGCAGCTTGAGACTGTGTCCTCTTGTTCTGGTGCTGGTTGCTAGAGAGAAGAGGCCAACCCCTTCCTGGCTACAACCACCTTTCAGGTAGTTGTAGAGAGCAATGAGGTCTCCCCTGAGCCTCCTCTTCTCCAGGCTAAGCAACCCCAGCTCCCTCAGCCTCTCCTCACAGGGCTGTGCTCAAGGCCTCTCCCCAGCCTTGTTGCCCTTCTCTGGACACGTTCAATAGATCTTCTCGTGGTAAAACCTGCTACTAAAAACATTGAGTTAACATTATCCTTCCTGATAAAACTGTCCTGCTGCTGAGTCTGGCTTTGTATGTTTGGGATACAGATGGTTTTTTTTGCAGCTGTAATCTGTTTGTACAGTTAGTTTTCTTTTGATGATTGAATTGGCTTGGTTTAGAGCAAGGCTTAGCTTTCAATGCAGCACACATGCTTAAACTTTGTCATCAAGATCCTGCTCCACATTAAAAATCCTTTATGACTCTGCTGAAGATGTTCTGATAATTATCATAGAATCATAGAATCAATAAGGTTGGAAAAGACCTCAGAGATCATCAAGTCCAACCTGTCACCCAACACCTCATGACTGCTAAACCATGGCACCAAGTGCCACATCCAGTCCCCTCTTGAACACCTCCAGGGATGGTGAGTCCACCACCTCCCTGGGCAGCACATTCCAATGGCAAATGACTCTCTCAGTGAAGAACTTTCTCCTCACCTCCTGCCTAAACCTCCCCTGGAGCAGTTTGAGACTGTGTCCTCTTGTTCTGGTGCTGGTTGCCTGGCTGTCAAGGGTGTGACAGATGGACAGGGAGTATAGTTATTTTAACTGGCTGTGAAAATCTTTTCCTGGCCATTACCTTATAAGAGATGAAGCTATTTTGTGGGGGATAAACCATGGGGAGGTAACCAAAAAGTGCCATTTCTCTGAAGAGTCAGGTGAACTTTTTGGTCTGCAAGTGCTGCTTGTTTAAAGAATAAGAAGGTGCAGCCCTATTTTCCAGGAGGTAAGAGAAGCTAGTGGTTAGGGATTTCAGACCATACCAGTTCGAGGGTGTTCCAGAGGGGATTGGATGTGGCACTTGGTGCCATGGTCTAGTCATGAGGTCTGTGCTGACAGGTTGGACTCGATGATCTTTGAGGTCTCTTCCAACCTTGGTGATTCTGTGATTCTGTATTCAGGCTGCTCTTGTCTTTAATTGGTTTTGGTGTCATGCTTGCATTATTTTTCTATTGGCTTCCCTTTACAGCCCAGGTATAATGTATGACCAGACTCTTATTCCTTAACTTTACAGCAAAAAGCTTTCTTCTAGGGCTGATGCTGAAGTTTGTTTGATTGGCTTTTATTCACTTTGGCTCAGTTTGCTCCTCTTCTCAGCTTCGGTCTGTGTGTTTCACCATGCTGTTTATCTCAGCCCAAACACCCTGGAGGCAAAAGCAAAACCTGTTAGGAGATTTATGCTGCCCAGTGTGCTCAGGCTTGTGAAACTCTGGTGAGCCAAAACACCTGTGCCTGTTGCTACCAGCTTATGGGTGCTACCAGATTAAAGCAAGATTAAAAACCCCCCAAACAACCAACCTTCAGTTTCGAAATGCCCTCAGGGATGCTCTAGTTCAGCATTTTGGATGGTTTGGTGTTTTACCAGCACTTATTTCTCTTATTCCTTATTAAGCCTTAAACTGGCAAACTCTAAGTGGCTTAGAGTTCCCAACTGACAGGAGGTTATTTGCCTGGGGGTCTGTGCTGCTATAGCAGCAGTCTGCTTTTATTTGCAGTTAGGAAAGGGTGTGAGGAAAGCAGCAGCGGAAGCTGTCTGTGGTGTTTGTTTCGTATCTTAACTCTTTCCTTTCTGCCCTTAAACACTGTACACAGCCTGTTTCGAGGTGCACAGATGTTTCTACCCCTCTAGTCCTTGGTAGTTACTTGTTCGACATCTTTGTGGGTGCCATGGACAGTGGCATTGAGTGCACCCTCAGCAAGTTTGCTGATGACACCAAGCTGTGTGGTGCAGCAGACAGCTGGAGGGAAGGGAGGCCATCCAGAGGGACCTGGACAGGCTGGAGAGGTGGGCACAAGCCAACCTCAGGAGGTTCAATAAGAGCAAGTTCAGGGTCCTGCATCTGGGTCGAGGCAATCCCAGGCACAAATCCAGGCTGGGCAGGGACTGGCTGGAAAGCAGCCCTGAGGAGAGAGACTTGGGGGTGCTGGTGGACAAAAAGCTCAACAGGAGCTCTCAGTGTGCACTTGCAGCCCGCAAAGCCAATCAGATCCTGGGCTGCATCAGGAGAAGTGTGGCCAGCAGGGCAAGGGAGGTGATCCTCCCCCTCTGCTCAGCCCTGGTGAGACCCCACCTGGAGTACTGCCCCCAGTTCTGGAGCCCCTATTGCAAGAGGGATGTGGAGGTGCTGGAAGGTGTCCAGAGTAGGGCCAGGAGGATGATCAGAGGGCTGGAGCACCTCTCCTGTGAGGACAGACTGAAGGAGTTGGGGCTGTTCAGTCTGCAGAAGAGAAGGCTCCCAGGTGACCTCATTGTGGCCTTCCAGTATCTGAAGGGGGCTACAGGAAGGCTGGGGAGGGACTGCTCAGGATCTCAGGTAGTGATAGGAGTAGGGGGAATGGAATGAAGCTGGAGGTGGGGAGATTGAGGCTGGAGGTGAGGAGGAAGTTCTTCCCCCTGAGAGTGGTGAAGCCCTGGAATGGGTTGTCCAGGGAGGTGGTCGAGGCCCCGTCCCTGGAGGTGTTTAAGCCCAGGCTGGATGAGGCTCCGTCCAGCCTGATCTGATGTGGGGTGTCCCTGCCCATGGCAGGGGTGTTGGAACTAGATGATCCTTGTGGTCCCTTCCAACCCTGAATGAAACTATGAAACTATGAAACTATAAGTGGTTTCATAGAGCAGCTGTTCCCTTGTTTACATCTCTGCCTTCCATGTGATTGCAGTTCTTGGGGTGTTTTGGTGATGGGAACAGGAAAAAAAATGATCTCTGATGTTCTGTTGTTTAGCCCCTATCAACTGTGTCCTCACTGCTGACCTGCCCTTCTGCAGGGGAAACATTTCCATTGTATCTGAACCTCTGGTCCTTCTGGTCCTTCTGTGTCCCATCTGTCACCAGCAGGGTGATTTCAGGGTGATGTGTTAATGAGTGTGAGAAGATTTGCAGTAGGATTTGACTAAGAGTTTAATAAAATTTGCCTGTGACCTTTCATCCCAGAAGTCAAGTGATTCTGCCATGTGGCTTGATGTTGCTCTCCCTCATGGCATATCCAATCTTTCTGGTTTGCCCTTTGGCATTCAACTGATTTTCAACTGATGGTAGTGTGCCAGATGCCAAAGATCCCCTTTCTGGGATCTTTGCCATTGCTATGGCCTTGCTTTTGCTTGTGGGGTACCTTAGAAGAGGTACAAGCTGGTGGAATGAAAAGAGGAAGGAGGGAGGTTGAGAGATGTGGGAAGAGCAGGATCTAACAGTCACTGGAACAGCATGGGGGAGAGCTCCTCTGGCAATTTATTTTCACTTCAAAAACTGTTTTACCCCTGGTTGGTGACATTTGAGAATTGATGTACAGGCTAAGGAGATATAGCAATTCTAATTTGTGTTGTACCAGTGGAAATGGTGTAGAATCATAGAATGGTAGTGGCTGGAAGGGACCTCAGGAGGTCATCTACTCAAACTGCCCCTGCCAGATCTCCTTAAGTTCAAGTGAAACCTCCTGTGTTCTAGTCCGTACCCATTGCCCCTTGACTTGTCACTGGCCACTGCTGAAAACAGCCCAGCCCCATCCTCATTATCTTCACCCTCTAGATATTTCTATGCATCAATAAGATCCCCTCTCAGTCTTGTCTTTTCCAGGCTAAAGAGTCCCAGGTATCTCAGCCTCTCTTGGTAAGACAGATGTTTCAGTCCCCTCATCATCTCTGTGGCATTCCTTTGAACTCACTCCAGTAGTTCCCATCCTTCTTGAACGGGGGAGCCCAGAAGTGGACACAATACTCAGTTGCAGCCTCAGCAGGGCAGAGTAGAGGGGGAGGAGAACCCCTATCTGCATCCCAGAATACTGTTGGTCTTCTTGGCCCCACAAGGGCACATTGTTGGCTCTTGGTTAACTTGTTTTCCACCGTCACTATCAGGTCCTTCTTCATGGAGCTGCTTTCCAGCAGGAGAGTGGTGGTGAATGGTGCCACATCCAGCTGGAGGCCAGGCACTAGTGGTGTCCCCCAGGGATCAGTGCTGGGCCCCATCCTCTTTAATATCTTCATTGATGATCTGGATGAGGGGATTGAGTCAGTCAACAGCAAATTTGCAGATGACACCAACTTGGGAGCAGATGTTGGTCAGTTAGAGGGCAGAAGGGCTCTGCAGAGGGACCTCAACCTTGACCAACTGGACAGATGAGCAGAGTCCAACAGGCTGGCATTCAACAAATCCAAGTGCTGGGTGCTGCATTTTGGCCACAACAACGCCATGCAAAGCGAGAGGCTGGAGTCAGAGTGGCTGAGAGCTGCCAAACAGAAAGAGACCTGGGGGTGGTGATTGACAGCCAGCTGAACATGAGCCAGCAGTGTGCCCAAGCGGCCAAGAAGGCCAATGGCATCCTGACCTGCATCAGGAATAGTGTGGCCAGCAGGAGCAGAGAAATCATTCTGGCCTGTACTCTGCATTGGTTAGGCCACACCTTGAGTCCTGTGTCCAGTTCTGGGCCACTCAGTTTAGGAAAGATGTTGAGATGCTGGAAGGTGTCCAGAGAAGGGCAACAAAGCTGGGGGGAGAGGCCTTGAGCACAGCCCTGTGAGGAGAGGCTGAAGGAGCTGGGGCTGTTTAGCCTGGAGAAGAGGAGGCTCAGGGGAGACCTCATTGCTGTCTACAACTACCTGAAGGGAGGTTGTAGCCAGGCGGGGTTTGGTCTCTTCTCTCTAGCAACCAGCACCAGAACAAGAGGACACAGTCTCAAGCTGCACGAGGGGACATTTAGACTGGCTGTCAGGAAGAAGTTCTATACAGAGAGAGTGATTGCCCATTGGAATGTGCTGCCTGGAGAGGTGGGGAGTCACCATCATTGGAGGTGTTTAGGAGGAGACTTGATAGGGTGCTTGGTTGCATGGTTTAATTGATTAGGTGGTGTTGGATGCGATGATCTTGAAGGTCTCTTCCAACCTGGTCTGGTCTATTCTATTCTATTCTATTCTATTCTATTCTATTCTATTCTATTCTATTCTATTCTATTCTTCTATCATTCCCACACCATGGCAACTAAACCATGGCACCAAGCACCCTATCAAGTCTCCTCCCCGGGCAACCCATGCCAGTGGGAATTGGAATTGTATTAATTGTATTGTATTAATAAAAAAGGTATTAATTAACTGTATTAATAAAAAATAAAAGGTAGATAAAATATTACCAATAAGAAACTTTATAATACAGCAAGCTCCCTAAGCAGCAGCAAGTCAGGCAGCTCTGTAGCTGTCTGGATAGAAAATGGGGCAGCCTGTTTAAATTCTGTGCTACTCTGGGAGGTTATATAGATAATCACAAAGCAAATATTACTTTATATGCTTTGGTTTCAAGTTGCAAGGCTGCAAGGGCCACAAGGATGATCAGAGGGCTGGAGCACCTCTCCTGTGAGGACAGACTGAAGGAGTTGGGGCTGTTCAGTCTGCAGAAGAGAAGGCTCCCAGGTGACCTCATTGTGGCCTTCCAGTATCTGAAGGGGGCTACAAGAAGGCTGGGGAGGGACTGCTCAGGATCTCAGGTAGTGATAGGACTAGGGGGAATGGAATGAAGCTGGAGGTGGGGAGATTCAGGCTGGAGGTGAGGAGGAAGTTCTTCCCCATGAGAGTGGTGAAGCCCTGGAATGGGTTGTCCAGGGAGGTGGTTGAGGCCCTGTCCCTGGAGGTGTTTAAGGCCAGGCTGGATGAGGCTCTGGCCAGGCTGATCTAGTGTGGGGTGTCCCTGCCCATGGCAGGGGGGTTGGAACTAGATGATCCTTGTGGTCCCTTCCAACCCTGAATGATACTATGATATTATGATACTAAGTGAGAATTCCCTCAAAATGAGTGTTTTACACAATTAAGACTGGTGTTGGGAACAGTTTGTTGACAGATACCTGTTCAGTTTGGTATTTGCTTGCAGGCTGTAATTCACAGCTCAGTGTTTGTGTTTTAACTGCATTCCCTCTACCCATAAGTATGCATAATTACCACTAATCAAGACCCCTAATCTCCAGCAATTGTAAGATCTCACATTGTTCTAATTGCACATTGAAAAACAATGTGCTCTTTCTTATGCAATTGTGTTATAATCCATACAGTTACTAATTTCTGCTTCTCTGTTTATCTGATCACTGTTAATTTTGTGTGACTTCACAATGTGTTATCTGAAGCATTCCTTTGAGGCAGGCAGTTTTTGTGCTTGATTTAAGGTTATGCTTCATTTTCGCTGAGAAGTGATATAATGAAACAGATTTTCAAGGCTGTGCTTTCAGCCACCTATGAACTCAGTAATTTGTTGTGAACTAGGAGCTTGGTAGTGAAACAAAAGTGCAATTGCACATTGAAGTCTACTCTTTGGAAATGCAGATGCTTGCTCTTTGAAAATCCAGGGGCTTGCTCTTTGAATAGCATTTAGGTTAACACAGGATAGTCCTGGTCCTTAAGCATGTAAAAGGCTGTTGGTTTTAATTTGTGTGGGTGGGTTGGTTGGTTTTGCTTTGCTTGGTTTTGCCTTCTTCTTGTTGCTCTTTTTTGTGGTTAGGTTGTTTTGTTTTGTTTAGTTGTGAGGACACAGTCTCAAACTGTGCCAGGGGAAGTTTAGGCTGGAGGTGAGGAGAAAGTTCTTCACTGAGAGAGTTCTTAGCCATTGGAATGTGGAGTGGAGGAGACACCAGTGTTCAAAAAGGGACTGGATGTGGCACTTGAAGCCGTGGCTTAGTAGTCATGAGGTCTTGAGTGACAGGTTGGACTTGATGATCTTTGAGGTCTTTTCCAATCTTATTGATTGTATGATTCACTGAAGTGGAACTCCTCTACAGGCAGATTGGCCTGCATCAAGAACAGTGTGACCAGCAGGAGCAGGGAAGTCATTGTGCTCCTGTACTCAGCGCTGGTTAGGCCACACCTTGAGTCCTGTGTCCAGTTCTGGGCCCCTCAGTTTAAGGAGGACATTAAGACACTTGAATGTGTCCAGAGAAGGGCAACGAGGCTGGGGAGGGGTTTGGAATACAGCCCTGTGAGGAGAGGCTGAGGGAGCTGGGGTTGCTTAGCCTGGAGAAGAGGAGACTCAGAGGAGACCTTATTGCTGTCTACAACTCACTGAAGGGAGGTTGTAGCCAGGTGGGGGTTGGTCTCTTCTCCCAGACAAGCAGCACCAGAAGAAGAGGACACAGTCTCAAGCTGTGCCAGGGGAAGTTTAGGCTGGAAGTGAGGAGAAAGTTCTTCACAGAGAGAGTCATTCATCATTGGAATGTGCTGCCCAGGGAGGTGGTGGAGTCCCCATCCCTGGAGGTGTTCAAGAGGAGATTGGATGTGGCACTTAGTGCCATGGTTTGGTCATGGGGTGTTGGGTGATAGGTTGCACTTGATGATCTTTAGGTCTCTTCCCAGCTTGGTGATTCTGTGATTCTGTGAACTTTCCAGAAGCTGAAATTGAAGGCAGTTTGGTTTTAGAGAGGACTGCAAGTCTTGGGGACAAGATGTAAGAGGTCCGCTACCCGATGTTGCTCTCACTTGTTGCTGTATAGTTCTGCACACATTTTGTATGCAAAGGCTTGGGGTGAGTGTGTTTTCAACAAATTATCATCAATCTGATGATTCATCCCAGGAACCGTGTGCAGCACTTACATCTGTAATTGGACTAATTGCAAACCTCTCAGTCTCACAGGCAGAAATTCTTCCTCTTGTAATTCTACCACCAGATCCCAGATCACTTACTGTGGTAGCTGGGACCTACACTGACTTGTATTTATTTCTCTATTCTTATTTGTGATATCAGTAAAGGTAGCAGAGGATTTGCTGACCTTTCCAACCTGTGTATGACCTTCATGATTCACTTGTGCAGGTAATTTGCTATTAAAATGGCCATGCTTTTATCTGTGACATTATTTAAACACTGGTTTAAATAGGGTGACACAGGCTGCATTGTAAATGGGTAGCCACATTGCTTGGGACAAGGTGTTTTTTCTTTATCTATTGTCAGAAATGAATTATAATGCTGAGGATAGGGCTCTGTCTTCTGTGAGGAATCTTGACATTCATGGAGAGGAGGTATGAGAGATTGTGCCTTTTCATAAAATGCCCAACTGTCACAGGATCACCAAGGTTGGAAGAGACCTCAAAGATCATCGAGTCCAACCTGTCACCACAGACCTCATGACTAGACCATGGCACCAAGTGCCACATCCAATTCCCTCTTGAACACCTCCAGCGATGGTGACTCCACCACCTCCCTGGGCAGCACATTCCAATGACGAACGACTCTCTCTGTGAAGAACTTTCTCCTCACCTCCAGCCTAAACTTCCCCTGGCACAGTTTGAGACTGTGTCCTCTTGTTCTGATGCTGGTTTCATGGGAGAAGAGACCAGCCCCCACCTGGCTACAACCTCCCTTCAGGTAGTTGTAGACAGCAATGAGGTCACCCCTGAACCTCCTCTTCTCCAGGCTAAGCAACCCCAGCTCCCTCAGGCTCTCCTCACAGGGCTGTGCTCAAGGCCTCTCCCCAGCCTTGTTGCCCTTCTCTGGACACCTTCAAGTGTCTCAATGTCCTTCCTAAACTGAGGGGCCCAGAACTGGATACAGGACTCAAGGTGTGGCCTAACCAATGCAGAGGACAGGGGCACAATGACTTCCCTGCTCCTGCTGGCCACACTATACCTATTCTCCTGTTGTAGAAGGTGTGTGTCTGAAACCTTTCTGCCTGGGGCTGCAGTGTCCTGCACTGGGTTTGCTTCATTATTCCTTTGAAAACAAGGCAAGGCACACAGCTTCTTTGCAGAGGAGGCCAATGTTTAATATGCTAATGTTTCTACCCAGCATGAGGATGCAAGAATCCTTGGTTGTAATGTGTCTTTAATAGTAATAAAGTGGTTATCTAATGTCAAATTAAGGATTGCAAGTCTGAGGATTTTTTTTTTTTAATTAAACTATTAATTAGACAGGAATAATAATCTTGCCTAGATAATTGTCATACTGGAGCATAGTAGCTGCAATTTGCAATGGAAATTGCTCTGGGGTTGCTCACATCATCATAATGAAAATGAAGAACCACATTTCTGGGTTTTTCTTTAGGCTTCATGTAGCTGGGCAACAATAGGAGAGAGTAGGGACTCTGTTTTACCTTTTCTGGCATGGAGCTAAACATCCAGCTGGCAGCCAGTCACCAGTGGTGTGCCCCAGGGATCAGTGCTGGGCCCTGTGCTCTTTAACATCTTTATTGATGATCTGGATGAGGGCATTGAGTCCATCAGCAGTAAGTTTGCAGACAACACCAAGCTGGGGGCAGGAGTTGATCTGCTGGAGGGTAGAGAGGCTTTGCAGAGGGACCTCGAAAGGCTGGAGAGATGGGTAGAGTCCAGCAGCATGAGACTGAACACATCCAAGTGCCAGGTTCTGCACATTGGCCACAGCAACCCCATGCAGTGCTACAGGCTGGGGTCAGAGGGGCTGGAGAGCAGCCAGGCAGAGAGGGACCTGGGGGTACTGGTTGATAGAAGGCTGAACATGAGCCAGCAGTGTGCCTAGGCAGCTAGGAGGGCCAATGGCATCCTGGCCTGCATCAGGAATAGTGTGGCCAGCAGGAGCAGGGAGGTCATTCTGCCCCTGTACACTGCACTGGTTAGGCCACACCTTGAGTCCTGTGTCCAGTTCTGGGCCCCTCAGTTTAGGAAGGAGGTTGACTTGCTGGAACGAGTCCAGAGAAGGGCAATGAAGTTGGTGAGGGGTTTGGAGCACAGCTCTGTGAGGAGAGGCTGAGGGAGCTGGGGTTGCTTAGCCTGGAGAAGAGGAGACTCAGGGGTGACCTTATCACTCTCTACAACTACCTGAAGGGAGGTTGTAGCCAGGTGGATGTTGGTCTCTTCTCCCAGGCAGCCAGCACCAGAACAAGAGGACACAGTCTCAGGCTGTGCCAGGGGAGGTTTAGGCTGGAGGTTAGGAGGAAGTTCTACACAGAGAGAGTGATTGCCCATTGGAATGTGCTGCCTGGGGAGGTGGTGGAGTCACCATCACTGGAGGTGTTCAGGAGGAGACTTGCTGGGGTGCTTGGTGCCATGGGTTAGTTGATTAGATGGTGTTGCATGATAGGCTGGACTCGATGATCTTGAAGGTCTCTTCCAACCTGGTATATTCTATATTCTATATTCTATATTCTATATTCTATATTCTATATTCTATATTCTATATTCTATATTCTATATTCTATATTAATATTCTAGTCTAGTCTAGTCTATTATAGTCTAGTCTAGTCTAGTCTATATTCTATTCTATTCTATTCTATTCTATTCTATTCTATTCTATTCTATTCTATCCCAAGGGACTTAATCCCCTGATCTCCCTGTTCGGATTGCAGGAGTTAACCATGCAATTATGCATGTTAACCACACAATTATGATTGTTCAGAAATCTGCAGAGTAAAAACTTGCTTGTGACCCTTTTCCTATTTTTGGTGCTATATTGGCTAGCAGAAGAATGATGTTTGTTAATGCCTTGCATTACTACAGGGGGACTTAGCAGTTTTGCAGATCCTGGGATGGATTTCTGGCAGGGAACCTGGTACAAGTCTGTGTCAGTAAGGCCTAAGGTTGTTGTAGTGTTGGGTTTGCATCTGTGTAACAGAGAGCAGCACAGGACATAATTAGGGAAAGATAAATACAAACCACTCATGGATTAAGGAGCCCTTATAGTATATTTGTTGTTAAAAGATGTTCTTCTTTGTTGTCAGCACTCACTGCAGTCAGACTTCCTGATATGGCTTAGCTCAAGTTCAACAGAGAACAGTAATCTATCCATTTCTGGTCACTGTATCTCTGTTCACCTTTTAAAACTGAGTGTATAGACTTTTGTGTGTTTGTTTATTGATTGATTTATTTATTCTCTCCTCTGTACAGAGGAGTAGTTGGGAAAAGGAAAAGCTGGTCTCTACCAGAATTGATGGAAAGAAAAGAACTGATACAGCTTCAAGGAGGAAATCTGCAGAGAATTAGCAGTGGAAGGGCCTTGAGTACATCTAAATTTAAATTGCATCTCTGAATGATCAGGGGAAGGACACTCCTGTACTGTTTCCTTTGCACATTATCAAGGGGTTTTTTTTTGGTTGGTCATAAAACCCTAAAGCATCTTGGTTGGCTGAAGGATATTTGCCTGTAACACTGACCTGAATGTTCTGTATTCTCAAAGGAGTGAAGGGGATGAGGAAATGTATTAATTTTAAGGAAGGAGTGAGGGAGGAAATAAAGAGCAAAAAGGAGTATTTAGATAAGGCAGAGTATTATGTTTCATAACTATGACTTCTCATTTATTTATTGCTTCTCACTCTCAAGTCAAACAAGTATGATGGTGACAATTCAGTGCCTGTTTGGCAGGACAGGAAAAGAAAGAGCCAGAGCACTTACTGGTGGTTATTGATACATCTGCCATCTGCCTGTTTCTCTCCCTCTATAGCCAGCCTCTCGTGTGCCACTGACCTGATGATGAGCAAAGGAAAGCTCTCCTTGAGGCTTCTTGTCCTTCCTTCCCATTGAGGGCTGGATTGGCTGGAAGTGCCTCAGCCCAATCCTCTGCAAGCCATCAAAATATGGTCATCAGTACTGCTGCTAGCCTGGTGTTCCATCTTGGGCTTCAGCAGACAGATCTTCTCAAGTATTGTGTGTTTTCATCTGCTCCTCTCCACCTCTTGAAATACTGCCTTTTGTCTTTCCTGTGTTTATTAAACTGCCTCTTGATGAACTAGCTGGCTCCATGGCTGCACTGAATGAAGTCAGGCTGTGCAGCAGTCTGCCTTTGAGGGCTCCAGCTCTTTCCTCAGGCCTGGCTGTTCTTCTGCCTGAAGAACGTGAAACATAATGTGAGTTTTTATGTGTTATTAAACTTAGATTTATAAATCACTGACCCATGGTAGCTGTTTATTACATATTCCATCTTCTGCTTTGATGCATTGGTGTTGTCACACTGAGGTGGGTAAGGATGACTCGGCTTACTACTGTGGTAATGCACTTAAAGCCTGGAAATCTGTCACTGATGACATTTCAACACAGGCACTGTAAAGCAGAGATGAAATTCTGAAGTATTTTCTGTCAAGCTATTTGTCTTAAAACTCTTTTGTCATCTTGTGGCTTTGTAAGGTTTTGGATAGTACTGAATTGTCTGGTGGACAAATATTTGTGTTTCAGGAACTCCTGTGTTGCAGGGCTTGAGGTGGTGGAATCACCATCACTGGAGGTGTTTAGGAAGAGACTGGATGAGGCACTTGGTGCCATGGTTTAGTTGATGAGATGGTGTTGGGTGATAGGTTGGACTTGATGATCTCGAAGGTCATTTCCAGTCTGGTTAATTCTGTTCTGTTCTACTCTACTCTACTCTACTCTACTCTACTCTTACTCTATTCTGCTCTGCTCTACTTCTCTTCTCTTCTCTTCTCTTCTCTTCTCTTCTCTTCTCTTCTCTTCTCTTCTCTTCTCTTCTCTTCTCTTCTCTTCTCTTCTCTTCTCTTCTCTTCTCTTCTCTTCTCTTCTCTTCTCTTCTTCTCTTCTCTTCTCTTCTCTTCTCTTCTCTTCTCTTCTCTTCTCTTCTCTTCTCTCTTCTCTTCTCTTCTCTTCTCTTCTCTTCTCTTCCTTCTCTTCTCTTCTCTTCTCTTCTCTTCTCTTCTCTTTTCTTCTCTTCTTCCCTTCCCTTCCCTTCCCTTCCCTTCCCTTCCCTTCCCTTCCCTTCCCTTCCCTTCCCTTCCCTTCCCTTCCCTTCCCTTCCCTCCCTTCCCTTCCCTTCCCTTCCCTTCCCTTCCCTTCCCTTCCCTTCCCTTCCTTCCCTTCCCTTCCCTTCCCTTCCCTTCCCTTCCCTTCCCTTCCCTTCCCTTCCCTTCCTTCCCTTCCCTTCCTCCCTTCCCTTCCCTTCCCTTCCCTTCCCTTCCCTTCCCTTCCCTTCCCTTCCCTTCCCTTCCCTTCCCTTCCCTTCCCTTCCCTTCCCTTCCCTTCCCTTCCCTTCCTTCCCTTCCCTTCCCTTCCCTTCCCTTCCCTTCCCTTCCCTTCCCTTCCCTTCCCTCCCTCCCCTCCCCTCCCCTCCCCTCCCCTCCCCTCCCCTCCCCTCCCCTCCCCTCCCCTCCCCTCTCCTCGAGTCTCCTCTCCTCGAGTCTCCTCTCCTCGAGTCTCCTCTCCTCTCCTCTCCCTGCATAAGTGGTGGCTCTCCATTTATAGTGCTGAGGGTGACCTATAGAATCCATGTGCTTATCAGGGCTTCCTAGCAAAGCACCGGTACAGCATGCATCTCCATGGTCCTGGCATTTCGAGTCTTAAAGCACAGTGGAACAGAGCCTTATCCTCACAACTTGCTATGTGTTGCATCTGTTGTTTTTCTTCTTTTTTTTTACAGCCCTTCTGTATGCAACCATTTTTGGTAACGTGACCACCATATTCCAGCAGATGTATGCGAACACAAACCGGTACCATGAAATGCTCAACAGCGTCCGGGACTTCCTGAAGCTCTACCAGGTCCCTAAAGGCCTGAGTGAAACGTGTGATGGATTACATTGTGTCCACCTGGTCAATGTCCAGAGGAATAGATACTGAAAAGGTAAGTAAATTCAATTGCAAGGGAAGAGCTCACATCCTGAAAGTATTTCATTAAAATAAACAGGAGATACTTCCTGAGTAAAGAAGACAAATACTCTTTAAATAGCTCCAAGTGCAAGCCTCCCTGATTTGTTCAAACTTTCAAACACAGCATTTCAACTACTCTGTTATCTTGACACACACTCACAGTATCATAGTATCATGGTATCATAGTGTCATAGTATCAGTCAGGGCTGGAAGGGACCACAAGGATCATCCAGTTCCAACCCCCCTGCCATGGGCAGGGACACCCCACACTACATCAGCCTGGCCAGAGCCTCATCCAGCCTGGGCTTAAACACCTCCAGGGACAGGGCCTCAACCACCTCCCTGGACAACCCATTCCAGGGCTTCACCACTCTCATGGGGAAGAACTTCCTCCTCACCTCCAGCCTGAATCTCCCCACCTCCAGCTTCATTCCATTCCCCCCTAGTCCTATCACTGCCTGAGTTCCTGAGCAAGTCCCTCCCCAGCCTTCCTGTAGCCCCCTTCAGATACTGGAAGGCCACAATGAGGTCACCTGGGAGCCTTCTCTTCTCCAGACTGAACAGCCCCAACTCCTTCAGTCTGTCCTCCACAGGAGAGGTGCTCCAGCCCTCTGCTCATCCTGGTGGCCCTTCTCTGGACACCTTCCAGCACCTCCACATCCCTCTTGTCATAGGGGTTCCAGACCTGGAGGCAGTACTCCAGGTGGGGTCTCCCCAGAGCTGAGCAGAGGGGGAGAATCACCTCTCTTGCCCTGCTGGCCACACTTCTCCTGATGCAGCCCAGGATCTGATTGGCTTTCTGGGCTGCAAGTGCACACTGAGAGCTCCTGTTGAGCTTCTCCTCCCCCAGCACCCCCAAGTCTCTCTCCTCAGGGCTGCTTTCCAGCCAGTCCCTGCCCAGCCTGGATTTGTGCCTGGGATTGCCTCGACCCAGCTGCAGGACCCTGCCCTTGGTCTTGTTGAACCTCCTGAGGTTGGCTTGTGCCCACCTCTCCAGCCTGTCATAGTGAAAGTAGGCGTGTTTTGCTGGTGGCCCTTGAAGCCCTGGTTTAGTTAGTCATTAGGTGTTGGGTGACAGGTTGGACTTGATTGTCCTCTGAGGTCTTTTCCAACCTTATTGGTTCTATGATTCTATGTTCAATGAAGTAGAATAAAAATTATGAAGATGCCATGGTTTAGGTGATTAGCTGGTGTTGGGTGATAGGTTGGACTTGATCTCAATGGTCTCTTCCAACCTGGTTAATCCTATCCTATCCTATCCTATCCTATCCTATCCTATCCTATCCTATCCTATCCTATCCTATCCTATCCTATCCTATCCTATCCTATCCTATCCTATCCTATCCTATCCTATCCTATCCTATCCTATCCTATCCTATCCTATCCTATCCTTTCTTTTGCTTGTGAAAATACATGATTTGTGGGGTGGTTCCCTTGGGAAATCCTGTCAGTGCTCACCAGCCTTCGGATTGGTGGCTTAATTTAGTGTTCTAGATGGTGCAGTTAGGCAGCAAGCAATCTCATTTCCCTCTAAGTGTTAATGCCTCGTTATGAAAGAGTAGAACAGATGTGGCCTTGCATTAAGCTGTCTGGAGAGCAGGGGGTACACAGGGTACTGTTTGTTTTCCTAAACTGCCTTTATTGTGTCTGCCATTTAGCTCTAAGCCCATGATTCTGGGAAGCACTGTTCATCATAGTAGCTGTCAGAAAGAAGCCATATTTAAGGGCTTGATAGTGGTGATTAGAGGCTTCTCTGCCTGTTGTCTCACAAAAATATCTTGGTGTGGGGCTATGCTTTTGAGGTAGGTAGATTTGGAGGAAGTGGAGAGACAACAGTCTGAGGATACCTAGCATCATGAAATCTGGTGCTTTGATTCACCCCTGAGTACAAGGTCCTTTCATCATTTCAACAAAGCAACAAGATAAAAATTGCTATGTAAAACATGTTTATTTTAGGTTATCTCCAAAGTTCATTCTTTGCTTCCTCTGATAAGGAGAGAAATGCTTTGAAAATGCCTTTGGAGACAGCAGGGTAACCAAACCAATCACAGTTCACTGTGGCCTTTGAGAATTATCTTAATAAACAGAAAAAGTCTCAAATTAGTATAGTATCATAGTATCAGTCAGGGTTGGAAGGGACCACAAGGATCATCTAGTTCCAACCCCCCTGTCTCCAACTCCCTGAAGGGAGATTGCAGGCAGGTGGGGGTTGGTGTCTTGTCCCAGGAAACCAGCACCAGAACAAGAGGACACAGTCTCAAGCTGTGCCAGGGGAGGTTTAGGCTGGGTGTTAAGAATAAATTCTTCCCAGAAAGACAGTTTGGCCATTGGAATGTGCTGCCCAGGGAGGTGGTGGAGTCACCATCAATAGAGGTGTGTAAGAACAAACTGGATGGGGCACTTAGTGCCATGGTTTAGTTGATCAGATGGTGTTGGGTGATAGGTTGGACTTGATGATGTTGAAGGTCTTTTCCAACCTGCTCTATTCTATTCTATTCTATTCTATTCTATTCTATTCTATTCTATTCTATTCTATTCTATTCTATTCTATTCTATTCTATTCTATTCTATTCTATTCTATTCCATTCCATTCCATTCCATTCCATTCCATTCCATTCCATTCCATTCCATTCCATTCCATTCCATTCCATTCCATTCCAAATGGCCCCTGACTGCTGCCCCCTGTGCTAAGCATCAGATTGTGTACCCTTCGGAGCAGATACCATCAATTGTCATGAGGAACATTGCATTTGGAAGTTCAAAAGTTGCCCCACACAGTATCATACCTTCATGTCCCTTTCTTACGTGAACAGAAAACTCATTACTGCCACTGGAGGGTGAATTTGAATACCTGCAAATCTCAGTATTGCAAGATAAACTTTTTAGTAGCTTTTTGTTCTTTTTTTCTCAGTAGAATACTCTGTTACTTGGAAAATGTAATTTGTGCAGACTTTTAATGAAATCTGCAGCTCAGCAAAGTGATCCACCCTCTAGAAACAACCCTTCAGGAAGCTTTTCTCCACCACTTTATGTACTGCTGTCCTCTCAGTTTTGTTGTCTTAAAAAATTGAGGCCTTACCCTGGTAATTCAATAAAGCAGAGCAGAGTGCTGAGACCAAGGCGTTATTTCCCTTCAGGTATTGCAAAGCAGGCCAAGTTAATATTGTGGCTTCTGTGTTCAAATAACATGAGAATGAATAGAATAGAATAGAATAGAATAGAATAGAATAGAATAGAATAGAATAGAATAGAATAGAATAGACCAGGTTGGAAGAGACCTTCAAGATCATCATGTCCAACCTATCATCCAACACCACCTAAACAACTAACCCATGGCACCAAGCACCCCATCAAATCTCCTGAACACCTCCAGTGATGGTGACTCCACCACCTCCCTGGGCAGCCCATTCCAATGGGCAATCACTCTCTCTGTATAGAACGTCTTCCTAACATCCAGCCTAAACCTCCCCTGGTGCAGCCTGAGACTGTGTCCTCTTGTTCTGGTGCTGGCTGCCTGGGAGAAGAGACCAACCCCCTCCTGGCTACAACCTCCCTTCAGGTAGTTGTAGAGAGCAATAAGGTCTCCCTTGAGTCTCCTCTTTTCCAGGCTAAGCAACCCCAGCTCCCTCATCCTCTGCTCACAGGGCTGTGTTCCAAACTCCTCCCCAGCTTTGTTGCCCTTCTCTGGACACGCTCCAGCAAGTCAACCTCCTTCCTAAACTGAGTGGCCCAGAACTGGACACAGGACTCGAGGTGTGGCCGAACCAGTGCAGTGTACAGGGGCAGACTGACCTCCCTGCTCCTGCTGGCCACACTGTTCCTGATGCAGACCAGGATGCCATTAGCCCTCTTGGCTGCCTGGGCACACTGCAGGCTCATGTTCAGCCTGCCATCGACCACTACCACCAGGTCCCTCTCTGCTTGGCCACTTTGCAGCCACTCTGACCCCAGCCTGTAGCACTCCATGGGGTTGTTGTGGCCAATGTGCAGAACCTGGCACTTGGATGTGTTAAATCTCCTGCCCTTGGACTCTGCCCATCTGTCCAGCCTGTCAAGGTCCCTCTGCAAAGCCTCTCAACCCTCTAAAAGATCAACTCCTGCCCCCAGCTTGGTGTCATCTGCAAATTTACTGATGATGGACTCAATGTCCTCATCCAGATCACCAATAAAGATGTTAAAGAGCATGTACAGACTGAGATTAAAATTTTCATAAGGAGGAGGAAAGTAGTTCTTAAACCCCATGTAGTAAACAAGGCGTAAGATGAACATGTAAGCCATGCACAGGAACTGATTGCCAATTTTTCTGCTCAGGTTTTGCAGATCTGCCCTAAGGACATGAGAGCAGACATCTGTGTGCATCTGAACCGCAAAGTTTTCAAGGAGCACCCAGCCTTCAGGCTGGCCAGCGACGGGTGCCTCCGAGCGCTCGCCATGGAATTCCAGACAGTGCACTGTGCTCCCGGGGACCTGATCTACCACGCTGGCGAGAGCGTCGACAGCCTCTGCTTCGTGGTTTCGGGCTCTCTGGAAGTAATACAGGATGATGAAGTCGTTGCTATATTGGGTGAGTTTCACAGCTGATAGCATGCATTGTGCACCAACACAGATGCCTACAGCGTTTTTATAGCTCTGTTGCAGTTTGAGCTGGGTGCCCTCCTGCAATGTTTACTTCCTGTGTCTAGAAGTCCAGCCCAGAGGGGTGGACACAGGAAATTATGTAGTATTTCCTACCACAATCCTTTGCACCACTATAAGATCCAGTGCAGAGTCTAGCACTTCCTCTTCTCTTCCTCCTCCGTCAGCCGGTAACTGGGGGAGATGCCTCCTGGCTTTGGGGCTGGCTAGGCCCTAGGCCATGGGGGGATGGGCAGGCGCAGATCTGGCCAGCTGAGACTAGCCTAGCAGTGGGAGGGGGAAGAAGGAGCCCTGGGGGTCTTGGGTGTACCCTCAGGTGGGGATGGGATCTCTCTGGGTCTGTTTTGGGATCTTTCTTTGTCACTGCGCTTTTGGCTTTCTGTAAAAGTTCACTGCTTCCTATTTAAACTTTCCATCACTTTTGCAATCCGTTTGCCTGAGTGTTTATTGTTGCCAGTGGTGGGGAGGGGGGCTGCCTCAACCCAGCATTTGTTATTTGAGAAGCTTTAGTCAAAGTTGGCTTCATCACAGCTCGGTGAGGTATATTTTGTTGTCCTCCCTGTTCCACACAAGTAAAGAGGAAGGGCAATCACCTTACCTCCAGATTGCTTCCACCCTATTTCTTCTGGTCAATGGAAACTCTACTTGAGCATTGGGATCCTGGGCAGTTTTGGGTTTTTCTTTTTCTTGCCACATCTCTTTTTCATCAGAAATTCCACTGAGGACTTCAGAAAACATTTTTGAAGTTCCTGACATCTCTGCCTCCCTTCCAGCCTCCCCAGTAATAACCTGCTCTTGCTGAAAGTTTTCTCGTTAGATTTATGTGCTGGGTTATACCCAGCCCCCAGGTGGACAAAAGAAACTTGATCCAGGTGGGCAGAGAGAGACTTGGGTTTCCCCCTCCCAGGAGAAGGGGGCCCCTGGGTGAAAGGAGGTCTGTTCCACTCCCCCTTCCTGTCCAGCAAGCCTATAAAAAAGGCAGACAGCTCTTACTGCTCTCTCTTTCTTGCCTTGTCTGCTCAAGAGAGGTCATCAGCTGCTGCTTCCTGCACTGGCCAGTGGTTGGGGCTTATTTTCCAAGCTGCATGCAGGCTTTCTGAAGGACTGAATCCACTTCCATCCAGGGAATACCAGGCCACCTGGGCTTGGTTTTGTATATTTTCCTATTTATCCTTATCCCTTGCCTTTGTGAACCCTCCCTGTTGTTGGTGTGTGTGTACATATATATATTGCTTAAAATTTACCTCTGCTCCTTCTAGACCAATTCCAGACCATTTCTTTTGAGAATTTCACCCCTCCTTTCCCCTACTTGATTTTTTTGTGTTTTGTTTTATTTTACATTACCAGGAAAGGGAGGGGGGAAGAATCTCAATCAATCTGTTACCATTTGGGCTTTTAAACTCCAGTTAAAGCTCAAACCAATAATTGTTTATAAATATCTGAGGGCTGGGTGTCAAGAGGGAAGGGATAGGCTCTTCTCCATTGCACTCTGTGCTAGGAGAAGGGGCAATGGATATAAACTACAGCCCAGGAGGTTCCACCTCAACATGAGGAGGAAATTCTTCACTGTGAGGGCTGCAGAGCACTGGAGCAGGCTGCTCAGAGAGGTTGTGGAGTCTCCTTCTCTGGAGACTTTCAAGACTCATCTAGATGTATTCCTGTGCGACCTGTGCTAGATTCTATGGTCTGGCTCTGTCATGGGGTTTGCACGTGACAATCTCCAAAGGTCCTTTCTAACCCCTAACATCTATAATAATAATAATAATAATAATAATAATAATAATGAAAAATAAAAACCCAGGTTGGAAGAGACCTTCAAGACCATCGTGTCCAACCTATCAACCAATCCAACCCACCTAAACAACTAAACCATGGCACCAAGCACCCCATCAAGTCTCCTCCTGAGTACCTCCAGTGATGGTGACTCCACCACCTCCCCAGGCAGCACATTCCAATGGGCAATCACTCTCTCTGTATAGAACTTCTTCTTAACATCCAACCTAAACCTCCCCTGGCACAGCCTAAGACTGTTACCTCTTGTTCTGGTACTGGTTGCCTGGGAGAAGAGACCAACATCTGCCTGTCTACAACCTCCCTTCAGGTAGTTGTAGAGAGCAAGAAGGTCACCCCTGAGTCTCCTCCTCTCCAGGCTAAGCAAGCCCAGTTCTCTCAGCCTCTCCTCACAGGGCTGTGTTCCAAACCCCTCACCAACTTTGTTGCCCTTCTCTGGACATGCTCCAGCAAGTCAACCTCCTTCCTAAACTGAGGGGCCCAGAAGTGGACACAGGACTCAAGGTGTGGCCTAACCAGTGCAGTGTACAGGGGCAGAATGACCTCCCTGCTCCTGCTGGCCACACTGTTCTTGATGCAGGCCAGGATGCCACTGGCCCTTTTGGCTGCCTGGGCACACTGCAGGCTCATGTTCAGCCTACCATCAACCAGCACCCCCAGGTCCCTCTCTGCCTGGCTGCTCCCCAGCCCCTCTGACCCCAGCCTGTAGCACTGCCTGGGGTTGTTGTGGCCAATGTGCAGAACCTGGCACTTGGATGTGTTCAATCTCCTGCCCTTGGACTCTGCCCATCTGTCCAGCCTGTCAAGGTCCCTCTGCAGAGCCTCTCTACCCTCCAGCAGATCAACTCCTGCCCCCAGCTTGGTGTCATCTGCAAATTTACTGCTGATGGACTCAATGCCCTCATCCAGATCATCAATAAAGATGTTAAAGAGCACAGGGCCCAGCACTGATCCCTGGGGCACATCCCTAGTGCCTGGCTGCCAGCTGGCTGTGGCACCATTCACCACCACTCTCTGGGCTCAGCCTCCAGCCTGTTCCTAACCCAATGCAGTGTGCTCCCGTCCAAGCCACTGTGATCCTGTGTGATCCTGTGAACTGACAGCACAATGTATTGAAGACCTCATGTTGAAATAACATGTTTATTTTTTTTAACTCACAGTAATACAAGGATTCAGAGCCAGTTTGCATTAACTTGGAAAGACAGCTTTAGGCTGGAGGCATAGAAAAGAAGCTGATAGTGGTGTGAGCAACGTCCTGAGGCAAAGCCAGGAGAAAGGAGTGTGACAATCCAGTAGATGTAGATTAATCATGGGGTGGCTGAAGTACTGAGGAGGTGATACATATAATTTGATTCTGTCAGACCCTTTCCTGATAAGGTAAATTCTCACAGTTGCTTAATCCAGTACCTGTCACTCATAGCAGCCTGAAAAAAAAGAGAAGAAAACAGCTTGGTAATCTTCTGCTTTCTGAATAATTGCACTTAGCTCTCCTAAGGGCAATGTCTACTGGGAAATGTGAGGACTCTAAAAATACACTGAGCACAGTTTTTCTCTACTTGCAAACAGGACTGCAGGAACAGCTTAGGGTGAGTTTGTGCCACACAAGAATCTCAAAAGGTGAAAAGTAGGGGCTGTGGGTAACTGCCTAGCATACTGTGGGACAGGAAGGCAAGTTGATTCAGTAGCTGTGGGACCAAGGTCATTTACAGCGAGCAGGTATTTGTATTAAATGAAGATCTGTGAAGCTGCCCTGCCAAAGACCTGAAGGAGGGAGTCTTGGGAAGATAAGATGGCCCTGTTTTGGCTAAACAGGGTTGATTGGTATTCCCAATCTGTTCTGTCACTTTAATGAGTGAAACAACTTGACTGTTTTGACTTTCTGAACTTGTGTCACTGCAAGTCCTTATTGGGGCACCAGAAGAAGAGAAACAAATGTTAATTGTGTCAAATAATTCCAGTAAGAGTCCTGGGGCTCTGAGGCAGGCAGACGTCTGGACCCTACTCTTACTACAACGTTAATTAATGCAACAGGGATAACTGATTCTCTTTTGTTCTGGAATCACCTGTGCCATGTGATATTACCCATATGATACTAGCAACTTCCTGCAAGGTATTTGGGAAGAGACTGGATGGGGTGCTTGGTGCCATGGTTTAGTTGATTGGGTTGTGTTGGGTGATAGGTTGGACTTGATGATCTCAAAGGTCTTTTCCAACCTGGTTAATTCTATTCTATTCTATTCTATTCTATTCTATTCTATTCTATTCTATTCTATTCTATTCTATTCTATTCTATTCTATTCTATTCTATTCTATTCTATCCCACTCTATCCCACTCTATTCTATTCTATTCTATTCTATTCTATTCTATTCTATTCTATTCTATTCTACTCTGTTATTTTCTATTCTGTTCTTTCTATTCTACCTTTTGACACATTAAACTCTCATGAAGTACCGTTGCAAATGTAGAGCAAAGTCAAGTCCCTCAGTTTGTGTCACCTTTAATCCTGTAATGCTTCTTTCTGTGTCCATCACAAGAGGAAAACCTCGCAGCACCTTGTCACTGCATTTAATCAGCACAGATGAATAGCACTGAAAATTAACAGTTTTTGTTTAAAATTTCCTTGCAAGGTATTAATTTTCTCCTCCTTTAGCAGTAACTTCAATGTTTTATCATAATGCTCACTTCAGAAAATGCTTGAGAAAGCCGTGTTAAGATAACTTGAAACTCTAATCTCTGCGGCTACAGAGTGGTTGCTATGGATAGAAGAGGCTGATCCCTCGCTATCTGAATGAACAGAACTGTTTTGTTACAGCTGCTCTCCTGGGACAACAACAATTGTTCCTCTTCAGACCTCTAACTTTTTTAATTTAGAGTCAGTTCTCTGGGTCACACTGAAGTTGATGAACTCCATCGTTTCCTTTGTGAATGTGGCAATCCTGTGAGAGGGAAGGAAAATGAATTGGGATCTCTCTGTGATTCTGTGAGATTTAATTTGGGGAAAATGATTTTCAGTTTTTGCCTTTCAGTTTCTGTACAAAGGAATCACTTTCCTTTACCATGAGTGTGTGCCTTCTTTCCCCAGGCTATGAAGTCTTCTGTTGAAGAATTCTTTATCCTGATAACAAATAATGTGATTAGTGACATTTTTCACGTTGCCACACCTTGACTCCTGTGTCCAGTTCTGGGCCCCTCAGTTTAGGAAAGATGTTGAGTTGCTGAAAGTTTAAGAAGGACATTGAGACACTTGAAGGTGTCCAGAGAAGGGCAATGAGGCTGGGGAGAGGCCTTCAGCACAGCCCTGTGAGGAGAGGCTGAGGGAGCTGGGGTTGCTTAGCCTGGAGAGGAGGAGGCTCAGGGGTGACCTCATTGCCCTCTACAACTACCTGAAAGGTGGTTGTAGCCAGGAAGGGGTTGATCTCTTGTCCCAGGCTACCAGCACCAGAACAAGAGGACACAGTCTCAAACTGTGCCAGGGGAAGTTTAGGCTGGAGGTGAGGAGAAAGTTCTTCACCAAGAGAGTTGTTAGCCATTGGAATGTGCTGCCCAGGGAGGTGGTGGAGTTGCCATCCCTGGAGGTGTTCAAGAGGGGATTGGATGTGGCACTTGGTGCCATGGTCTAGTCATGAGGTCTGTGGTGACAGGTTGGACTTGATGATTCTTGGGGTCTCTTCCAACCTTAGTGATACTGTGATACTGTGAATGTGTCCAGAGAAGGGCAAGAAAGCTGGGGAGGGGTCTGGAGCACAGCCCTGTGAGGAGAGGCTGAGGGAGCTGGGGTTGCTTAGCCTGGAGAAGAGGAGGCTCAGAGGAGACCTTCTTTCTGTCTACAACTCTGTGAAGGGAGGTTGTAGGCAGGTGGGGGTTGGTCTCTTCTCCCAGGCAAGCAGCACCAGAAGAAGAGGACACAGTCTCAAACTGCACCAGGGGAGGTTTAGGCTGGAGGTGAGGAAGAAATTCTTCCCAGAAAGAGATATTGGCCATTGGAATGTGCTGCCCAGGGAGGTGGTGGAGTTACCATCCCTGGAAGTGTTTTAGAGGAGGTTGGCTGAAGCACCTGGTGTCATGTTTTAGTTGATTAGATGGTGCTGGGTGATAGGTTGGACTTGATCTCTGAGGTCTTTTCCAACCTGGTTAATTGTATTCTATTCTGTTCTATAGTTTGGGCTTTCTTCTTCAGCACTGCAGAATGTAGCAACCCGCTGAAGGATGCTGCAGGAGATGGTTTCCTCCCTGTTGTGGATTCTGTTTTCTTATCTGTAGAATAGCAATGATTCTACTTTTTAATTTTTGAATTCTGTGTTCAGCTAAACTTGTCAAGTTCCTGATAACAGTACACCAGACAAAATGAGGCAAGGAAAAAACTGCAAGGAGAAAAAAAACGATGTCTGTGTTGCACAAGAAACGTAATTGTCAGTAACCATTCGGCCAGAGCAACCTGAAATGCCATAGCATTCACTTACCAATCACAACTAAGGGTATCTATGCACATCAGGTATTTAACTGCCAACCATGTGAGGAATTCTTTAGGGTAATCTCAGTTAACAGGTATATTGGAGAGACTGAAAGCTCCTCACAGACACTCCTGAAAGAAATAAGTGAATAAATTACTCACAGTGAATTCTTTGTTCAGCTTCAGCTATTACTTAATAAAGTGGCCTTTGTGATTCACAATGTGCCCTGAATCTTCCTTAGAACAGGGGAATAAATTGCATCTCTAAATTAGTCATTGTGACTGCTGTACAATATTGCATAAACCAAAGGCAAACTACACTTAATCCTTACAGGAGCCAATTCATATGAAATATTTTCAAGTTCTGAAATCATTTAGCCTTGCAGGCTAGCCTAGAAAAGTCTGTTGTGTAGCCCTGGGATTGGGAGAGTACACTTGCATAATATCCTTCCAGGAGCAGGGAAGTCATTGTGCCCCTGTACTCTGCAGTGGTCAGGCCACACTTTGAGTCCTGTGTCTAGCTCTGAGCCCCTCAGTTTAGGAGAGATGTTGAGTTGCTGGAATGTGTCCAGAGAAGGGCAACAAAGCTGGGGAGGGGTTTGGAGCACAGCCCTGTGAGGAGAGGCTGAGGGAGCTGGGGTTGTTTAGCCTGGAGAAGAGGCTCAGGGAAGGCCTTCTTCCTCTCCTGAAGGGAGGTTGTAGCTAGGTGAGGGTTGGTCTCTTCTCCCAGGCATCCAGCCACACCAGAACAAGAGGACACAGTCTCAAGCTGCACCAGGGGAGATTTGGGCTGGATGTTATTGGGGGCACCAGAAGAAGAGAAGCAAATGTTAATTGTGTCTAATAATTCCAGTAAGAGTCCTGGGGCTCTGAGGCAGGCAGACATCTGGACCCTACTCTTAATGCAACTTCAATTAATGCAACAGGGATAACTGATTCTCTTTGGTTCTGGGCATCACCTGTGCCATATGATAGACATAGAATAGAATAGAATAGAATAGAATAGAATAGAATAGAATAGAATAGAATAGAATAGACCAGGTTGGAAGAGACCTTCAAGATCATTGCATCCAACCCATCAACCAATCCAACCCACTTAAACAAAAACAACTAACCCATGGCACCAAGCACCCTATCAAGTCTCCTCCTAAACACCTCCAGTGATGGCGACTCCACCACCTCCCCAGGCAGCACATTCCAATGGGCAATCACTCTCTCCGTATAGAACTTCTTCCTAACCTCCAGCCTAAACCTCCCCTGGCGCAGCCTGAGACTGTGTCCTCTTGTTCTGGTTCTGGATGCCTGGGAGAAGAGACCAACCTCACCTAGCTACAACCTCCCTTCAGGAGAGGAAGAAGGCCCTTCCCTGAGCCTCCTCCTCTCCAGGCTAAGCAACCCCAGCTCCCTCAGCCTCTCCTCACAGGGCTGTGTTCCAAGCCCCTCCCCAGCTTTGTTGCCCTTCTCTGGACTCCATATGATACTAGCAACTTCCTGCAAGATGTTTAGGAAGAGCCTGGATGAGGCACTTGGTGCCATGGTTTAGTTGGCTGGATTGTGCTGGGTGATAGGTTGGACTCGATGATCTCAAAGGTCTTATTCCAACCTGGTTAATACTATTCTATCAGTGCTGTGTAACACCCAAGGGACAGGTGTATTCTCAGTTGAGGCTTATGTTCTTTAAACAAAGCACTGACTTTGATTGTCTTGGGATTAAAGCAAAGTAATGAGTTGGAAGAAATTGAACACAGGCCAGCAGAGAAAAAAAAACACTTTTATTTTGGTCCCCTATTTCTCCACTAATTTGACTTGGAGGCAAACACTAAAATGACTAAAAGGTTTTAAAAAACCCATTTGCTATGTTTACACTAAAAAAATGAAAGCAAATGATGCATTTTGCATGGAGTTTAATTTGGGATGAAAGATTGGGTTTGAATTCTGTCCAAAATTTCTGATTAATGATGTTCAGTGCAGCACAATCTTTGAATACAGGGTGTCAAAGAAACTGGAAAAGCCAGGTGCTTTGTTGATTTGGTGATTCATTCTAACACAAATGAGGTCATAGGAGGAAACCACAGCAATAAAAGCCACAGTGTTACTATATTAATGTGTGACTGTGCAGAAGTGAAAATCAGCTAGTGGGAAACTGCTTGGAGGAAATGCAGTTCTGGTCCTTCCATTCACACTGTTGTTACTGACGACATGCATTCAGCACTTGGTGGAGGTTAGAGAACAAATCACATAGAATAGAATGGAATGGAATGGAATGGAATGGAATGGAATGGAATGGAATGGAATGGAATAGAATAGAATAGAGTAGAATAGAATAGAATAGAATAGAATAGAAATAGAATGGAATGGAATGGAATGGAATGGAATGGAATGGAATGGAATGGAATGGAATAGAATAGAATAGACTAGACTAGAATTAATTGAATTGAATTGAATTGAATTAACCAGGTTGGAAAATAACTTTGAGATCATCAAGTCCAACCTATCACCCAGCACCATCTAATCAACTAAACCATGGCACCAAGCACCCCATCCAGTCTCTTCCTAAACACCTCCAGGGATAGTGACTCCACCACCTCCCTGGGCAGTATATCCAATGGCTATTCACTCTTTTCCCTCAGCCTCTCCTCACAGGGCTGTGCTCCAAACCCCTCCCCAGTTTGTTGCCCTTCTCTGGACACATTCCAGCAACTCAACATCTTTCTTAAACTTAGAGGCCCAGAATTGGACACAGGACTCAAGGTGTGGCCTAACCAATGCAGAGTCCAGGAGCACAATGACTTCCCTGCTCCTGGCTGGCCACACTATTCCTAATGCAGGCCAGGATGCCATTGGCCTTCTTGGCCCACCTGGGCACACTGCTGGCTCATGTTTAGGCAGCTGTCAGTCAGCACCCCCAGGTCCCTCTCTGTTTGGCAGCTCTCAGCCACTCTGTCCCTAGCCTGTAGCTCTGCATGGGGTTGTTGTGGCCAAAATGCAGCACCTGGCACTTGGATTTGTTGAATGCCATCCTGTTGGCCTCTGCCCATCTGTCCAGTCGGTCGAGGTCCCTCTGCAGAACCCTTCTGCCCTCTAACTGACCAACATCTGCTCCCAACTTGGTGTCATCTGCAAACTTGCTGATGACTGACTCAATCCCCTCATCCAGATCTGAACAACCAAGAAAAACATATTTTTTTTTAATCTTCCTAGAGATTAATTGCTTCCAAATGAGATTTTTCTGACATGATTGTGCTCCAGAATTAAACAGAGAATCCCTCTTCTCTGGGAAATCATACAATTACAGAATGGTTGGAATGGAACTTGAAGATCATCTAGTTCCAATCCCCTGCTGGGGGTGGGGACACCTCCTACTAGACCAGGTTGCTTAAGGCCCCATCCAACCTGGCTTTGAGCATTTGCAGGGTTTGAGCTTCCACAGCTTCTCAGGGCAACCTGTTCCAATGTCTCTACACCTTCATGGTGAATTTCTTCCTAATGTCTAACCTAAATCTAGCTTTTTCCAGTTTGAAGCCATTACTCCCTATCATTTTGTGCCTTTTAAAAACATCATTCTCCACCTAACCCTGTAGGTCCAATTCAAGCACTGAAAAGCTGCTATAATGTCTCCCTGGAGCCTTCTCTTCTCCAGGCTGAACAATCCCAACTCTCACAGCCTGTTTTCATAGGAGAAAGCCTCCAGTCCTTTGATCATCTCTGTGGCCCTCCTCTGGATCTCGTGAACAGGTCCTCCATGTCTTTCTCTTGTTAGGGTCTCCAGAGCTCAACACAGCTCTCCAAGTGGGGTCTCATGAGAGAGGAGTAGATGGGAAGAATCACCTCCACAGAAAGAGAGATTGGCCATTGGGATGTGCTGCCCAGGGAGGTGATGGAGTCACCATCACTGGAGGTGTTTAGGAAGAGCCTGGATGAGGCACTTGGTGCCATGGTTTAGTTGATTAGATAGGTTGGACTTGATGATCTCAAAGGTCTTTACCAACCTGGTTAATTCTGTATTCTCCCTTGACCTGCTGGCCACACTTCTTTTGATGCAGCCCAGGATGTGGTTTGTTTCCTGTGTGCAAGCACACATTTCTGGTTCATGTTGAGCAGCCCTTCTCCTCAGGACTGCTCTCTATGTGTTCTTCCCCCAGACTATATTTGTGGTTGAGGTTGCCCAGATCCAGGTGCAGGACCTTGCACCCCATGTTCTTGACCTTCATGAGCTTGGCACTGGCCCATGTTTCAAGTCTGTCAAGGGTCTGTTTGGTTGGCATCCCCTCCTTGCAACATGTCAGCTGTATAACTTGCTTCAGCTTGGTGTCATCAAGCTTACTAAGGGTGCACTCAATCTCACTGCCCATGCCAAGGAAACATGGAATATAAACAGGAAGTAATTAATGAACTCAGGCTTGTTCAAACACTTTCAGCTTGGAATTGAGGTAACTTCTGAAATTTAGCAAAACATTCCAATAGAAAGCTAGAGAGAGGAAGGAGAAGACCCTTGGAATTAGGATAATAGGCTTTATTTTCTGCATATCAGTGGGCAAAGCAGCAGATGGTGTTGGGTGATGGGTTGGACTTCATGATCTCAAAGGTCTTTTCCAACGTGGTTTATTCTATTCTATTCTATGCTATGCTATTCCATCCTCTCCTCTCCTCTCCTCTCCTCTCCTCTCCTCTCCTCTCCTCTCCTCTCCTCTCCTCTCCTCTCCTCTCCTCTCCTCTCCTCTCCTCTCCTCTCCTCCTCTCCTCTCCTTGAGTCTCCTCTCCTCTCCTTGAGTCTCCTCTCCTCTCCTCTCCTCTCCTTGAGTCTCCTCTCCTTGAGTCTCCTCTCCTCTCCTCTCCTCTCCTCTCCTCTCCTCTCCTCTCCTCTCTCCTCTCCTCTCCTCTCCTCTCCTCTCCTCTCCTCTCCTCTCCCTCTCCTCTCCTCTCCTCTCCTCTCCTCCTCTCCTCTCCTCTCCTCTCCTCTCCTCTCCTCTCCTCTCCTCTCCTCTCCTCTCCTCTCTCCTCTCCTCTCCTCTCCTCTCCTCTCCTCTCCTCTCCTCTCCTCTCCTCTCCTCTCCTCGAAGTTTCAGTCTATTGCAAAATGTGTCAGTTACTGACTCCTGGAAGGCCAGACTGAGCAGCAGATCTTCATGAACGTGAGTTGAAGTGGTCTTGATGATCCTTCTTCTGAGGGGAACCTGGTAAAACTACAGGCTAGCCTCACGGATTTGATCAGAGATTGGGAGCCTCCAAGCCTTTATTTAGCAATTAAAACCCAAAGTCTTGCAAACCACTGTGATCTTCAGAGCTGAGCAATGGATGAGAAAAATATAATTCACTAGAAGGCTTAGTTAAAATGAAAAACAAAAACCACCCTGTATAAAACATAGCATCCCAAGAGTAAAGCAGCTTATCCCATGTGTTGCATGCCAGCTGTTCGACATTTTTTATGTTCTCACTCTTCTTAGTTGAGCTGAAAACTTTCAGAGCCATTAATGTTTTTATTGCATGTTGGTTTAGCATAAATAGATCATAGAATATCCTGTTTGGATGGGACTCGTGAGAACCATTGAGTTTAACTCCTGACTCCCCAAACAGCAGGTAAAGTGAATGAGAGGGGGAAAGCAAGGCAGTGATTTAAAGTGAGCAAGGAAATCACTGCCTTCCACAAGGAGAGTTTGCTGTGATTCTATGTCTCTGGAGGTGTTCAAGGTGGGATTGGATGTGGCACTTGAAGCCATGGTTTAGTTAGTTTAGTTAGGTGTTGGGTGGTAGGTTGGACTTGGGAAGAGAAGAGAAGAGAAGAGAAGAGAAGAGAAGAGAAGAGAAGAGAAGAGAAGAGAAGAGAAGAGAAGAGAAGAGAAGAGAAGAGAAGAGAAGAGAAGAGAAGAGAAGAGAAGAGAAGAGAAGAGAAAGAGAAGAGAAGAGAAGAAGAGAAGAGAAGAGAAGAGAAGAGAAGAGAAGAGAAGAGAAGAGAAGAGAAGAGAAGAGAAGAGAAGAGAGAGAGAAGAGAAGAGAAGAGAAGAGAAGAGAAGAGAAGAGAATAAACCAGGTTGGAAGCAACCTTCAAGATCATCGTGTCCAACCTATCATCCAACACCACCTAATCAACTCAGCAGAGTGCTGAGATCAAGATGTTATTTTCCTTCAGGTATTGCAAAGCAGGCTAAGTCAATACTGTGGCTTCTGTGTTTAAATAGCATGAGAAATAAATAGAACAGAACAGAACAGAACAGAATAGAATAGAATAGAATAGAAAGAATAGAATAGAATAGAATAGGTTGGAAGAGACCTTCAAGATCATTGTGTCCAACCTTCATCCAACACCATCTGATCAACTAAACCATGGCATCAAGCACCCCATCAAGTCTCCTCCTGAACACCTCCAGTGATGGTGACTCCACCACCTCCCCAGGCAGCCCATTCCAATGGGCAATCACTCTCTCTGTGTAAAACTTCTTCCTAACCTCCAGCCTAAACCTCTCCTGACACAGCCTGAGACTGTGTCCTCTTGTTTTGGTACTGGCTGCCTGGGAGAAGAGACCAACCTCTGCCTGTCTACAACCTCCCTTCAGGGAGTTGCAGAGAGCAATAAGGTCACCCCTGAGTCTGCTCTTCTCCAGGCTAAGCAGCCCCAGCTTCCTCAGCCTCTCCTCACAGGGCTGTGTTCCAAACCCCTCACCAACTTCATTGCCCTTCTCTGGACTCGTTCCAGCAAGTCAACCTCCTTCCTAAACTGAGGGGCCCAGAACTGGAACAGGACTCGAGGTGTGGCCTAACCAGTGCAGTGTACAGGGGCAGAATGACCTCCCTGCTCCTGCTGGCCACACTGTTTCTGAGGTCTTTTCCAACCTTATTGATTCTATTCTATGATTTGCCGCTGTTGAAGCTGAAGGGAAATAACAAAATGTAGATACTATGTAAGCCTGAAATTTTGTGCAGTAATAGAACATCAAGAAGAGGCATTTATAGTCTAGACCTGGCCACCTCCTTCACCTTAAAGGCAGAAGCAGGATATATAATCCATTTTTTTAAGGGGTTGGGGGTGAAGCTTGCAAAGGATGCACATAGACTTTCATGATCACATGTGGGCTGAGGAACTGACACTTGGATGTTGCTGAAGTGCTGATCTTTTATTGTGATCTACAGAGCTATAACACTGACAAGATTGGAGACTGTGGTTTTGACATGATATTGTAGGAGAGCTGGTGCACCATGCTTTGTTTCAGCAGAATATTAAATGCTCCATTTGCTTTGTGTGGAGAAGTTCCTGCTGATTTAATTTGCTCTAATTGCAGTCTTAAAGGGATGTTTTAAGAATAATTGTTTGCTTTACAATTGCTTCAGCTTACTCATTTAGCCATAAGCTAAGAGGCTTGATTCAGATTTTGGTGGGAGAGATTCACCCTCAGACAGGATGCTGCAAACTCTGCCTCAGAGAGGAGGGGAAATAGCAGTGAAGAAGTATTGTCTGGTTTAGATCTTCTCAGTGGGAAAGCATTGTTCTCTTCCACACAGTCAGATGAAGATCACTTCTTAGCAGAGTTGAGGTGTTCAGGGAAATAACTGGCCTGCATCAGGAACAGTGTGGCCAGCAGGAGCAGGGAGGTCATTCTGCCCCTGTACACTGCACTGGTTAGGCCACACCTCGAGTACTGTTGTCCAGTTCTGGGCCCCTCAGTTTAGGAAGGAGGTTGACTTGCTGGAACAAGTCCAGAGAAGAGGAACAAAGTTGGTGAGGGGTTTGGAACACAAGCCATATGAGGAGAGGCTGAGGGAGCTGGGGTTGCTTAGCCTGGAGAAGAGGAGACTCAGGGGTGACCTTATTGCTCTCTAGAACTCCCTGAAGGGAGGTTGTAGACAGGCAGAGGTTGGTCTCTTCTCCCAGGCAGCCAGCACCAGAACAAGAAGACACAGTCTCAGGCTGTGCCAGGGGAGTTTCAGGTTGGATATTAGGAAGAAGTTCTACACAGAGAGAGTGATTGCCCATTGGAATGTGCTGCCCAGGGAGGTGGTGGAGTCACCATCACTGGAGGTGTTCAGGAGGAGACTTGATGGGGTGCTTGGTGCCATGGGTTAGCTGTTTGGGCGGGTTGGATTGGTTGATGGGTTGGACACGATGATCTTGAAGGTCTCTTCCAACCTGGTTTGGTTAATTCTAAATAAAGGTTTATTCTAAACTGTGCTGAGCCCAGGCTGCTGTCTTTAGGCTGTCCCCAATACCTGAGGAAGCTTCATTTGCCCTGAACTGCTCTGTGCACAACTGCATTTTCAGAATGTCTGTGTCTTGGGGCCTGTTGTTATTTAATGCCAAGACTTGGAAAAAGTCCCTTACTTCTCTACTTCATTCTTCACGTGGATTTTATATGTTGGTATAACTCCATGCATTAAAAATGCCAAGCTGCTGTGCTCTTAGGCTTAAGCAGTGGTTGCAGGATTAGGGATGGCATTAGAGGTTTTTATATGGTATTTAGCATCACAGCAATATTTGTGCCAGTGAGGTATAAAGAGGTAGAAATTATAATATAATAAAGAACTTGGAACCTGCAACCTCCAGGCCTGTCAGCCTGACCTCAGTGCCAGGCGAAATTATGGGGCAGGTCATCTTGAGTGCAATCACACAGCACTTACAGCATGGCCAAGGGATCAGGCCCAGCCAGCATGGATTCAGGAAGGGCAGGTCCTGCCTCACCAACCTGATCTCCTTCTATGTCCAGGTGACTGCCTGGTGGGTGTGGGGCAGGCTGTGGATGGAGTCTGCCTGGACTTCAGCAAGGCCTTTGACACCGTCCCCCACAGCAAACTCCTGGCCAAGCTGTCAGCCCCTGGCTTGGACAGCAGCTCTCTGAGCTGGGTTAGGAACTGGCTGGAGGCTGAGCCCAGAGAGTGGTGGTGAATGGTGCCACAGCCAGCTGGCAGCCAGGCACCAGTGGTGTGCCCCAGGGATCAGTGCTGGGCCACATCCTGTTCAATATCTTTATTGATGATCTGGATGAGGGCATTGAGTCCATCATCAGTAAGTTTGCATATGACACCAAGCTGGGGGCAGGAGTTGACCTTTTAGAGGGTGGGAGAGCTCTGCAGAGGGACCTGGACAGGCTGGACAGATGGGCAGAGTCCAAGGGCAGGAGATTGAACACATCTACATGCCAGGTTCTAACATTGGCCACAACAACCCCATGCAGTGCTACAGGCTGGGGTCAGAGTGGCTGAGAGCAGCCAGGTAGAGAGGGACCTGGGGGTGCTGGTTGACAGCACAAGCCCTATGAGGGAGCTGGGGTTGTTTAGCCTGGAAAAGAGGAGGCTCAGGGGAGACCTCATTGCTCTCCACAACTTCCTGAAGGGAGGTTGTAGCCAGGTGGGGGTTGGTCTCTTCCCCCAGGCAAGCAGCATCAGAACAAGAGGACACAGTCTCAGGCTGCACCAGGGGAAGTTTAGGCTGGAGGTGAGGAGAAAGTTCTTCACAGAAAGAATTAGCCATTGGAATGTGCTACCCAGGGAGGTGGAGTCACCATCCCTGGAGGTGAGAACTAGCCTCAGCCTCTCCTCATAGGGCTGTACTCCAAACCCCTCCCCAGCTTTGTTTCCCTTCTCTGGACACCTTCCAGCAACTCAACATCTTTCTTAAACTGAGTGTCCCAGAACTGGGCACAGGACTCGAGGTGTGGCCTAACCAGTGCTGAGTACAGGGCAAAATGACCTCCCTGCTCCTGCTGGCCACACTGTTCCTGATACAGTAGTGAAATATAATCCATGCTCTATTCAGAGAGACAAAGAAACACATTAATTATCATAATAATGGAAATCTTAGCTGTAACTAATTCATGTTGCTGGTACTCATCCGGTGCTCCAAAATAAATGCTTTTATTTGGTCTGTACACTACAGTGCTGCTTCCACAGAGAAAACTGATGCAGTCTGCAAAACGTTGCCAAGCTGTGTTTTAAAACATAAAAAGAGATTACACTGTGTTTCTCTTTGTGCACCAGGCAAATCACTGGAGGTTCAACTTCAGTTTATTGTCACTGTAACACTTTTGTGGTTTCTGTGGCACTGACCTTACCAGTGAAACTAAGTGATTAAAATCTCTGGTTAATGAGAAATAGTGCAGTTATTGAGACTCCTGAATGTGTCCAGAGAAGGGCAACGAGGCTGAGGAGAGGCCTTGAGCACAGCCCTGTGAGGAGAGGCTGAGGGAGCTGGGGTTGTTTAGCCTGGAGAAGAGGAGGCTCAGGGGAGACCTTGTTTCTCTCTCCAACTACCTGAAAGGAGGTTGTAGCCAGGTGGGGCTTGGTCTCTTCTCTTAGGTAACCAGCACCAGAACAAGAGGACACAGTCTCAAGCTGCACCAGGGCAGGTTTAGGCTGGAGGTGAGGAGAAAGTTCATCCCAGAAAGAATAAGTAGCCGTTGGAATGTGCTGCCCAGGGAGGTGGTGGAGTCCCCATCCCTGGAGGTGTTCAAGAGGGGATTGGACTTGGAACTTGAAGCCATGGTTTAGTTTGTCATGAGGTGTTGGGTGATAGGTTGGACTTGATGATCTGTGAGTTTTTTTCCAACCTGGTTAACTCCTATTCTATTCTATTCTATTCTATTCTATTCTATTCTATTCTATTCTATTCTATTCTATTCTATTCTATTCTATTCTATTCTATTCTATTCTATTCTATTCTATTCTATTCTATTCTACCCTAATCTATCCTATCCTATCCTATCCTATCCTATCCTATCCTATCCTATCCTATCCTATCCTATCCTATCCTATCCCATCCTATCCTACCCTACCCTACCCTAATCTATCCTGTTGTTCTGCTCAGATCTTTTCAGGAGAGGAGGGAAAAAAGAGACAAAGAAAGATGAGGCCAAGCTTTTATTTGGTTTTCCATTTTAGCAGTATTTTAACTGAGCAGTCACTGGAGTGGAAACAGTCACACAGAGAATCTGTGTTTGCCTTCACAGCAGTTGATGTCTCCCACTGCCTGGGATTGGAAAACAAATCTGAAGGGTTGAAGCCTTTGTGGGTATATCAGGGAGCTGTGCTGGGAAATTCATAGTGCAGCTGTGGCACCTGCTGTGGGTCAGCATCACAGATATAACTAATTTCTACCACCTGAGTTCCAAGATACACTTAGTGCTGCATTGCTGCTGAGCTACCATCAGGCACTATTTGGTCCTTCAAGCTTACCTTTGGGTCTGCTGAGGCAGAGTTCTTCCATAGTTCAAACATGCAGATGAAGGCAGATCTGGAAGGGTTCTGATCTAGGTGCTGGTGGTGGCTGCTGCATCAACTTTATGTTGATTTGTGAATTACTCCAACATGCATGCATTGTCTGGTGTACTGGATATCCAGGGATTAGTCTGAATACCATCAAAGCCTGCATTGACTTGGAAGACCATCAGTACCTCATTTTCTCATCCAGCTGCCATCACACCAAAACTGTGCCATGACTCGCAGACCCCCAGGGCTCAAAATTGAACAAAGTAGGTTATCAGCCAAAATGCTTAACACAGAGTCATTTTCCCCTCAGTAGGGTGGAATACCTTCTCTTTGAGAGCTCTTCAATACGTTGTAGGAGTGAAAAAACTCAAGGATTGTTCTGGCAGGCTCATCATGGTCGATAGTAAACTGAACATGAGCCAGCAGTGTGCCCAGGTGGCCAAGAAGGCCAATGGCATCCTGGCCTGGATCAGGAATATTGTGGCCAGCAGGAGCAGGGAGGTCATTCTGCCCCTGTACTCAGCACTGATTAGGCCACACCTTGAGTCCTGTGACCAGTTCTGGGCTCCTCAATTTAAGAAGGACATTGAGACACTTGAAGGTGTCCAGAGAAGGGCAACAAACCTGGGGAGGGGTCTTGAGCACAGCCCTGTGAGGAGAGGCTGAGGGAGCTGGGGTTGCTTAGCCTGGAGAAGAGGAGGCTCAGGAGAGACCTTCTTGCTCTCTGCAACTCCCTGAAGGGAAGTTGTAGGCAGGTGGGGGTTGATCTCTTCTCCCAGGCACCCAGCACCAGAACACCAGAACAAGAGGACACAGTCTCAAGCTGTGGCAGGAGAAGTTTAGGCTGCAGGTGAGGAAGAAGTTCTTCCCAGAAAGAGAGATTTGCCATTGGAATGTGCTGCCCAGGGAGGTGGTGGAGTCACCATCACTGGAGGTGTTTAGGAAGAGCCTGGATGAGGCACTTGGTGCCATGGTTTAGTTGATTAGATGTTGTTGGGTGATAGGTTGGGCTTGATGATCTTGAAGGTCTTTTCCAACTTGGTTAATTCTATTCTATTCTATTCTATTCTATTCTATTCTATTCTATTCTATTCTATTCTATTCTATTCTATTCTATTCTATTCTATTCTATTCTATTCTATTCCATTCCATTCCATTCCATTCCATTCCATTCTATCCTATCCTATCCTATCCTATCCTATCCTATCCTATCCTATCCTATCCTATCCTAGGCAATTCACCTGTAAGGTATGAGTATGTTTTTTTCTTGAGCAGCTTCAGTAAAATATTTGGCTTAGTTGCAACAATTAGGTCTTCAGTGCTGGTGCTGCTTTGGGGTGACAGAGTGGATGTGCCTAACTCAGGCTGAATCTGTGGTGGTAACAGAGAAATCCGCTTTTCACTTTTAAGCTGAACAGCAAATTTGTTATGGAGAACAGACTGGGGAAGAAGAAGAAAGAAGGTACTGGTTTTATCAAATAGTTCTTAACTATTTAAATGTATCAGTTTGAGGAGTTGTTTAATTAAAAGAAACAAACATAAAAGGTACAAAACTATTTGGCTTCCCAGTGCATACTGAGCTGTTGGTGGAAAATGTCCTCAGCCCACAAATCCAGCAGGGAATACAAATGATTGATGTTAAAAGCTTAGATCATCTACTCTAAGTGTGATTGACAAGTAGTGTCCCTGGCAAATATCTGGGATTCAGCAAGCTGTGAGTGAGAAATGCAAAGTGCTGACTTCCTCAGAGGTAGCATGAAACATATTATGGTGCCATGGTTTAGTTGATTAGGTGGGTTGGATTGGTTGATAGGCTGGACATGATGATCTTGAAGATCTCTTCCAACCTGGTCTATTCTATTCTATTCTATTCTATTCTATTCTATTCTATTCTATTCTATTCTATTCTATTCTATTCTATTCTATTCTGTTCTGTTCTATTCTATTCTATTCCATTTTATTCCGTTCCATTCCATTCCATTCCATTCCATTCCATTCCATTCCATTCCATTCCATTCCATTCCATTCCATTCCATTCCACTCCACTCTACTCTACTCTTATTCTATTCTATTCTATTCTATTCTATTCTATTCTATTCTATTCTATTCTATTCTATTCTATTCTATTCCATTCCATTCCATTCCATTCCATTCCATTCCATTCCATTCTATTCTATTCTATTCTATTCTATTCTATTCTATTCTATTCTATTCTATTCTATTCTATTCTATATAAAACCTGGAGTTACATTGAAATAAATAGAGGCCTTTGACTCAGGTTTTCTAATGCAGCAGTTAGATTTTGCCAGCCACCTTCTGACACACGTAGAGGCCTCTCCTTGCTCTCCAGTTGCAGATGTTTTTGATAAAACACCACTTCATCTGCCCTCTTTCATTTTATTATTCTGCCTTTATGGAGGACACATAAACAAAGGGAGATGGTGTGCAATTCCTTGCTTTGTGTAAGAAGACAACTGTTCTAATCCAGTGCAGATACTCTTGGGTGGAATTTTAATTCCTGGTTATTGTAAAGACTTTCTCCTGCCCCTTCCCACCCACCCCCCACCCCCATTTCTATGAATGTTCAACCCCTTTTTTTTTTGTTCAGGATCTGATGATACAGATTTATACTTTTGGTAGGCATCATTTAGGCAATGCTCCTGGCTGAAACAAAGCAGTGTGATGATGGCATGTGTGCTTTGCTTTGGAGAGAGACTTGGGGGTGCTAGTGGACAAAAAGTTCAACAGGAGCTCTCAATGTGCACTTGCAGCCTGCAAAGCCAATCAGAGCCTGGGCTGCATCAGGAGAAGTGTGGCCAGCAGGTCGAGGGAGGTGATCCTCCCCCTCTACTCAGCCCTGGTGAGACCCCACCTGGAGTACTGCCTCCAGTTCTGGAGCCCCTATTACAAGAGGGATCTGGAGGTGCTGGAAGGTGTCCAGAGCAGGGCCAGGAGGATGATCAGAGGGCTGGAGCACCTCTCCTGTGAGGACAGACTGAAGGAGTTGGGGCTGTTCAGTCTGCAGAGGAGAAGGCTCCCAGGTGACCTCATTGTGGCCTTCCAGTATCTGAAGGGGGCCTACAGGAAGGCTGGGGAGGGACTGCTCAGGATGTCAGGTAGTGATAGGAGTAGGGGGAATGGAATGAAGCTGGAGGTGGGGAGATTCAGGCTGGAGGTGAGGAGGAGGTTCTTCACCATGAGAGTGGTGAGACCCTGGAATGGGTTGTCCAGGGAGGTGGTTGAGGCCCTGTCCCTGGGGGTGTTTAAGAGCAGGCTGGCTGAGGCTCTGGCCAGGCTGATGTAGAGTGGGCTGTCCTTGCCCATGGCAGGGGATTTGGAACTAGATGATCCTTGTGGTCCCTTCCAACCCTGAATGAAACTATGAAACTATGAAACTATGAAATTGAACCGTATTAGTCATGAGGTCTGTGGTGACAGGTTGGGCTTGATGATCTTTGAGGTCTCTCCCAACCTTGGTGATTCTGTGATCCTGTAAGGTAGGACTGATTTTTGACCATATCACTGGCTGTTAGCTAATTTACTTTAAGGAAGTTGTTAATGGTAGAAAACAGTACAGCTTCTTGCTTTAGCCTGGTGAATTGCTTAAAACTTGAGACTTCTGTGCTCTGACTCACTGTGTGATTCATGTGTTGCGGTTCTCTGGTACCCAGCATTGTAGCTGCTGCACGCACCGCTCTTGCCACCAGTGGAAAGTGGCTCCCTGCAGTGGCAGGAAACTGTAGGAGGGAGAGGTTTTCATGAGTTACAAATAGCAAAGGGAAACTGGGGTTGCTGCCACAAGTGAAGGGGACAGTTGTGTCATAGAATCAACAAGGTTGGAAAAGACCTCAAAGATCATCAAGTCCAACCTGTCATCCAAGACCTCGTAACTACTAGACCATGGCACCAAGTGCCACATCCAATCCCCTCTTGAACACCTCCAGGGACAGTGACTCCCCCACCTCCCTGGGCAGCACATTCCAATGTCTAACAACTCTCTCTGTGAAGAACTTTCTCCTCACCTCCAGCTTAAACCTCCCCTGGTGCAGCTTGAGACTGTGTCCTCTTGTTCTGGTGCTGGTTGCCTGGGACAAGACACCAACCCCCTCCTGGCTGCAACCTCCCTTCAGGTAGTTGTAGAGAGCAAGAAGGTCTCCCCTGAGCCTCTTCTTCTCCAGGCTAAGCAACCCTCAGCCTCTCCTCACAGGACTGTGCCCCTCCCCAGCCTTGCTGGCTTTCTCTGGACACATTCAAGAGTTTCAATGTCCTTCTTAAACTGAGGGGCCCAGAACTGGACACAGTACTCAAGGTGTGGCCCTAACCAGTGCTGAGTACAGGGCACAATGACTTCCCTGCTCCTGCTGGCCACACTATTCCTAATACAGGCCAGGATGCCATTGGCCTTCTTGGCCACCTGGCCACACTGCTGGCTCATGTTCTGCTGCTGTCAACCAGCACCCCCAGGTCCCTCTCTGTTTGGCAGCTCTCAGCCACTCTGACCCCAGCCTGTAGCACTGCATGGGGTTGTTGTGGCCAAAGTGCAGCACCTGGCACTTGGACTTGTTCAATGCCATCCTATTGGACTTTGTCCATCTGTCCAGCTGGTCAAGGTCCCTCTGCAGAGCCCTTCTGCCCTCTAACTGATCAACACCTGCTCCCAACTTGGTGTCATCTGCAAATTTACTGATGATGGGCTCAATCCCCTCACCCAGATCACCAATGAAGGTATTAAGCAGTGCCTTTCTGTGTTATGTGAAAAGCAGGAGTAAATTTTTAAGAGAGCAAGATGTAACAAACATCCTTTATGTCATTTCATCTGCAGCAGCACTATGCTGTTTGAAACTGGGTTTTACAATTTTTTCTTCATGTTAGTCTTGGGCATTAAAGTAATTGTTGGCATTTTAAGGTAGGGAAACTTGTCTGGAAGTGTTAAGAAATATGTTTAGAAATGCATTAGATTTCCTCTCTCTCTCTCTTATGCTTGGCCTGCCAGCTCTAACTGTTGCTCATCAGTGATGGCACATTTCAGTGCTTGATAGTTTAGGGAGCGTTAATTAAAGTGGTTGTTTATCTAATTGCCTGCGAGATTGTAAGTAAAAGCATCTTTGTTCCAAAGGCAAACAATCCATTTTTACCCAGTGAAGCACATCAGTTTTTATGGTGCACAAAAATTGTTTCACTTCAATTTTGACTGTATTGTGTGTTTGTCAGTCTGAAAGCCTTGTGGATGATGATCTATTTTAAGTTCATGGAAGCTTTTTTTTTTTTCTGAGGCTATTTTTAATGTATCTACTGAGAAAGCATATGTTTGAGTAATTGGAAGTGAGAAAAGTCCTTGCCATTAAAATGAAAAGTTGCTTACTGCACTCAGCTGTTGAATACCAGGCTTACTGATATGCAGCCTTTGTAGTTCCTGGATCATAGAATCATAGAATCAATAAGGTTGGAAAAGACCTCAGAGATCATCAAGTCCAACCTGTCACCCAACACCTCATGACTAACTAAACCAACATGGCTTCAAGTGCCACATCCAATTCCTTTTTGAACACCTCCAGGGATGGTGACTCCACCACCTCCCTGGCCAGCACATTCCAATGGCAAATTACTCTCTCTGTGAAGAACTTTCTCCTCATCTCCAGCCTAAACTTCCCCTGGCACAGCTTGAGACTGTGTCCTCTTGTTCTGGTGCTGGTTGTCTGGGAGAAGAGACCAACCCCCACCTGTCTACAACCTCCCTTCAGGGAGTTGCAGAGAGCAATGAGGTCACCCCTGAGCCTCCTCTTCTCCAGGCTGAACAATCCCAGCTCCCTCAGCTGCTACTCTTAGGGCTGTGCTCAAGACCTCTCCCCAGCCTCATTGCCTTTCTCTGCACACATTCAAGTGTCTCAATGTCCTTCTTGTCCTTCTCTTATCAGTTTCAGTCCAGGGTCAGCAGCATGCACTCTGGCCAAGAAACGAAAAGTCAGACAGACTGAAGCTGGAGTGAGAGAAAAGAATGTGAGAGAGATTTGTTATGATACATCTCACATCTGACCAGTGAAAGTCATTTGGAATTAATCTTTGTTTTCCTTTTTACACCCAGACATTCAGCTAGAGAATTCTGCAGCTCTCCTTTCTTAAAGGCACAGCCTAAACTGTCACAAGTATATATTTGGGTGCTCTGACTTTAAGAATTGTTACAGGCAAAATATTACTTACAAGACAAGGGACCATCTGGATCATCCCTACCACAACTTGATAGACATTGTGAATGTATTTGTCTTAAAAGTGACAAGCAGTAGTGATGTAACACAGCAGAGTTTTAAGAGGAATATTGCCTTCAAAACAAGAGCAGTGTAGTTTTTCGTGATCAAGGTAACAATGGCATATTCTTATCTTTTTAGCATAGTATGTCAGAAACAGAGGGGCAAAGGAAAGGAGCTTGTAACATTCTCCTAAATACTCCCTTTTGCAACCTGACTGAGCTGGGCTATAACCAGTGAAATCTGACCGGGGGCTGCTCCTCAGGCAGATTTAGGTATACTCAGCCTGTAATGTAGTGTTCAGACTGATGCAAACAGCCTCAGTGCAATACTCCTCGGCAGGGATTTCACCAGCTGCTCCAAGCTCATAGGCAGATGCGTGGGAAGCTTGTAAGGGAGTTGCCGTATTTTCTTTCTTCCAGCGTGTAACAGTGAATTCCTGCATTGTCAGGATTATCTTGTTGAAAGCTAATGTGTACTTGTCTTATTTTGGAGCATGTTGTCTCCTTAAACCTCTGCTGTATTATGTGGGGCACACATGTGCAGATTCTCAAAGATTTTGCTGAGACTCTCACCAGCTGAAGAACATTAAAGCCACCAGACTTATGAGATTTACTCTTTCATATTGTTGTGAAGACTTGCCTGGCAAAGATCTAGCAAACTAGGGCAAGCCTACTTTAGCACTGGTAGTGTTTCATTACAGCCTGTAACTGTACTGATGTGTTATACTAGATGGAATGGAATGGAATGGAATAGAATGGAATGGAATGGAATAGAATGGAATGGAATGGAATAGAATAGAATAGAATAGAATAGAATAGAATAGAATAGAATAGAATAGAATAGAATAGAATAGAATAGAATAGAATAGAATAGAATTAACCAAGTTGGAAAAGACCTTCGAGATCATTGACTCCAACCTATCACCCAACACTATCTAATCAAGTCTCCAAGCTCCCCATCAAGTCTCTTCTTAAAAATCTCCAGGGACAGTGACTCCACCACCTCCCTGGCCAGCACATTCCAATGGCCAATCTCTCTTGCTGGGAAGAACTTCTTCCTAACATCCAGCCTGAACCTCCCCTGGCACAGCTTGAGACTGTGTCCTCTTGTTCTGGTTCTGGGTGCCTGGGAGAAGAGACCAACCCCCACCTGGCTACAACCTCCCTTCAGGGAGTTGTAGACAGCAAGAAGGTCTCCTCTGAGCCTCCTCTCCTCCAGGCTAAGCAACCCCAGCTCCCTCAGCCTCTCCTCACAGGGCTGTGCTCCAGACCCCTCCCCAGCTTCGTTGCCCTTCTCTGGACACCTTCCAGCAACTCAATATCTTTCCTAAACTGAGGGGCCCAGAACTGGACACAGGACTCAAGGTATGGCCTAACCAGTGCAGTGTACAGGGGCAGAATGACCTCCCTGCTCCTGCTGGCCACACTATTCCTGATGCAGGCCAGGATGCCGTTGGCCTTCTTGGCCACCTGGGCATACTGCTGCCTCATGTTCAGCCTACTATCAACTAGTACCCCCAGGTCCCTCTCTGCCTGGCTGCTCTCCAGCCTCTCTGACCCCGGCCTGTAGCTCTGCAGTTTTATTGACACAATAGTGAGCAATTGTTGGCCAGGTTAAGAAAACTCAACAACATAGATGGAAGAAAGAAATCCTTTGCTTGCTGGTTAAAAGAAGAATGGGGGAAAGCATTTCCTCTTCATCTTCTTGAAGGGCATCACAGGAGAACATGAACTTGATGGGGCTTTTTGTTTGCTTGTTTTCTAGGCAAACCTTTACTCATATTTAGAGGGGGCTTGTCACTTGAAATACTTTTTACCTGTGGTTTACTCTTATGAAACTTTGCTGGCCTGTTGTAGTTAACAAAATGGTCGTGGAAAAAGTTATCACTGAACTATTGCAAAGATTTGCTGCTTTTCTTTCCAGGCAGAAAGATTTTTTTTCTGGCCACATAAAGCAGGAGAAACTTCAGTGCATAAATGAGATCTATGTTGTTTTATCTTTTTGGTGGAAATAGAGCCACTATTGAAAGCAATGCTGCTGCTTTTCCCTAGGCAAAGGAGACGTTTTTGGGGATGTGTTCTGGAAGGAGTCCACCCTCGCCCAGTCCTGTGCAAACGTTAGGGCTTTGACTTACTGTGATCTTCACGTGATTAAGAGAGATGCCTTGCAGAAAGTGCTGGAGTTCTATACAGCCTTTTCACACTCTTTCTCCAGAAACCTCATTTTGACCTACAACCTGAGGAAAAGGGTAAGTGCTTTGATTTTAACATCTGCCGTACCAATTGTAACTGTGTATGCAAAACTCAGTGTGCTTGAATCACAGTATCACAGTATCACTAAGGTTGGAAGAGACCTCAAAGGTCATCAAGTCCAACCTGTCACCACAGACCTCATGACTAAACCATGGCACCAAATGCCACATCCAATCCCCTCTTGAACACCTCCAGGGACAGTGACTCTACCACCTCCATGGGCAGCACATTCCAATGGCTAACAACTCTCTCTGTCAAGAACTTTCTCCTCACCTCCAGCTTAAACCTCCCCTGGTGCAGCTTGAGACTGTGTCCTCTTGTTCTGGTGCTGGTTGCCTGGGAGAAGAGACCAACCCCTTCCTGGCTACAACCACCTTTCAGGTAGTTGTAGAGGGCAATGAGGTCTCCCCTGAGCCTCCTCTTCTCCAGGCTAAACAACCCCAACTCCCTCAGCCTCTCCTCACAGGGCTGTGCTCAAGGCCTCTCCCCAGCCTCATTGCCCTTCTCTGGACATGTTCAAGGGTCTCGATGTCCTTCTTAAACTGAGGGGCCCAGAACTGGACAGAGTACTCAAGGTGTCAACCAGTACCCCCAGGTCCCTCTCTGTTTGGCAGCTCTTCTGCCACTCTGACCCCAGCCTGTAGCTCTGCATGGGGTTGCTGTGGCCCAAGTGCAGCACCCAGCACTTGGATTTGTTGAATGCCATCCCATTGGACTCTGCCCATCTGTCCAGTCAGTCGAGGTCCCTCTGCAGAGCCCTTCTGCCCTCTAACTGACCAACATCTGCTCCCAGCTTTCTTCGTAGCCTCTCCTATAACAAGGTTTGTCAGAGCTTGCTTGAGAGGCACTGCTAGTATGTAGAGTCATGAGGCTAGAAGTATTTATTCCATTGCAAGTTTTACATGGATTTGGACTGTGTGTGTGATTCCAGCACATTTGTGAACTGTCATGCTCTTGCCATAAGAAGTCAACAACAGCAATCACAATGAAAAGTAACATGAACATAACTGATTCTGTCAAGTGTTGTTTCTTGTAGTATCAGTCACATTTTCAGATGAATATTTCTATAATGCTTTCATTTTCTTATCCTTGATATTTTGGGGGGTCTCTTTTCATTTCTTCCAGCATATTTTTGCAAGTTATTTTGTCAAGTGCAAATCATCATAACCTAATATTCCTTTTAAGTGATCTGGGTGATCTTCAGAGGACCACCTCTGTAGAAATGTATTAAAACTATATACCTATATATGTATTAAAACTATAACTCACTTGATATGATTTTGTGATGCAGTTTAGAAGACTTTGAATGGTTTGTAAAATCAGAGCTTAAGCCTAGAATATTTGGGTCATTACTGTTGTTTGTGTATTTATTTACTTGTTTATATATTTATTACCTAGAGTTGGCATACTGAAATGAAAGCAGTGTGATAATACTTTCTATCTGCATGGTATTGATATTAAGTAATTCAGCTTTTAAATGCTGGGCAAAGAAGGCTGTGCCATTGTGACCGTTTGAGGCTGTGCCTTTGAGAAAGGGACAGTGCTGGAACACTCTGGCTGAACCCACCACAGCCACCCACACTTTGGTGAAATAAATCAAAGCCCCAGTAGAATATTTATGTAATTGAGTACTTTGAGTAACATGATTAAAATTGAGGACTTCCTCCTAGGACACTGAGTGAGGGCATGGCGTTGAGTTTTTGCTGGACAAGAAGATGATTAAGAGAGAGGTCCTGTTAAAAACTAGGTTTGAGATCCAGCTCGATGATCTCAAAGGTCTTTTCCAACCTGGTTAATTCTATTCTATTCTATTCTATTCTATTCTATTCTATTCTATTCTATTCTATTCTATTCTATTCTATTCTATTCTATTCTATTCTATTCTCTTTGGAAATAAAATTGTGATGGTTTAAGCCTTAACTGGGAGTTAAGAGCTCAGATGGGGACAAGGCTGAGAATCTCTCCCCTGCTCCCCCCTCCTCACTCCCAACAGAGAGGGAAAAAAAAAGAAGGAGCAAATCCACCAAGAAATAATTTGGAGTCAGCTTGGAAGTAGAGAAGTAAAGAGTTTTTCTTTTAACAAAACCAAACCAAAACAAAATGTATATATATCAAGAACAGGTAAGGTTCACAAGGGCAAGGAACAAAGATGGATGGGAGGGGGACAAATAGGAAGAATACAAAACCAGTCTCTCTCTGAAGAGGCACGGGGGCAGCAGGGAGGAAGATCAGGCCTGACCATGTGGCAGAGGAGCAGGAGGGCAGCTGCAGTAGCTCTCATCCAGGAGAGGCAGGAGCCAAAATGTCTTCCCTTTTATACCCTAGCTGGGCAGGGAGGGGGAGTGGAACAGACAGTTTGCCAGGGGGAAAACACCCTGCAGGGAAGGCAAAGCACTCTCAAGCCCTCCCCTCTTTGTTTTCAGAAAGGGCCTTAAACCACCACAAAAATAAAGAAAAAAAAATGATATTGACAAATCACTTAGCTCTGTGGGCAAAGTTGTAAGAGTCTCTAAGAATGTATAACACCTTCTGGTTTTCTTTTTCTTTTCTTTTTTACCTTAACATCAATAGAAATGGCAAACCTTGAGGTATGGAAAGACTGAGTCTTTTAAAGCTCACAGTAACACTAGCAGAGTCACATCATTTTGGATCTGCTCCCAGCCCAAAGTCACAATTTTAGCATGAGATGCCTACTCTAGAAGTGACACGCTTTCTCTCCGTGTTCCAGCAGCACAACATTTCCCCAGCCCAGGCTACAAAATAGTTTAACCACAGTACTGCAATTCCTGTGCTGCTAATTTTCTCCAGGAAAAGTTCCTAATAAAAAGGTACATTTTATGACTGCAATCTCTATCAATTAGTCAAATAATTGGATGTTAATCAGATTACAGTCAGCAGAAAACTGGTGTTGATTGATAACAGAAGTGAGAGTTTGATGGTAGAATAGAGTAGAGTAGAGTAGAGTAGAGTGGAATGGAATGGAATGGAATGGAATGGAATGGAATGGAATAGAATAGAATAGAATAGACCAGACCAGGTGGGAAGAGACCTTCAAGATCATCGCATCCAACCTATCATCCAACACCATCTAATCAACTAAACCGTGGCACCAAGCACCCCATCCAGCCTCCTCCTGAACACCTCCAGTTATGGTGACTCCACTACCTCCCTGCAACACATTCCAATGGCCAATCACTCAATTTCTGTAGAATGTCTTCCTAACATCCAGTCTGAACCTCCCCTGGCACAGCTTGAGACTGTGTCCTCTTGTTCTGGTGCTGGTTGCCTGGGAGAAGAGACCAACCCCCACCTGGCTACAACCTCCCTTCAGGGAGTTGTAGACAGCAAGAAGGTCTCCCCTGAGCCTCCTCTTCTCCAGGCTAAGCAACCCCAGCTCCCTCAGCCTCTCCTCACAGGGCCGTGCACCAAACCCCTCCCCAGCTTTGTTGCCCTTCTCTGGACACCTTCCAGCAACTCAACATCTTTCCTAAACTGAGGATCCTAGGTTAACTAACTGTAATGTTATTTATTTTGTTGAAAGAAGGCTGATTGCCCTGAGGATGCAAATGGTAAATAGCTTCAATAATCCGTGCCTTTAGAAATGCACAGAGGATAGGATCCATGGGCAGCTTGCCATGATATACATTAAAAGGCAACTTCTGAGATTTGGAATGTGATCTGTTAGAAATGTCTGTGAATCTTTTATAGAAATAGCTCCCCAGCCTGTCGCTTCTAACACTTCTCCTGCTCTATCTTTGCAAGTGGAACTGTGTAGAATTGAGCTGCACTTGCCGTGAGGCGCGTTTGTGAGGTGCTGCGTAGCCTTTGGAATATAAATGCCAGAACTACACTTTCCATTTCAGTCAACAGATCAGCTGGTTGAAGTGCAGATACAGTATACTCATCTCTAGATCTCTGCAGCTTCCAAATACACGAAAGAGGCATTTGGGGGATTATCTTTTTTTGCCTAAAGCATCTCATAGGTGTATTTTTAAACTTGGTTATCCCTCTGAAGTGTCCCTGTATCCAGGGTGCATACCAGGGTGCCTTCACTTGGTCATGGGACTGAGCCTTACTACATAGTACAAGGTGCTGTCTAGCCAGGTTTCACTTAGCTTGAGTGAACTTTAGAACTGGTTCACTCTTTCACCATGTTCACATATAGTATCATAGTATCAGTCAGGGTTGGAAGGGACCACAAGGATCATCTAGTTCCAACCCCCCTGCCATGGGCAGGGACACCCCATACTACATCAGCCTGGCCAAAGTCTCATCCAGCCTGGGCTTAAACACCTCCAGGGCTGGGGCCTCAACCACCTCCCTGGACAACCCATTCCAGGGCTTTTGGTCTCCTCCAGTGGTCCCTCCAGGACTACCTGTCCCAGACCCTTCAACTCCAGTGAGCAGTGCTGACCTTACACATGTCCCTCACATGTACTGGGGTCTGAATCCACTTGCTAATGACTGCAACAGATATAAGCAAACATGAAGGTGCACGCATTGTAAAGCACCAATCCCAATTGTTCTTGACCTCAGCTAACTCTAGAGCTGGATTTAGGCAAAATAAAAACCCTTGTCCCTCCATTCCTTGTGCTGCTTTTCCTACAGGTCTTGCAATGTGCTTGGAGCTGAGCTGGGAGAGCAGGACCTTTCTGTCTGTCTGTCTCCTTTATGCCCTCCCTAGAACAGGACTGCAGTCGTGAAATGTTACTGCCTGTGATATCTGAGGACATTTTGGCTGAGGGAGATGCTGCCAGTGCTGTGTCCCTGGCATGCCGTGGCTGGCTGTGTCTGTGCTGTTCCTGTCACTCGCTCTCTTGACAAACACCAGTGAAGTGTCCTCTTTTCTCTAACAGTCAGCTGACTTTCAGGTGACTCCTGAAACAGTTTTCTGAAGTGACTAAAACCCCTCCTGAAGTTATTAGCTGTGTAGGTACCTCTGGCTGGAGCTCAGGTTTGGGAAACTGTTAATTTTTTCCCTAAAGGGAAAGGAGACCTTTCATTAAATCCTTCTGCTGCCAGCCACTGGAGTTTTCATCTACATGGAAGCAGCCAGAGAATCAGCTGCTGCATCACTTCTGCCAATATCTTAAGAAACTGGAACTGCAGTCTGTGGCTGCAGGTGGCTGTGTGTCACTCAAGTGATTTGCAGCTGAAAGGAAGCTGACAGAGGATTTCTCAGAGCACTTCCTGATGTAATGATGTTGTGAAATTAAAACAGGTTAGCTTGATTTTTCTCTCTGTTGTAGGAATCTCAGAGAGAAATCCAGAGTACAGACACTGGGAGCATGTGGGATAGTAAAGTGGCAAACTCCCTCTTATGGCAGGGGTGCTAGATGAAGGAGAAATATTACAAGTTGTGCACTTGCAGCCCACAAAGCCAATCAGATCCTGGGCTGCAGCAGGAGAAGTGTGGCCAGCAGGGCAAGGGAGGTGATTCTCCCCCTCTGCTCAGCTCTAGTGAGACCCCACCTGGAGTACTGCCTCCAGTTCTGGAGCCCCTATTCCAAGAGGGATCTGGAGGTGCTAGAAGGTGTCCAGAGAAGGGCCACAAGGATGAGCAGAGGGCTGGAGCACCTCTCCTATGAGGACAGACTGAAGGAGTTGGGGCTGTTCAGTCTGGAGAAGAGAAGGCTCCCAGGTGACCTCATTGTGGCCTTCCAGTATCTGAAGGGGCCTACAGGAAGGCTGGGGAGGGACTGCTCAGGATCTCAGGCAGTGATAGGACTAGGGGGAATGGAATGAAGCTGGAGGTGGGGAGATTCAGGCTGGAGGTGAGGAGGAAGTTCTTCCCCATGAGAGTGGTGAAGCCCTGGAATGGGTTGTCCAGGGAGGTGGTTGAGGCCCCATCCCTGGAGGTGTTTAAGCCCAGGCTGGATGAGGCTCTGGCCAGCCTGATGTAGTGTGGGGTGTCCCTGCCCATGGCAGGGGGGTTGGAACTGGATGATCCTTGTGGTCCCTTCCATCCCTGACTGATACTATGGTACTATGATACTATGAAGTTTGGATGGCAGCAGGACTCACAGGCTGAATGGAGGTTGGTTCCCCACACCCCAAAACATTTAAACACTGCTAGATTTCCAGCCTAGACTCCATGGCTCTGGGTTAGTAGAAGAGTGAAGAGGAGAGGAGCTTGCGTGACAACTTAGTGTTGTCTTTTGCTTGTGATGAGGTGCAAGAGTGCTGGCACCTTCTTTAGGAACGTGGAAGGTCTTTAGCAGGACTTGCAAGCATTCCAGTTTTGACAGTTGCTTCTTTCCACATGTGTGAGATTTGTGACCAAATTAACTTGCACTGGGATGTACCACAGCGTATTTGCTCGGCTTATTCTGATGCAGCTACAAATGAAGTTATAGCTCAAATGCTCACACATGCCACATAAAAGAGAGAATTCTTATACATAAGTTATTAAACCAAGATTTCTCTAGCAAGCCATTTGGGCCTGGATAGAGATTAAATGGCTAATTCTGAGTGCTTTGGGGTATCGTGATAGAAAGCACAAGTAGCTTTTCCAGAAGCTGCAATGTGTGTCCTGGAAGAAATGAAGCAATGCAGTAGGATGTCATGGGATAACTGCCTAGCTTGCTGTATGACAGATGCAGGTTAATTTTAATGCCCTGTGCTTTGGGACAAAGGTCAAGATGCTTGCAAACAAGGGATGTCTGTGTTATCTCTGGGAATGCCAAGCAGCTGAAAGAGGGAGTCTTGAGAATGTAAGATGACCCTGATTCAGCTGAAAGTGCTGAAGCAAGGCTAAACCAAGAAAAACACAGTATCATAGTATCATAGTATCAGTCAGGGTTGGAAGGGACCACAAGGATCATCTAGTTCCAACCCCCCTGCCATGGGCAGGGACACCCCACACTACATCAGCCTGGCCACAGCCTCAGCCAGCCTGGGCTTAAACACCTCCAGGGACAGGGCCTCAACCGCCTCCCTGGACAACCCATTCCAGGGCTTCACCACTCTCATGGGGAAGAACTTCCTCCTCACCTCCAGCCTGAATCTCCCCACCTCCAGCTTCATTCCATTCCCCCTAGTCCTATCACTGCCTGAGATCCTGAGCAGTCCCTCCCCAGCCTTCCTGTAGCCCCCTTCAGATACTGGGAGGCCACAATTAGGTCACCTGGGAGCCTTCTCTTCTCCAGACTGAACAGCCCCAACTCCTTCAGTCTGTCCTCACAGGAGAGGTGCTCCAGCCCTCTGCTCATCCTCCTGGCCCTTCTCTGGACACCTTCCAGCACCTCCACATCCCTCTTGGAATAGGGGCTCCAGAACTGGAGGCAGTACTCCAGGTGGGGTCTCCCCAGAGCTGAGTAGAGGGGGAGGATCACCTCCCTTGCCCTGCTGGCCACACTACTCCTGATGCAGCCCAGGATCTGATTGGCTTTGTGGGCTGCAAGTGCACACTGAGAGCTCCTGTTGAGCTTCTCCTCCCCCAGCACCCCCAAGTCTCTCTCCTCAGGGCTGCTTTCCAGCCAGTCCCTGCCCAGCCTGCATTTGTGCCTGGGATTGCCTCGACCCAGCTGCAGGACCCTGCCCTTGGTCTTGTTGAACCTCCTGAGGTTGGCTTGTGCCCACCTCTCCAGCCTGTCCAGGTCCCTCTGGATGGCCTCCCTTCCCTCCAGCTGTCTGCTGCACCACACAGCTTGGTGTCATCAGCAAACTTGCTGAGGGTGCACTCAGTGCCACTGTCCATGTCACCCACAAAGATGTTGAACAAGCCTGGTCCCAGGACTGATCCCTGAGGGACTGCACTTGTCACTGGCCTCCACTGGGACATGGACCATTGACAGCCACTCTTTGGGTGCAGCCATCAAGCCAGTTCCTTATCCATCTAGTGGTCACCCATCACACCCAGGTGTCACCAGTTTGGAGACCAGGATGTGGTGCGGGACAGTGTCGAAGGCTTTGCTCAGCTCCAGGCAAATGACATCAGTTGCTCTCCCCTCATCTATTAATGTTGTCACCTGTTCATAGAAGGCCACCAGGTTGGTCAGGCAGGATTTGCCCTTGGTGAAGCCATGCTGACTGTTCCCAATCACCAACATGCAGCTTCAAAATAGATTTTGAAAGCTGTCTTGCCTGAGCAAAGACCTTTGCCTGAGTAACTGCAAAATTAATGCTGAATTTTATACCCCTAAGTATGAAAATGCACACTGAAGGCAAAATGCATCCTGGGCTGCGTCAAAAGAGCATGGTCAACAGATCAAGAGAGGTGATTCTGCCACTCTCCTCTGGTGAGACCTCACTTGGAGTACTGTGTCCAGCTATGGGACCCCCAACATATGAGGGACATAGAGCTGCTGGAGCAGGTCCAGAGGAGGGCTACAAAGATGATTAGAGGGCTGGAACACCTCTCCTACACATACAGACTGAAAGAATTGGAGCTGTTTGGCCTGGAGAAGAGGAGGCTCCAGGGAGTCATTATAATTACATTTCAATATCTGAAGATACAGGAAGATACAGGAAGACTGGGAAAGGGCTATTTAGAAGGGCTTCCAGTGGTAGGATCAGAGGCAAAGGTTTTAAACTGGAGCAGAAGTAGATTTCAGTTGGGCATAAGGAGAGTACAATAAGAGTAGTAAAAATATCTGAGCAGGGTGCCCAAGGATGTGGCTGAGGTCCCATCCCTGGAGACATTTAAGATCAGACTTGATATGGCCCTGGGCAGCCTGATCTAGTTGGAGGTGTCCCTGCTCAGTACTGAGGGGTTGGACAAGATGACCTCTGAGGGTCCCTTGCAGCCTGATGAATCTGTGATGATAAGCCAGGCGAAATGTGTATGACTGCTACTCAACTCTCCACCCACATTGTGCTACATGTTTTAAAGGCCAGGGTTAAGGCATAAAAATCCACAGGGGGAATACCTCTCTGTGGGTGGAAAAGACTGAGGATTTAGCAGAGAGGAGGACATTTGATGGGCTGTGCTCCTTCACCTCCCAACACCTTGTTGGTAAGAATTGAATGTACATTCAATACATGGCTTAAGTTTTGCTGGCATTGCCATTTCTGTTATATATTAGTGCCTTTGTAAAGGTTTGTGTCTCTGACTTTGTTGGATGTGACCTGGGATTTGTTACCTTGAGCTCAATCACTTGCAGTTAGTGCATTTATCACTGGCAATCTCACACTTCATGAAATCAAACTTGTCTATTATTGTAACTTTCTGAACCTGTTTCAGTGCACTTTGGGGCACTGAAAGAAGCAAAAGACAATTTTGCCAAACAGCAGGAGTCTCAGAGCTCCAGGACAGGCAGACATTGGGATCTTACCTCTAATGAGACAGATGTAGAGAGGGGCAGCAAAGCTGGTGAGGAGTTTGGAGCACAAGCCTTGTGAGGAGAGGCTGAGGGAGCTGGGGTTGCTTAGCCTGGAGAAGTGGAGGCTCAGGGGTGACCTTGCTGTCTACAACTCCCTGAAGGGAGGTTGTAGCCAGGTGGGGGTTGGTCTCTTCTCGCAGGCACCCATCACCAGAACAAGAGGACACAGTCTCAAGCTGTGCCAGGGGAGGTTTAGGCTGGATGTTAGGAAGAAATTCTTCCCAGAAAGAGAGATTTGCCATTGGAATGTGCTGCCCAGGGAGGTGGTGGAGTCACCATCCCTGGAGGTGTTTAGAAAGAGACTGGATGAGGCACTTGGTGCCATGGTTTAGTTGATTAGATGGTGTTGGGTGATAGGTTGGACTTGATGATCTCGAAGGTCTTTTCCAACCTGGTTAATTCTATTCTATTCTATTCTATTCTATTCTATTCTATTCTATTCTATTCTATTCTATTCTATCCTATCCTATCCTATCCTATCCTATCCTATCCTATCCTACCCTATCCTATCCTATCCTATCCTATCCTATCCTATCCTATCCTATCCTATCCTATCCTATTTGGGATTTCGTAAGCCTGAGAGAAATGGCCAAGAACACTGAGTTTTTACAAAGCTAGCATGATTTTATGGCTTAAAGCCAAAACTCCTAGTCCCAGTATATTTCTTGAGAGAGCAGTGATTGCAAAGAGTAGTCTGCCTGCCTGGCAGTGTGAGACTGCTTGCTTTTGTACTTGTAGTGGCACACTTACTCTATCCCATTGCAGCTGTGCCAGTGGACAAGGCTCCTGCCACCTCTGTCTAAAAGCAATTAAAAAATATCATTGTGCTTCCCTCTTCAGTATTAGCTTCACCTTTCTTCTTTCTATAGTGTAAGCTCTAACTAACAGGAGAACCTCTCTCAGGTTAAACATTTAAACTGGGAGTGCTTCAAGTCCTGATTTCAAATCTCGGTGGGCTTGCAGGGGGTTGTTTCCAGAGCAGCAATCCGTGGCCTTCTGTTCTGCTTCTCCACGTGACAAATTCTCCACCTATTTTTCATGGTACAGGTTCAAAAATGTATCCCAGAATTCTTTCTCATATTGGAAGGCTGAATTGCTGGAAGATTTCAACAAAGATCTCTTAACATGAGAAGAGAGAAATGTTTTAATTGTAGCCTAGGTGTTCCTATGATGATGAACTTCAGAAGGGTCAAACGGATGGCCAACTTCTTTCTCCTGTTTGTACTTGCCAAAACAATCCCACAAGTCATGTGGGGAGAGGGGTTTGATGCTTGACTGGCATGTGTCTAGAAGCCTAGGGTGCTGAGAATGACTGAGATTTCTTGGTGGGTCTGTGGTTTGGGAGTGAAGGAGGAGAGGAGAGGAGAGGAGAGGAGAGGAGAGGAGAGGAGAGGAGACTCGAGGAGAGGAGAGGAGAGGAGACTCGAGGAGAGGAGAGGAGACTCGAGGAGAGGAGACTCGAGGAGAGGAGAGGAGACTCGAGGAGAGGAGACTCGAGGAGAGGAGACTCGAGGAGAGGAGACTCGAGGAGAGGAGACTCGAGGAGAGGAGACTCGAGGAGAGGAGAGGAGAGGAGAGGAGAGGAGAGGAGAGGAGAGGAGAGGAGAGGAGAGGAGAGGAGAGGAGAGGAGAGGAGAGGAGAGGAGAGGAGAGGAGAGGAGAGGAGAGGAGAGGAGAGGAGAGGAGAGGAGAGGAGAGGAGAGGAGAGGAGAGGAGAGGAGAGGAGAATTAACCAGGTTGGAAAAGACCATTGAGATCATCAAGTCCACTCTATCATCAAACACCATCTAATCAACTAAACCATGGCACCAAGCACCCCATCCAGTCTCTTCGTAAACACCTCCAGTGATGGTGACTCCACCAGCTCCCTGGGCAGCACATCCCAGTGGCCAATCTCTCTTTCTCTGAAGAACTTCTTCCTAACATCCAGCCTAAACCTCCCCTGGTGCAGCTTGAGACTGTGTCCTCTTGTTCTAGTGCTGTTTGCCTGGGAGAAGAGACCAACCCCCACCTGGCTACAACCTCCCTGTATTAGCAGGCCAGGAGGCAAAGTTATCACTTTCCAAAACCCCTTGCAAATGGAAATAAGTACTTCACCCTCTTCCTTTCCATCTTGTCCTTTAAAAGCTGTTCAGATGGTTGAGTGTCCTTGCATTCCCTGTATCTCCCTGCTGATCTAAGCAAAAGGTTGTTTATGGTTTCCTTACCAGTAGATTCCTTACTTTATTTTTGCATCTTCTGTCTGGCCTTGGACAACTTACTTAACTTTTATCTGTGTCTAACAGGTCACAGATTTTGGAGCAAATCCTCTTTACATCCTGAACTGAAAATGCTCTGAGGCATGTTGCATGTTGTTAGGTTTGCATGTCTGCTGTGCATAATTGAAGTGATCTGACTGTCAATGAGTTAAAACCCCATGCTCTGAGGAGGTTGTACCCCTGGATTTCTTCCTTCAGGCTGTTGTACCCTTTCAGTTAAAGCTTTAATACCCAGACTTGGAGAGGATCTTACCAGCTGCAAGCATTTAACACTCATATTTCTACACTGATTGTAAGTGTTCATCCCAGAGTAACTCCATTACCTTTCAGAGACAGAATTGTGAAGTTTAGTTTCCAAAACTTTTAAACTCCTAAGTTATTTCTGGTCTATTTCAGTGTATTTGTCAGTCCATGGTTAAGTCCACTCCTCCAGCCCATCTGTATGTGGCATCCCTTGCTTGATGGCCTGAGGGATCATGGGCCCACCAAGCTGGAAATAATTTGCTCTTACATTGCCAGTCCAAATCCCCCTGAGCCACTTGGTGCCATGGTCTAGTCATGAGGTCTGTGGTGACAGGTTGGACTTGATGATCTTTGAGGTCTCTTCCAACCTTGGTGATACTGTGATACTCGAATCTTAGCAGCTGGATCCACCTGCTGGTTGTTGTGATGTTCTTCAGCGGCTCGACTCTTGGGTACATGGGCATCTACATGACATACTTGACATGACAGGGCCAGGAGGATGAGCAGAGGGCTGGAGCACCTCTCCTATGAGGACAGACTGAAGGAGTTGGGGCTGTTCAGTCTGGAGAAGAGAAGGCTCCCAGGTGACCTCATTGTGGCCTTCCAGTATCTGAGGGGGGCTCCAGGAAGGCTGGGGAGGGACTGCTCAGGATCTCAGGTAGTGATAGGACTAGGGGGAATGGAATGAAGCTGGAGGTGGGGAGATTCAGGCTGGAGGTGAGGAGGAAGTTCTTCCCCATGAGAGTGGTGAAGCCCTGGAAATGGGTTGTCCAGGGAGGTGGTTGAGGCCCTGTCCCTGGAGGTGTTTAAGAGCAGGCTGGCTGAGGCTGTGGCCAGGCTGATGTAGTGTGGGGTGTCCCTGCCCATGGCAGGGGGGTTGGAACTAGCTGATCGTTGTGGTCCCTTCCAACCCTGACTGATACTATGATACTATGATACTTTGACCACCAGGTTCTCTGCTCAAGTGTCAATACCTTGCCACAGGTCAGTGCCCACATGGGTTTACCTCTGTACTGGCAGTTGTTTTCCTTCCCCTGCTGCAGCTACTCCCATAAAGCATTTGCCACTCTCCAGGAGTCTGTGTAGAGCACTGGCCATTTTTCTCACTTGGCAATATCTCAACCCTTTTGTCTCCTGCCAAAATCGGACTCTCAGTTAAGACAGCTGCTTTCATGCCCCACATTGGATGCCAAAAAGGAATGTAAGGGGTTAATGTAATCTTCCCCCTCCCCACTGGCAAGGAATAACAGAAGGGAGGTAGACTTTTAGTTGTGATGTACAACAATTTACTACTCCATTGGCAGGGATATCAGATGACACCGAAAGAGACAGGAGGAATAGAAGGAAAAACACCCAACTGATCTTGTACAGGGACCTGTGCCAAGACCCCACAGGAAGACTGAAACTGGAAAGAAAAGGCCCAGCACTACACCCCAGAACAAGGAGCTTTACACATTACATAACATCCTGTGAGCCTCACAAGTGCTGGCAATGCCCACTGCTGTCATGCAGCAAGCGTTGCTCAGCGTGGTGTTTGATTTGGCTCAAACCAACACAGTGTCCTTGAGCACTGGGCTCCTGTTATACAGAGGAGGATATGGCTATGGTTAAGTAGTTTACATAGTGGAGATGTATATCACAGAATGTTAGAGGTTGGAAGGGACCTCCAGAGATCCTCAAGACCAACCACCCTGCCAAAAGCAGAATCACCCAGGGTAGTCCACACAGGAAAGCATCCAGGCAGGTTTTGAAAGTCCTCAGAGAAGGAGACTCCACAACCTCTCTGGGCAGCCTGTTCCAGTGCTTCATCACCCTCACTGTAAAGAAGTTTCTCCTCATGTTGAGGTGAAACCTTCTATGTTCAAGTTTGTATCCATTGTTCCTTGTCTGTGCACCACCAAAAAGAGATTGGCCCCCTCCACTTGGCCCCCACCCCTCAGATATTTATAGTATCACAGTATCACAGTATAACTAAGGTTGGAAGAGACTTCCAGGATCATCAAGTCCAACCTATAAACACAGACCCCATGACTAGACCATGGCACCAAGTGCCACGTCCAATCTCCCCTTATAGACATTGGTCAGATCCCCTCTCAGTCTTCTCTTCTCAAAACTGGGCACAGTATTCCAGGTGTGGTCTCACCAGGGTAGAATAGAGGGGTAGAAGAACCACCCTAGCCCTGCTGGACACGCTTTTCTTGATGCACCCCAGGATACCATTGGCTTTCTTGGCCACAAGGACACATTGTTGTCCCATGGAGAACTTGCTGTCCACTAGGACTCCAAGGTCTTTCTCCATGGAGCAGCTTTCCAGCAGGGCAGCCCCTAACCTGTCCTGGTGCCTGTTGTTATTCCTCCCCAGAGGCAGGAGCCTACACTTGTCCATGTTGATCCTCATGAGGTTTGTCTTCAGCCAGCTCTGCAGCTTGTTCAGTTCTTACTGGATGGCAGCACAGCCTGAGGGGTGTCAGCCACTTCACTCCCACAGTTTTGTATTGTCAGCTTGCTGAGAGTGCACTCAATCCCCTCATTCAATATGTTGATAAAGATACTGAATCAAACTGGACCCAGTACTGATCCCTGGGGAACATCACTGGCTACAGGCCTCCAAGCTGACTCTGGGCCACTGATGACAACCTTCTAAACTCTGTTCTTGAGCCAGTTTTCAATCCACCTCACGGACCAATTGTCTGTGCCACATTTCCTGAGCTTTTCTGTGAGGATGTTATGGGAGCCAGGATCAAAAGCCTGGCTGAAGTCAAGGTAGATAACATCCATTGCTCTTCCTTCATCTATCTGTTTGGTCATGGTTTCATAGAAGGCTATCAGATTAGTCAGGCAGGATCTCCCCTTGGTAAATCCATGTTGGCTACTCCTGATAACCTCCTTTTCTTCCATGTGGTTAGAGATGACCTCCAGGATGAGCTACTCCATCATCATTGCAGGGATGAAGGTGAGGCTGACTGGTCTGTAGTTACCTGGGTCCTCTTTCTGAAGACTGGAGTGCCATTTGCTTTGTCCCAGTCATCAGACACCTCTCCTGATCTCCATGACATGTCAAAAATATGGACAGAGGCTCAGCAACAGCATCAGTAGCTCTCTCAGCACTCATGGATGCACCCCATCAGGGCCTATGGATTTGTGTGTTTTCAGTTGGTACAAGTGATATCTAACCCAGTCCTGACTGACTAGTGGAGAGTCCTTCTTCCTCCAGTTCTGCTCTCTTGCTTCCAGAGACTGGGGCTCCTGAGGGCTGGTGTTAGGAGCAAAGACTGAGGCAAAGGAGGCATTCAGGAGCTCTGCCATCTCTGCATCCTCTGTTACCATATCTCCCAGCTCATTCAGCAGTGGGCCCACCTGTGTTCTGCTCTTCTTTTTGTCACTGATGTATTTGCAAAAGCTCTTCTTGTTTTCTTTCACCTCCCCAGCAAGACTCACTTCCAAGAGGGCCTTGTTGCATCTCTGTGTTCTCTGGCTCTATCTCTCTGATCCTCCTAATTGGCCAGAACTTTTTTCCACGTGTTGTAAACCTCCTTTTTCTCTCTGAGTTTTAGTAAGAGTCCCTTACTTACCCATGCAGGTCTTCTGCCTCCCTTACTGGGTTTTTTTTTCAAGGGAATACATTTTTCCTGCACTTGGAGGAGGTAATGTTTGAATATTAACCAGCTCTCTTGGGCTCCCCTTCCTTCCAGAGCCCTAGCCCACTGGATACTTCTAATTAGAGTTTTGAAGAGGGCAAAGTTAGCCCTCTTAAAGTCCAGGGTTGAAATTTTACTTGTCTCCCTGCTTCTTTGTCTGTGGCTGTTAAACTCTAACATGTCATGGACACTACAGCCAAGATTAGCCCCAGCCTTAACATCTACAACCAGTCCTTCTTTCTTTGTAAATAGCAAGTCAAGCATCATGCTTCTTTTTGTTGGTTCTTCAACTACCTGCAGGAGAAAGTTGTCACCAGTGCAGTGCAGGAACCTTTTGGACTGTTTGTGTTTGGCTGTGTGATCTTTCCAACTAATATCACAGAGTCATAAAGTTGAAAAAGACCTCAGAGATCATCAAGTCCAACCTATCACCCAAGACCTCATGACTAACTAAACCATGGCACCAAGTGCCTCATCCAGTCCCCTGTTGAACACCTCCAGGGACGGAGACTCCACCATCTCCCTGGGCAGCACATTCCAATGGCCAATTACTCTTTCTGGGAAGAACTTTCTCCTTAACTCCAGCCTAAACCTCCCCTGGTGCAGCTTGAGACTGTGTCCTCTTGTTCTGGTGCTGATTGCCTGGGAGAAGAGACCAACCTCCTCCTGGCTACAACCTCCCTTCAGGGAGTTGTAGAGAGCAATGAGGTCTCCCCTGAGCCTCCTCTTCTTTAGGCTAAACAACCTCAGCTCCCTCAGCCTCTCCTCACAGGGCTGTGCTCCAGACCCCTCCCCAGCTTTGTTGCCCTTCTCTGGACACCTTCAGGAGTCTCGATGTCCTTCTTAAACTGAGGGGCCCAGAACTGGACTTAAATCACCCATGAGCACCAGGGCACTTGATCTTGAGGCTAATTCCAGCTGCCTGTAGAAGGCCTCATCGACAGCTTCATCCTGGTTTGGTGGCTTGTAATAATAGCACACAATCATATCACTTATGTTTGCATGTCCCTTGACCCTCACCTGTAAGCTTTCAACAATACAATAGAAGAAATAATTAACTAGGAAGTTGTAGGACAGTGTGGTAGGTTGACTTTGGCTGGTTCCTACAAGCCCACCAAGTCACTAGAGTGCAGTCCTTCAAAAGTATACTGCTCTCACATGAGTCCCCCACGGGGCCGCAGGTTGTGCCAGAAGATGTGTTCCTTCATGGGCAGCCCTCAGCAGGCTGCCACCATGGGCCTCCATGAGCTGCAGAGTCACAGCATGCATCAGCATGGTCACCAATGGTTGTCACCTTTGGCTGCAGGGGAATCTCTTCTCCAGTGCTTGAAACACCTCCTCCCACTCCTCCTTCACTGACTTTGATGCCTGCACAGTTGTTTCTCTTGCATACTCTCACTTCTCTCTCTCAGCTGCTGTTGTGCAGTGTTTGTTACACTTAAATATGCTATCACAGAGGTGCTACTGATGTTGCTGATTGGCTCAGCTTTGGTCAGTGGCACATCCATCTTGGAGCCAGTGCTGTCCAACACAGGGACAGCTTCTGCTATCTTCTCACAGAAACCACCCTTGCAGCCTCTGATGTTACCAAATCCTTGCCACATAAACCCAATACAGGCAACAAAACTGTTCTGTTGCTTGTACATAGAATCATAACATCAATAAGGTTAGAAAACACCTCCAAGATCATCAAGTCCAACCTGTCACCCACGACCTCATGACTAACTACTCCATGATACATTTCCATGCAAATTTTAACTGTGACTTAGATTAATCTGTAGGATTTAGTAGCAAAATGCTTCTTTAAAATACTCTTAAATGACTAATCCTCTCTAAACTGATACAATGAATTCATCACTTGCTTGAGATGCCTTCTCTTGCTAGGAATAATGAGCCACTTTTGGCTACATTATGATTGCTGTAATGTCTGTACCATTATTATGGAGAAATAACTCAGAACACCATACAAAACAAGATAGAATAGAATAGAATAGAATAGAATAGAATAGAATAGAATAGAATAGAATAGAATAGAATAGAACAGAACAGAAAAGGTTGGAAGAGACCTTCAAGATCATCACATCCAACCTATCATCCAACACCATCTACTCAACTAAACCATGGCACCAAGCACCCTATCAAGTCTCCTCCTGAACACCTTCAATGATGGTGACTCCACCACCTCCCCGGGCAGCACATTCCAATGGGCAATCACTCTCTCCATGAAGAATTTCTTCCTAGTATCCAGATTAAACCTCCCCTGGCACAGCCTGAGACTGTGTCCTCCTGTTCTGGTACTGGTTGCCTGGGAGAAGAGACCAACCTCCACCTGGCTACAACCTCCCTTCAGGGAGTTGTAGACAGCAAGAAGGTCTCCCCTGAGCCTCCTCTTCTCCAGGCTAAGCAACCCCAGCTCCCTCAGCCTCTCCTCACAGGGCTGTGTTCCAAACCCCTCCCCAGCTTTGTTGCCCTTCTCTGGACTCGTTCCAGCAAGTCAACCTCCTTCCTAAACTGAGGGGCCCAGAACTGGACACAGGACTCAAGGTGTGGCCTAACCAGTGCAGTGTATAGATGTGTGATTCCTCAAAGGCCTATTAAGCTGTTGAAATTATGATAGGTCATTCACTAGTCAATCTCATTAATAGTAATGTAGTAATCAATAGGTATTAATAACCACCAATGAAATTGTCAGAAGAGCAGGTAAGGGTGAATTTTGGATTAGAGTTCCTAAAATGGAACAATATGATTCTTCCATGAAGCTGACTATAAAATCAAAGCTGTCTTGAAGTGCCCTGTACTCAGCACTGGTTAGGCCACACCTTGAGTCCTGTGTCCAGTTCTGGGCCCCTCAGTTTAGGAAAGATGTTGAGTTGCTGGAAGGTGTCCAGAGAAGGGCAACAAAGCTGGGGAGGGGTTTGGAGCACAGCCCTGTGAGGAGAGGCTGAGGCTGGGGTTGCTTAGCCTGGAGAAGAGGAGACCTTCTTGCTCTCTACAACTACCTGAAGGGAGGTTGTAGACAGGCAGAGGTTGGTCTCTTCTCCCAGGCAACCAGCACCAGAACAAGAGGACACAGTCTCAGGCTGTGCCAGGGGAGGTTTAATCTGGATACTAGGAAGAAATTCTTCATGGAGAGAGTGATTGCCCATTGGAATGGGCTGCCCAAGGAGGTGGTGGAGTCACCATCATTGGAGGTGTTCAGGAGGAGACTTGATGGGGTGCTTGGTGCCATGGGTTAGTTGTTTAGGTGATGTTGGATGATAGGTTGGACACGATGATCTTGAAAGTCTCTTCCAACCTGGTTTGGTCTATTCTATTCTATTCTATTCTATTCTATTCTATTCTATTCTATTCTATTCTATTCTATTCTATTCTATTCTATTCTATTCTGTTCTGTTCTGTTCTGTTCTGTTCTGTTCTATTCTATTCTATTCTATTCTATTCTATTCTATTCTATTCCATTCTATTCTATTCTATTCTATTCTATTCTATTCTATTCTATTCTGTTCTGTTCTGTTCTGTTCTATTCTATTCTATTCTATTCTATTCTATTCTATTCTATTCTATGTTTGGCTTTGTGAAACTCTTTTCAGATGAGTCACAGAAAGTAAACATTCAAAAAAGGTTTTCTCTCATTTTTAACATGGACAGCCACACACAGCCACTCATTTATCCCACCAGAGGAAAATGCATTGCTTGGATTCTTATCCTCCTCCACCCATGTAGACTAAGGCCTAGAAATAATTTTAATATAGATAAAAGTTACTTAGTGTGGATGAGGCTCCCCCAGAATAGCTCTGCTAAGCCTTTTTAAAATAGAAAATGAATTGCCTCAAAACTGGGGAAATTCTAATGCTGACCCACCACTAGGAATAGAAAGCAATAATCCAAAAGATCTTTTTTTTCTGCTGTCTGTTGTTCCTCTGTGTTTACATGTCTATAAGTATCTACAACAACTGGCTTGGTGCTGAATCTCTCAAGTAATTCAAGTGTTATGCACTTTTTCTGATATAGGAATGGTGTTGTCCAGACTTTTTTTGCCTGTTCTATCATGTATTATAGCTGCACTAACTATGTCAAACCCTAGGTAACATCTGTGACCTCTGGTGATTGTATTTTTTGATATACTCTGGTGCTTCATCCACTGTAGAGTATTACTAACCAAGCAATATACAGAACAGTGGCCAAGAAGGCAAATGGCATCCTGGCCTGGATCAGGAACAGTGTGGCCAGCAGGAGCAGGGAGGTCATTCTGCCCCTGTACACTGCACTGGTTAGGCCACACCTTGAGTCCTGTGTACAGTTCTGGGCACGGGAATAGAATAGAATAGAATAGAATAGAATAGAATAGAATAGAATAGAATAGAATAGAATAGAATAGAATAGAATAGAATAGAATGGAATGGAATGGAATGGAATGGAATGGAATGGAATGGAATGGAATGGAATGGAATAGACCAGGTTGGAAAATACCTCAGAGATCATTAAGTCCAACCTATCAGCCAACAAAACCACGGCACCAAGCACCCCATCCAGTCTCTTCCTAAACACCTCCAGGGATGGTGACTCCACCACCTCCCTGGGCAGCACATTCCACTAGCCAATCTCTCTTTCTGGGAAGAACTTCTTCCTAACTGTGAGGGGCTGAGGCTGACCCCTCCCCACCACGGGCAAAAGTAACGACTCAGACAAATGGATTGCAAAGGTGGTGGAGAGTTTAAATGGAAAGCGATGAATGTGTACAGAGAGCCAGAAGCACAGTGACAAAAGAGATCCCAAAGGCAGACCCAGCAATATCCCATCCCCACCTGAGGGTATGCCCATGATTCCCCGGGCTCTTTCTTCCCCCCCTTCCCCTTCTCCCCCTGCTAGGCTAGTCTCAGCTGGCCAGATCTGAGACTGCCCATCCCCCCAGCCTTGGGCCTAGCCAGGCCCAAAGGCCAGGAGACATCTCCCCCAAGTTACTGGGTGGCGGTGAGGAAAGAAACGGAAAGTGCCAGACCCTGCGCTGAGATCTGATAGAGGCGCCAGGTATTGTGGTATGAAATACCAGGCTTCCTGTGTCCACCCACTGGGCTGGACTTCTGGACACAGGAAGCACCCCTTATATGAACACAGCAGAGGGCACCCAGCCCAAACTGCTACACTAACATCCAGCCTAAACCTCCCCTGGCACAGCTTGAGACTGTGTCCTCTTGTTCTGGTGCTGGTTGCCTGGGAGTAGAGACCAACCCCCACCTGGCTACAACCTCCCTTCAGGTAGCTGTAGACAGCAAGAAGGTCACCCCTGAGTCTCCTCTTCTCCAGGCTAAACAACCCCAGCTCCTTCAGCCTCTCCTCACAGGGCTGTGTTCCAGACCCCTCCCCAGCTTTGTTGCCCTTCTCTGGACACCTTCCAGCAACTCAACATCTTTCCTAAATTGAGGGGCCCAGAATTGGACACAGGACTCAAGGTGTGGCCTAACCAGTGCTGAGTACAGGTCAGAATGACCTCCCTGCTCCTGCTGGCCACACTGTTCCTGATCCAGGCCAGGATGCCATTGGCCTTCTGGAGTTTACTCCTAATACTGTGTAGGGACTTTGTGATTCCTTTGTGTAGACTAAATTCTACATACAGGTCCTCTGTTTTCTTGCTTAAGTGTTGAGACCTTAATTGTAACTGAGAGCTCTTTGACAGCAAGACAAAGGAGATCCTTTTCCTCTTTGCATACCTGAGCTGGGTCTCTGCAGCTCCTCCAAGGACTCTGATTGGTATACACCGTGATGGGCATAAACCCAGAAGCTCACCTTAAATGTGAGAAGTTCTGTTAAGATTTTGTGTGAAACAAAACAGTTTCCTAGCTGGGTCTGTAAACACCAGAAAATACCCACAGTCACACACATATGTGTATATGTTTATATGTATATGTAGGTATGTGTATGTATGTATGTGTATATATGTATATGTATATGTATATACATTGAGACAATCCCAGGCAAAAATACAGGCTGGGCAGTGACTGGCTGGAAAGTAGCCCTGAGGAGAGAGACTTGGGGGTGCTGGGGGAGGAGAAGCTCAACAGGAGCTCTCAGTGTGCACAAGGATGATCAGAGGACTGGAGCACCTCTCCTATGAGGACAGACTGAAGGAGTTGGGGCTGTTCAGTCTGCAGAAGAGAAGGCTCCCAGGTGACCTCATTGTGGCCTTCCAGTATCTGAAGGGGGCTACAGGAAGGCTGGGGAAGGACTTCTCAGGATCTCAGGTAGTGATAGAACTAGGGGGAATGGAATGAAGCTAGAGGTGGGGAGATTCAGGCTAGATGTGAGGAGGAAGTTCTTCACCATGAGAGTGGTGGGATCCTGGAATGGGTTGTCCAGGGAGGTGGTCGAGGCCCCATCCCTGGGGGTGTTTAAGAGCAGGCTGGGTGAGGCTCTGGGCAGCCTGATCTAGTGTAGGGTGTCCCTGCCCATGGCTGGGGGGTTGGAACTAGCTGATCCTTGTGGTCCCTTCCAACCCTGAATGAAACTATGAAACTATATGTATATGTGTCACACACATATGTGTATATGTTTAGACAGACTATTAATTTTTCCCCCCACTGTACCCATCCTTGAGAATCATCCTTCTAGCTTCCTTTGAACAAGTATCCTGCTGAGGGAATACAGCCAGCAGTGTGCCACATTGCTTAGTTTCATGTCTTCTGCAAGAGTCACACAGGTAATGTGGTGTCTGACGTCAACCTGCTTTACAAGCTGCTGCCCACTCCAGTGCAGTACTAAAGTGTTTGATGGCTGAATGTGAAGTGGGGTAACTACTAGGTGTGGCCTTGTGAAAGGTTTTGGATTTGAAACCTAGAAAGCTTTGCCTTCATGGGAATTAATAATAATTTGCAAACAAAACTTGATTGGGCACCTTGCCCATCACCTTCTGTGACCCTCGCTCCTGCCTGTTGCAATAGCTGAAGCGATAAGGAGGGCATTGTGCTGGGCTGTGGCTCAGTATAAGAACTTGCTGAAACACTTTGCAAGCAGGGCTGTGAATCAGCCCCTCTTGGTAATTTTTCTAAACCAGCCACTGTTGAGGGGACTTGCACTCAGCTCCACTTGAAAATGCTGTTAGTATTCTCCCTCTTGCCACAAATTCAGGTTTTTTTCTGTTGCCCATTCATGTTCCCACTCTACCTATTGCATTCCACAATGGGGTGTGAACTGAAGTACCTTGTGTAAGGGCACTTGTGCTGAGTTCAGTAATACCTCCTGCAGCTGAAGCTGGAGCATACAGTAGCAGGCTACTCTGGGTATCCTCAGTGTCCCAAAATGCTCTCCACAGGAGACTTGCAGTAGGAATAGTGCTGTCTACAAAGAGCTGTGCAGCTGGACAGGAAATGATCTTATAGTGGTGTTAACTAACCACAGATCCAAATCCATTGGTGGTCTATGCAGCATGATGTTTTCACCAGTTCTTTATCAAACACTAGGTCCACTAAATCAATTTGGTTTTAGTTGGTACAGCATTATGAATATGAAAACCTCAGATCAAACTGAAGTAATATTTGAGACTTGAATGCCGTGTGCTTTTATTACAGAATCACAGAATCACCAAGGTTGGAAGAGACCTCAAAGATCATCAAATCCAACCTGTCGCCACAGACCTCATGACTAAACCATGGCACCAAGTGCCATGTTCAATCCCCTCTTGAATACCTCCAGGGATGGTGACTCCACCACCTCCCTGGGCAGCACATTCCAATGGCTATTGACTCTCTTTATTGCCATATACTTAGGTGTTTCTTCTTGTTGTCACCATCTTCTAGTGTCTTTTCCAAATACAGAGAAGAAAATGCTCAACACATGCCATGTTCCAAATCCCTGAGACTTTGACAAACCATATCTACACTAGCCCCCTTGTATGTGTCCTCAGGAACCATGCAGCCAGCCCAATCTGACCTTTGCTTGAAATTCATGTAAAGGTACTATGCCTTCATCTTAATGTTTCAGAGGATGTCTTTCCACCATCCTGATACACAGGATGCTTGGTCATTTTTGTCTGTGCTCTGCAGTGAACAGACCACACAACCAATTTGTTTTGTGTTTCATTTCCACAGCTGACATCTGAGAACCCAAGAAAACTGCCAACAGAATTATGTAGCACATGGGGTGATTTAATTTGTAAGCTGCCATAAACATTGCCTTGGTGTGAAAATGCAGAATTAAGTTCCCCATTTGGCAATCTTTACCTTTGTATTCTTAAAAATAAAAGGCAACACTTCAAACAACCCCCCCCCCTCCTCCCCCAAAATCTCAGGCTGTTACTCATTGGAAAAAAGACCTAATAGGTCTTTTTAAATACAGTGGGTGTAGCCATGTTGATCAGAATATAGAAATGTATGTCTGCTTCAAGGCTGATGCCTGCTTTGGTACAACATTTGAATAGGTCATGTAAACTCTAGCATTCCTTGCACTGCTGCAGGAGTGAGGCAGTTCCCCTAAGTAAGAGAAAGGGCAATCCGTTGATTTTCTTCCAGGGTTTCACTGTGGCTTCACAGTAAGAGGAAAGATGTTATTTATTGCCAGCTACTGTCTTGAATAATGAAAACACAGTGTGGTGGTTTAAGCCTTAACTGGGACTTAAGAGCTCAGATGGGGGCAAGGCTGAGAATCCCTCCCCCACTTCCCCTCCCAACAGAGAGGAAAAAGTAAGGGAAGGAGCAAATCCACCAAGAAGTAATTTGGAGTCGGCTTGGAAGTAGAGAGGTAAAGAGTTTTCTTTAAACAATATACATATATATGTATGTGTGTGTGTATATATATATATGTACACTGAGAGGAATGGGAGAACCCACACCATCAACAATTGGCTCAGGGGATGGTGCCAGTGGCAGAACTTTGGGTTCTATGACCACGGGGCAACTTTCACTGCACCTGACCTGCTGGGTCCTGATGGGGTGCATCTATCTAGAAGGGGTAAAAGAGTCCTGGCACTGGAGTTGGCAGGGCTCATTAGGAGGGCTTTAAACTAGGTCTGAAGGGGGTGGGTGAGGCAATCGGTCCCTCTGCAGAGGTAAGAGTAGGGCGCAAGGTAGGGTTAGTTGAGAAGTCAGGAACCCAGCTGCGATGCGTGTACACCAATGCACGCAGCCTGGGCAACAAGCAAGAGGAGTTGGAGGTCCTAATCCATCAGGGCGACTATGATGTAGTCGCCATCTCAGAAACTTGGTGGGACAGCACCCACGATTGGAGTGCTACAATGGGGGGTTACAGGCTCTTTAGGAGGGACAGGCGAGGGAGAAGAGGAGGAGGGGTGGCTCTGTATATTAGAGAGTCAATCTCTGCCACACAACTTGTGGTGGAAGATGAGGTAGTTGAGAGCCTGTGGGTCAAAATCAGAGGACAACCTAACAAGTCTGACATCCTGATTGGAATCTGTTACAGACCACCCAACCAGGATGAGGCGGCTGATGAGTTGTTCTACAAGCAACTGGAGGCTGTCTCAAGATCATCTGATCTTGTCCTTGTTGGTGACTTCAACCTCCCAGATATCTGCTGGGAACTTAATTCAGCAGGGAGGAGGCAGTCCAGAAGATTCCTGGAGCGAATGGAGGACTGCTTCCTGACACAGCTGTTAAGCGAGCCTACCAGGGGACAGGCTCTGCTTGACCTGCTGTTCTGCAATAGGGAAGGGCTGGTGGGAGATGTGATCGTGGGAGGCTGCCTAGGGTGCAGTGACCACGAGATAGTGAAGTTTTCAATATGCAGGGAGATTGGGAGGAGCACCAACAGAACCTTCACCTTGGACTTCCGAAGGGCAAACTTCAGCCTATTTAAAAAACTTGTCTGCAAAGTCCCCTGGGTACCAGCCCTCATGAACCAAGGGGTTCAGGAGGGTTGGACCTACTTCAAACAGGAGCTCTTGAAGGCACAGGAACTGGCGGTTCCCATGTGCCGGAAGGCAAGCCGGCGGGGAAGGCGACCAGCCTGGATGAGCAAGCAGCTCCTGGAGGATTTAAGGGGGAAGAGGAGGCTGTATCACCTTTGGAAGGAGGGGAAGGCTTCTCGAGGTATGTTCAGGGAAGCTGTTAGATTATGTAGGAATAAAATTAGGGAGGCTAAGGCCCAGCTGGAACTGAAGCTGAACACCTCAGTCAAAGACAATAAAAAGCATTTTTATAAATATATTAACAATAAGAAGAAGGGCAGGAAGAACCTGAACTCCCTAGTGGACCTGGAGGGGAACACAGTTACTGAGGATGAGGATAAAGCTGAGGTCCTGAACACCTTCTTTGCCTCAATGTTTAACAGCAAGGCAGGAGTTCAGGACGAGTGGTCTCCGGAGCTGGGCGTTGGGGTCGGGGAGCAGAGTAATACCCTGGAAATCCATGAGGAGTTAGTTCGGGACCTGCTGAGCCACTTGGATATCCACAAGTCCATGGGACCAGATGGGATCCATCCTAGGGTGCTGAGAGAGCTGGCGGATGTGCTAGCTAGGCCACTCTCCATCATTTTCCTCCAGTCCTGGCTCACTGGTGAGGTCCCAGATGACTGGAAACTGGCCAACGTGGTCCCCATCCACAAGAAGGGTCGGATGGAGGAACCTGGAAACTACAGGCCGGTCAGCCTGACCTCAGTGCCAGGGAAAGTGATGGAACAGATTATCCTGGCAGCAATAACTGCGCACCTGAAGGATGGCCAAGAGCTCAGGTCCAGCCAACATGGATTCAGGAAGGGCAGATCCTGCCTCTCCAACCTGATCTCTTTCTATGATCAGGTGACCCGCCTGGTGGATGTGGGGAGGCCTGTGGATGTGGTCTACCTAGACTTCAGCAAGGCCTTTGACACCGTCCCCCACAGCAAACTGCTGACTAAGCTGTCAGCCCGTGGCTTGGACCACTACACTCTGTGCTGGGTTAGGAACTGGCTGGAGGGCCGGGCCCAGAGAGTGGTCGTGAACGGTGCCGCATCCAGCTGGAGGCCAGTCACCAGTGGTGTCCCCCAGGGATCAGTGCTGGGCCCTGTCCTCTTCAACATATTCGTTGATGATCTGGATGAAGGGGTAGAGTCAGTCATCAGCAAGTTTGCAGATGACACAAAGTTAGGGGCAGATGTTAGTCAATTAGAGGGTAGAAAGGCTCTGCAGAGGGACCTCGACCAACTGGACAGATGGGCAGAGTCCAATGGGATGGCTTTCAACAAGTCCAAGTGCTGGGTGCTGCACTTTGGCTACGGCAATCCCATGCAGAGCTATAGGCTGGGGTCGGAGTGGCTGGAGAGCTCCCAAACAGAGAGGGACCTGGGTGTGCTGATTGACAGCCACCTGAATATGAGCCAGCAGTGTGCTCAGGTGGCCAGGAGGGCCAATAGCATTCTGGCCTGCATTAGGAATAGTGTGGCCAGCAGGAGCAGGGAGGTCATAGTGCCCCTGTACTCTGCTTTGGTTAGGCCGCACCTTGAGTACTGTGTCCAGTTCTGGGCTCCTCAGTTTAAGAAGGACATTGAAACACTTGAGCGTGTCCAGAGAAGGGCAACAAGGCTGGTGAGAGGCCTTGAACACAAGCCCTATGAGGAGAGGCTGAGGGAGCTGGGATTGTTTAGCCTGGAGAAGAGGAGGCTCAGGGGTGACCTTATTGCCCTCTACAACTACCTGAAAGGTGGTTGTAGCCAGGAGGGAGTTGGCCTCTTCTCCCAGGCAAGCAGCACCAGAACAAGGGGACACAGTCTCAAGCTGCGCCAGGGGAGGTTCAGACTCGAGGTGAGGAGGAAGTTCTTCACCGAGCGAGTCATTCGGCATTGGAATGGGTTGCCCAGGGATGTGGTTGAGTCATCGACCCTGGAGGCGTTCAAGGGGAGATTGGACATGGCACTTGGTGCCATGGTCTAGTCATGGGGTCTGTGGTGTCAGGTTGGACTCGATGATCCTCGAGGTCCTTTCCAACCTAAGTGATACTGTGATACTGTGATACTGTGATATGCATATATATATGTAACAATAACAGGTAAGGTTCACAAGGGCAAGGAACAAGGATGGATGGGAGGAAAAAAAAACCAGAATACAAAACCAGTCTCTTTCTGAAGACTTGTGGAGGCAGCAGGGAGAAGGATCAGGCCTGACCACGTGGCGCAGAAAGCAGGAAAGCAGCTGCAGTTGCTCTTGTCCAGGAAAGGCAGGAGCCAAGAACAGCTAATGGCTGCAATGTCCTTCCTTTTATACCCTAGCTGGGCAGGGAGAGGGGAGTGGAACAGACTCAGTTTCCCAGGGGGAAAATGCCCTGCAGCCTGGAGAAGAGGAGGCTCAGGGGTGACCTCATTGCCCTCTATAACTACCTGAAAGGTGGTTGTAGCCGGGAAGGGGTTGGTCTCTTCTCCCAGGCAACCAGCACCAGAACAAGGGGACACAGTCTCAGGTTGTGCCAGGGGAGGTTTAGACTCGAGGTGAGGAGAAAGTTCTTCACTGAGCGAGTCATTCGTCATTGGAATGTGCTGCCCAGGGAGGTGGTGGAGTCACCATCCCTGGAGGTGTTCAAGAGGGGATTGGATGTGGCACTTGGTGCCATGGTCTAGTCTTGAGGTCTGTGTTGATAGGTTGGACTCGATGATCCTCGACGTCTCTTCCAACCTTAGTTATACTGTGATACTCTGAGAGCAAAGCACTCACAATCCCTCCCCCCTGCTTCCAGGATGAGCATTAACCCATCACACACAGTTGCAGTTGTCTTCTATCACATACTTGATGGCTTAGGCTAGAGTTGAAATATGAGGCTGCTGTAAGCTTTGCCCATGTTAAGATATAAAGCAACAGTAGAAGAAGAAAATAGCATTAGCTCTAACAAATGGGTATTGGTTTTGCTATTAGGACTTTGATATAGTCTACAGAATACAGAATTAACCAGGTTGTAAAAGACCTTTGAGATCACAGAGTCCAACCTATCACCCAACACCATCTTAATCAACTAAACCATGGCACCAAGTGCCTCATCCAGGCTCTTTTTAAACACTTCCAGTGATGGTGGCTCTAACTAGAAACATACTCTTAGCCTTTGATTTTCCCTGTCTGCACTTTTCAAACTGCTCAAGCAGAGATTCTATAGGAGTAGAAGTTGTATTGAGTGGTTTCATGTTTTCAATGCTTATCCTGTGCCCTTTCCAAAGGAAGAAGTTCTCATTTAGTCCAATGAAAAACTCACTGGAGTAAGTGGAAGAAGTAATAATTAAAAGCTTTTATTTGAAATGTAATTTGGAGCAATTCTATCCTTTTGCATAAAAACATTATGATATTCTCTGTCAGCAGCATTCAAATCTGTGATTTGCTTTTGACAATCAAGACAGTTCATGAGTGCCTTTCATCATTCATGCTCAAAGCATCCTGTAACAGTGTTTCAGTTGGAAAAGACCTTTAAGATCATGGAAGTCAGGAGGAAAGAGAGAGTTTGTAAGAATGGATCTTGAAACACAAGTTTTTCCCTCTTCACCTGTTGAGTACTGAATGTACAAAGAGAGCCTCTCAGTAGATAAATTAAACAGAGAAAGAGGCAGGAGAGAAAAGGGGTTGGAGTATCTAGTATAACTCAGTGAATCACCAAGGTGGGAAGAGACCTCAAAGATCATCAAGTCCAGCTCCAATGGGTGAATGGAGCAGCTGGTAGGTGTCTGGGAACAGAGGGAGCTCTGACTTTTTCAGTGCTTTCCTAGACACAGTAGACACAACAAAAGCAATAAAGGGTAACCTCAAATTGTCTTATTCACCAATTTTCCCCTGCCTGGCCACCAAGGAAGCCATTCTGATTGCACCATTTGACAGCTTATTTGCTGCTGCTTCCTGCCAAAAGAACCTGCAGCACAGCTGCATCGGTGCTCTCATGATCCCCAAGAAATGTTATTGAAGCATCCAACAGAAGGAGATGAAGTCAGGATCATCTTCTAGTGACATTACTCCACTTGGACTGCTTTTATGTGCATGACCTAGCATCTGAGGTACCCATCTAACCCCACCATTGCAGTGAGGCTGTGGTAGCACAGGCTGTGTCAAACCTTTCTGCTATCACAAAGTGTCCTAGAACCAGAGACACCCAACATGCTTATTCAAAAACTATGTGGCATGGATGTGGAGCCCACCTCTCCCAGGGTACAGTTCATACTGCAGGACCTGGGTCATGATAATCATCAAAAGCAGTTGGTATTTCTATATGGTAACCCAAAAGTGGTGCATGATTGATCCTCTGCTTCCATAAGAACATGAGTGGCAAAGCTCCTTTAAGGACCAGGGGAGATAGAACACTTTCATCCTGCAGCCTGCCCACACTGGAGGGAAAAACAACAATGCAATCAAGCTGGAGGCTGTTGCTCCATGCTTGCCTGATGGGTGCTGAATGTGGGGTTGTCAGACTGTCCAAACTCACTCAGCATCCCTCTGTATGCTTTGGATGTGCCATGCTGGTCTCACCACACCACACCACACCACACCACACCACACCACACCACACCACACCACACCACACCACACCACACCACACCACACCACACCACACCACACCACACTGCCTGCCCCTGCCCATGCATGCTGCCAGGTCATGTCTTCCCTTGAGATTTACTCTGCACATATGTTGTGCAGTGCTGTTTTGGCCAACTACAAGTAAGCCTCACACCTTCTGAGCAGCTTTTTAAGGTGACCTAGGCCAGATGTCTCTGTTCAGGCAGCCAGCATGTCTCATGCTCTGTGAGCCCTGTCATATTGCTGAGTTGTGAGAGCACCTTCTCAGGAGATAGTGCTGGAGCCAAGAACCTGAGGAAGTGGGGAGAAGGAGTGCTCTGCTCCATGTGAGCAAGCAGATCTGCTAGGATGAGTACCTAGAGGTTGTTGGTATTTGGCTTCTCAGGTGTGACCTCTGACGGGCTGAGGAAAGCAGATGGGGAAGGCTGACACCCCAGAGGTCTGAATTTCTGAATTTCCCCTTATCTTACCTGAAGAGATGCTGGCAGGTGAGAGATAGTCAGCACTCCTTCCACAGGAGAGCATAGTTTTATGGGGGTGTGCAGGGTGTGGATGAACAATGTTTGTATGAAAAACTAAATTGGCTTAGCTGCAAGGGATGGCAGGAGGTGCCCTCTCAGGAACGTGCTGAAGACCATCTAGAACCTGCTGGAGACCTCTGCTGCTGTCCAGCCTGCTAAGATACCCAGGCCCCAGCCTGGGACCATCTTGCATATGCAGCACTCAGGAATGTTCTGACAGGGCAGTATTGCACTGAATATTGATCATTTCACTGTAGGAGTGTCAGCGTTAATTGATCTGGAAGAAATGAAGCAAGGATTGCTGTTCCTCTGAGCTATTCAGAGGTTTCTAGCACAAGATGTTTGAAACATAGACTGTTGCTTTGAAATCCAGCATGGTTCAGTGCAGGCTGTGTTGTGGTTCATGGAACTGCACAGCAAACACACAAATAGGAATCGTTCTCATGGCTGAGAGCCTCCCAGAATAGATCTGACATCAGCAGAGAACACTTACACTGAAGAACTTCTTGATCCTTCTTTAACCAGGGATTTCTAGGCCCTTGATTTTTGTAACATGTGGAATCAATTCTGCAGAGTGGTGTGGGGTGGGAAGAAGTCTTTTAATGCAGTAATAAGAAGCTAAGCAAATTACCTTTGTAATGGCTGGAGTGTAAAGGTAGCTAGTGTCACTTGCTATTTGGCTGCTGCTGGGTCAGTGGCTCTTGTCTTTTGTCTTAGGACATTCTAATCATCTTTGCATTAGAAAACTTCTCTTTTAATTGTCTTTTTAGGGTATAGATGTTGTAACTTGCACTTAGTGCAGAAACAGATTGAACGAGAGAGGGACCTGAGGGTACTGGTCAATAGTAGGCTGAACATGAGCCAACAGTGTGCCCAGGCAGATAAGAAGGCCAATGGCATCCTGACCTGCATCAGAAACAGTGTGGACAGCAGGAGCAGGGAGGTCTGTCCTGTACACTGCACTAGTCAGGCCACACCTTGAGTCCTGTGTCCAATTCTGGGCCCCTCACTTTAGGAAAAATGCTGAGTTGCTGAAATGTGTGCAGAGAAGGGCAACAAAGCTGGGGAGGGGTTTGGAGCACAGCCCTGTGAGGAGAGGCTGAGGGAGCTGGGGTTGCTTAGCCTGGAGAAGAGGAGGCTCAGGGGAGACCTCATTGCTGTCTACAACTCCCTGAAGGGAGGTTGTAGCCAGGTGGGGGTTTGTCTTTTCACCCAGGCAACCATCACCAGAACACCAGGACACAGTCTCAAGCTGCACCAGGGGAGGTTTAGGCTGGAGGTTAGGAAGAAGTTCTTCCCAGAAAGAGAGATTGGCCATTGGAATGTGCTGCCCAGGGAGGTGGTGGAGTCACCATCACTGGAGGTGTTTAAGAGGAGACTGGCTGAGGCACTTGGTTTAGTTGATTAGATGGTGTTGGGATAGGTTGGACCTGATGATCTCAAAGGTCTTTTCCAATCTGGTTTATTCTATTCTATTCTATTCTATTCTATTCTATTCTATTCTATTCTATTCTATTCTATTCTATTCTATTCCATTCCATTCCATTCCATTCCATTCCATTCCATTCCATTCCATTCCATTCCATTCCATTCTCTAATAGCATACAATTAATTTGCAACACAGATATTCTTTGCTTACTATTGCAAAGCTTCAATTGCTTTTAGACATCCTAAGTGATTTAGAGAAACAGGCAAATGATTTCAGTTTGATTTTGTTTTATACTCCAATGAAGCAAACAACAGATTTGGAGCAAGCTGCTTGATAGACCTTGGAAATTAAACTGCTCTTTTTACTGGGCACTGTTGAAGCATCTCTGCCTTTCCTAATGGCAGACAAGCCTGAAATGCATTGACTCACCCTTGTTAGGGTTCCATCAAGCTCCTTTTATTTCTGTTGTTATGATTCTAGTGCACCTGCCCAGGCAGGAGCTCCCACTTTGATTTCCCATGGAATGCATGCTTTCCAGAGAACATCTGCCCACTACACCCTGGACTGAGGTGCATTGTGAGAGCCTGAGTTGCAAGGCTATGACTCTACCTATTTAATGCAGAACAATGAAGTGTTTTCTCATCCTCATTAAGTGGGGATCTGTATGCATGAAGCATTAGGTGAGATTGGAGCAGGGGCTTTGGAAGACAACAATAGTCTAATTTTACCTTATAAACCTCACTGTTTTGATAAGGCCATTGTTGAAATCAAGGTTTTGATAACTGAATGTGGTATTCTGAAGCACTCTTGTTCATCTCATTCTTGGTCCTCAGCAGATTTTCTCAGATCTTGAAGCCACAGTCAGCAGATTTTCACTGAAGCAGGGGAGCTTTGAGTGAGAGAGCCAGTAACCTAAGTACCTTGAGAGCTTCTTATCTGGCTTGCTTAACACACTCTAAGATAAGGCGTTTAACAGCAAACCTCTTGCTTCCATGACGCTTTTTGCAGCCTGCATGAAGTGCTATTAATCACTTGTTTTCACCAAATCAGCTTTAGTTCTTGCACCACTCAAATCACAGTGGTATATTTAGCTTTTAAAACACTTTCATGAGTTTTACGTGTGGGCTCCCAGCCTGCCTTTATCATCATCTTCCTATGATCTTATCCCTGTGTCTGCTGGTGAGGCACACAGCAACAGCAGTAACATCTGAACATCTGCACTATGCAGTTTAATCTTTCTCATTGCTTTTCCTTAGAGAGGTCAATGTATGCTCAGTCTACTGGTTTCACAGAATCACAGAGTTAACCATGTTGGAAAAGACCTTGGAGATCATCGAGTCCAACCTATCACCCAACACCATCTGATCAACTAAACCATGGCACCAAGTGCCTCATCCATTTTATCTTAAACACCCCCTGGGATGGCAGCACATTCCAATGGCAAATCTTTCTTTCTGGGAAGAACGTCTTCCTAACATCCAGCTGAAACCTCCCCTGGCACAGCTTGAGACTGTGTCCTCTTGTTCTGGTACTGGTTGCCTGGGAGAAGAGACCAACCCCCAGCTGGCTACAACCACCCTTCAAGGAGTTGTACAGAGCAAGAAGGTCTCCCCTGAGCCTCCTCTTCTCCAGGCTAAGCAACCTCAGCTCTCTCAGCTGTTCCTCACAGGGCTGTGCTCCAACCCCCTCCCCAGCCTCATTGCCTTTCTCTGGACGCATTTAAGCAACTCAACCTCTTTCCTAAATTGAGGAGCCCAGAACTGGACACAGGACTCAAGGTGTGGCCTAACCAGTGCTGAGTACAGGGGCAGAATGACCTCCCTGCTCCTGCTGGCCACACTGCTCCTGATGCAGGCCAGGATGCCATTGGCCTTCTCGGCCCCCTGGGCACACTGCAGGCTCATGTTCACCCTACTATCGACCAGTACCCCCAGGTCCCTTTCTGCCTGCCTGCTCTCCAGCCACTCTGTCCCCAACTCCTGCTCCCAGCTTGGTGTCATCATCAAATTTACTAATGGTGGACTCAATCCCCTCATCCAGATCATCAATAAAGATATTGAACATGATGGGGCCCAACAGGAAGGGGCAGTGAGTGGAAGTCCAGGCACAGGAAGTTCCATGGAAACATTAGGAAAAATGACAGAACACTGGAACAGGCTGCCCTGGGGGGTTGTGGAGTCTCCCTCTCTGGAGATAGTCAAGACCCACCTGGGTGTGTTCCTGTGTGATCTGGTATAGGTGATCCTGCTCTGGCAGGGAAGCTGGACTAGATGACCTTTTTGAGGTCCCTTCCAACCCCTTGCATCTGTGATCTGTAACACTGATCCCTGGGGGACACCACTAGTGCCTGGCTGCCAGCTGGATGTGGCACCATTCACCACCACTCTCTGGGCTCAGCCTCCAGCCAGTTCCTAACCCAGCTCAGAGTGCTGCTGTCCAAGCCAGGGGCTGACAGCTTGGCCAGGAGTTTGCTGTGGGGGGACGGTGTCAAAGGCCTTGCAGACTCCATCCACAGCCTGCTCCACATCCACCAGGCAGTCACCTGGGCATAGAAGGAGATCAGGTTGGTCAGGCAGGACCTGCCCTTCCTAAATCCATGTTGGCTGGGCCTGATCCCTTGGCCATCCTGTAAGTGCTGTGTGATTGCACTCAAGATGTTGATTGCACTCAACCTGTTCCATGATCTTGCCTGGCACTGAGGTCAGGCTGACAGGCCTATAATTCCCTGGCTCATCCAACCAGCCCTTCTTGTGGATGCGCCTCACGTTGGCCAGCTTCCAGTCTTCTGGGACCTCTCCAGTGAGCCAGGACTGCTGAAAATTGATGGAGAGCGGCTTGGCCAGCTCCTCTGCCAGCTCTCTCAGCACCCTAGGATGGATCCCATCTGGTCCCACGGACTTGTGGGGATCCAAGTGGCTAAGCAGATCTCTAACTAATTCCTTCTGGATTACAGGGAAACTATACTGCTCCCTGACCCCATCTGCCAGCTCAGGAGGCCAGTTGTCTGGAAGGCAACCTGTCCTGCTATTGAAAATGGAGCAAAGAAGGTGTTAAGTCTCTCTGCCATTTAATCATGTTTAGTTACTGCTTTCCCCTCCACATCCAATAAAGAGTGGAGCTTATCCCTGCCCCACCTTTTGCCATTAATCTTATGTATAATTGATTGGATGGTGGATTGGACACGATGATCTTGAAGGTCTCTTCCAACCTGGTCTATTCTATTCTATTCTATTCTATTCTATTCTATTCTATTCTATTCTATTCTATTCTATTCTATTCTATTCTATTCTATTCTATTCTATTCAAAATATTTTCCCTTCTCCTTCACAGAAGGGGCCAGTTCAAGTTCTAACTGGGCTTTTACCACTCTAATTTTTTTCCTACATGACCTGGGAACATCCTTAAAACATTTCCTGAGTAACCTCCCCCTCTTTCCAAAGGTGATACACTCTCTTTGTTTTCCCTTAATTCCTTCAACAGTTCCTTGCCCATCCAGGTGAGCCATCTTCCCTGTCAGCTCCTCTTTTGGCACATAGGGACATCCTGTTCCTGAACCTTCAAGATTTCTTTCTAGAAGTAGGTCCAGCCTTCCTGGACCCCATGGTTTTTAAGGGCTGTTTCCCAAGGTACTCTCCAAGTTAGTCCCTTGAATTAGCCAAAGTCCACCCTCTGGAAGTCCACTACTCAGCTGGACTAGGCAGAAAGGAGTAGAATAGGACTGGATGCTGATAAACCACTCCCTGTGCTTAGCCAAGCAGTCAGTGGGAGTCCTCTGGGCACCTGTGGTCTTCTTAAAACTGTCTTGCATTGTAACAATTTGCCATGGTCTCCCCCAAACTACAAAGCCAGTCAGATCCTGGGCTGCGTCAGGAGAAGTGTGGCCAGCAGGTCAAGGGAGGTGATTCTCCCCCTCTGCTCAGCTCTGGGGAGACCCCACCCGGAGTACTGCCTCCAGGTCTGGAGCCCCTATTCCAAGAGGGATGTGGAGGTGCTGGAAGGTGTCCAGAGAAGGGCCATGAGGATGATCAGAGGGCTGGAGCTGCTCTGCTGTGAGGACAGACTGAAGGAGTTGGGGCTGTTCAGTCTGGAGAAGAGAAGGCTCCCAGGTGACCTCATTGTGGCCTTCCAGTATCTGAAGGGGGCTACAGGAAGGCTGGGGAGGGACTGCTCAGGATCTCAGGTAGTGATAGGACTAGGGGGAATGGAATGAAGCTGGAGGTGGGGAGATTCAGGCTGGAGGTGAGGAGGAAGTTCTTCCCCATGAGAGTGGTGAAGCCCTGGAATGGGTTGTCCAGGGAGGTGGTTGAGGCCCTGTCCCTGGAGGTGTTTAAGCCCAGGCTGGCTGAGGCTCTGGCCAGCCTGATGTAGTGTGGGGTGTCCCTGCCCATGGCAGGGGGGTTGGAACTAGATGATCCTTGTGGTCCCTTCCAACCCTGACTGATTCTATGATTCTATGTTTCTATGGTTCTGATTCCTCCCACTGAAATCTCTGGGCACTGAGGACATGAGGGCTTTTGCAGCAACTGTACAGCTGCTGTCAGGACTCTTCTGCTATCAGGTAGACATGCCCCTAAACATAAACCACATGCATTTATGGCTGTGCATGTAGTAGAGAAGGGTTTAATTGCAATTCAAGGCAGTGTCAATACATGCTGAAAACGGTGTAGTAAATCACCATATGTTCCAGGGGAGATGCCAAACAAAGTCATGATCACTTTATATGTGCACAGCTGACTAGCAAGCAGAAAAGCAGACTCATGATGGGGGATGCCATCATATGCTTTTCTTTTTCTTTGCTATATTGGAGCATGATGAGAGCCCATCTGCTTCCCTTGGTGCTGGGAAGGGTAGGAAAACAGTCAGCCCAAAGTTTTGCTACTGAAATATATGCTCCAGGAAAAAGGATGCAAAACCCAAGGGGCTCTCTCGGGTGTGTTTCCTTTCCATTTCTTTTGAAGGAGAGCACTTTTTAATTGCATTGAAATTCTCTTCCTTCTGTGACTTAACATTTGTGTTGTGACAGCCCTGATGCTTGTTAGCTGTAGCTCTCCGACGAGGCATGTCTGCCAACAAAGCTCAGCCCTACGTGCCAGTCAGGCTGGCTAATGCAATCAGGGCAGTAAGCGTCTCTCTTCTGTTCACCTGTGCCAGCCTGCTGTATTTAATGCCTCACTAAAGGCCTAAGTGCAGGGGGAAGAGTGGTGGTGTTTGCTGACACATTTGGCAATCTGTTTGGTTTGCCTTTTTTCCAGGCCTGTTAAGGACACTTGAAATCTCTGGTAGAAAGTCATAGGGAAGACTAATGGCTGCTGCTTTGTTTTGCCTTCCTTTGCTTTGCCTTGCTTTGCTTTGCTTTGCTTTGCCTTGCTTTTGCTTTGCTTTGCTTTGCTCTGCTTTGCCTTGCTTTGCCTTGCCTTGCTTTGCTTTGCTTTGCTTTGCTCTGCTTTGCCTTGCTTTGCCTTGCCTTGCTTTGCTTTGCTTTGCTTTGCTCTGCTTTGCCTTGCTTTGCCTTGCCTTGCTTTGCTTTGCCATGCTTTGCTTTGCTTTGCCTTGCTTTGCCTTGCTTTGCCTTGCCTTGCTTTGCTTTGCCATGCTTTGCTTTGCTTTGCTCTGCTTTGCCTTGCTTTGCCTTGCCTTGCTTTGCTTTGCCATGCTTTGCTTTGCTTTGCTCTGCTTTGCCTTGCTTTGCCTTGCCTTGCTTTGCTTTGCCATGCTTTGCTTTGCTTTGCCTTGCTTTGCCTTGCCTTGCCTTGCTTTCCCTTGCCTTGCTTTGCCTTGCCGTGCTTTGCTTCCTTCCTTCCTTCCTTCCTTCCTTCCTTCCTTCCTTCCTTCCTTCCTTCCTTCCTTCCTTCCTTCCTTCCTTCCTTCCTTCCTTCCTTTCTTTCTTTCTTCCTTCCTTCCTTTCTTTCTTTCTTCCTTTCTTTCTTTCTTTCTTTCTTCCTTTCTTCCTTTCTTCCTTTCTTTCTTTCTTTCCTTTCTTTCTTTCTTCCTTTCTTTCTTTCTTTCTTCCTTTCTTCCTTTCCTTTCTTTCTTCCCTTTCTTTCTTTCTTCCCTTTCTTTCTTTCTTTTCTTCCTTTCTTCCTTTCTTTCTTTCTTCTTCTTTCTTTCTTTCCTTTCTTTCTTCTCTTTCTTTCTTTCTTTCTTTCTTTCTTTCTTCTTCTTTCTTCTTCTTCTTTCTTTCTTTCTTTCTTTCTTTCTTTCTTTTCTTTCTTTCTTTCTTTCTTTCTCTTCCTTTCTTCCTTTCTTCCTTTCTTCCTTTCTTTCTTTCTTTCTTCCTTTCTTTCTTCCTTTCTTCCTTTCTTTCTTCCTTCCTTCCTTCCTTTCTTCCTTTCTTCCTTTCTTCCTTTCTTCCTTTCTTTCTTTCTTCTTTCTTTCTTTCTTTCTTTCTTTCTTTTTCTTTTTCTTTCTTTCTTTCTTTCTTTCTTTCTTCTTTCTTTCTCTTTCTTTCTTTCTTTCTTTTCTTTCTTTCTTTCTTTCTTTCTTTCTTTCTTTCTTTCTTTCTTTCTTTCTTTCTTCTTTCTTCCTTTCTTCCTTTCTTCCTTTCTTCCTTTCTTTCTTTCTTTCTTTCTTCTTTCTTTCTTTCTTTCTTTCTTTTCTTCTTTCTTTCTTTCTTTCTTTCTCTTCTTTCTTTCTTTCTTTCTTTCTTTCTTTCTTTCTTTCTTTCTTTCTTTCTTTTCTTTCTTTCTTTCTTTCTTTCTTTCTTTCTTTCTTTCTTTCTTTCTTTCTTTCTTTCTTTCTTTCTTTCTTTCTTTCTCTTTCTTTCTTTCTTTCTTTCTTTCTTTCTTTCTTTCTTTCTTTCTTTCTCTCTTTCTTTCTTCTCTTTCTTTCTCTCTCTTTCCTTTCTCTCTTTCTTTCTCTCTCTTTCTTTCTCTCTTTCTTTCTCTCTCTTTCTCTCTCTTTCTCTTCTCTCTTTCTCTCTCTCTCTTTCTCTCTCTCTTTCTCTCTCTCTTTCCTCTCTCTCTTCCTCTCTTTCTCTCTCTCTTCTTTCTCTCTCTCTTCTCCTCTCTCTTTCTCTCTCTCTTTCCTGTTTTTTTCTTCTTTTTTTTTTCCCCATTAAACTCGATTTATTTTCACTACCATAATTTAGCTCTCTTCAAACTAGATAACCTCTGTGGGTTGAAACTGCTGTACAACGATAACATTGACTGCTGTGACACCTACTGGTCGAGCTGAGCTGAGCAAGCGAAAGCCTGTGGGTACTTGCCCTTTCCTCTTCCTAGTGATAACTCCAGGTAATGACATTGGCTCCTGGAGCAAGCACAGCAGGGAAGGTGTCTCTTGGAGGGACTGATAGATGTTCTTCCCATTCATCTCCCACTACATTAAGAAACGTAGATAACAGCTTTTCCTTTTGCTTTTAACTCCTGCCCTCTCCATTCCGAGAAGCTCTTTAATCTTTTCCCTCTTTGTTTTGTCTCTCTTATTTTTATTCAAGTTTCTTTTTTATCATCCTTTAATAGTATTTGGAACTGCAGTGAAATCACTTTGAAGTGTTCTCTGAATTGCCTTTCTCCCCTAGAACAGTTCTTCTTCATTATCAGTGATCATCTCTTTGGTGCTGGAGATTTACCATCATTCTTATGACCTTGTTAGGCATGCCACTTTTGTGGGAAGGTGTGGAGCCATTTATGCAACTCCCTCCATGAGATCTCATACCTGAGGAGCTTTGCAAGTATTGAGGAAAAGGGAGCTTTCCTTTGTATTTAGAAATGAAGATGTTAGCAATTCACAATAAACCCCCAGCTTTGGCATCTCCACTGAACAATGATAATGTTTCAAATGCCTCTGGGCACTCACCCTGCACATCTTTATCAACATGAATGAGGTCACCTCTTGAGTCTCCTCCTCTCCAGACTAAAGAGCCCTCAGCTGTCTCAGTCTCTCCTCATGAAGAAGATGTCCCACTCCATCACAGGTGTTCAAGAGGGGATTGTGGCACTTGGTGCCATGGTCTAGTAGACATGAGATGTTGGGTGACAGGTTGGACTTAATGATCTTTGTGGTCTTTTCCAACCTTATTGATTCTATGATTCATAACTGTAGGAAAATTTCCTGTATGTTTTTTCAGAGGAATAGATTTTCTGCCCTCAAGTAGTGCTGCAATCTTCTGAAAATGCTTTTCTCCTGTGTGTGGTTCTGGAACATATCAAATCCAAAAGGTTACACAGAGGGGTTCTCAGGTGGTTGTTCCTTTGTGAGACTTCCTTTGAAAGGCTGTTCTTCTATTCTAGAACCTTGAGTAGGTTCAGGTAACTTCAAATTTCATGAGGTGACTTGACCTGATCTGTTAGTCAGTGGCTGAGAGGGAATTCCTCACCATCTCCTTCTCCCTGTTTCTGGCTGCATACTTCAGTCATTTATTTTGAGTCTGGCAGCTCCAATACTGTTCAGTACCCATCTGCAAGCCCATTCAGGTCACTGTTCTGGGAAAAAGAGAGAGAATGAGTCACAGGGAATTCCAGTCTGATGTCACCTTTGGGTATGAGCAAGGGGACAAGAAGTGTGCGAGAAGTGGGAGTAAGAAGGGAGCTGGAGTGGAAAGCAGGTTGGTGAGGTCAGCAGCAAGTGGTAGATTCATATTGCATATCATTTTCCTTAGGAAAAAAAAGAAAGATTTGTTACCTCTTTCTGCCTTCCCCCCCTCCCAGGTCTGCCAGCTCTATGGAGTCTTGCAGTGAGCTGTGGGCATGCTGCCATTCCTCCACCCCCTTCGTTTTCCGCTGGTTCTGGACAGGTTCTTGCTTTACATTTTCAGTGTAGGGCCAACCCCACCCTGTCGAGAGCATCTAACATGACCCACATGTCTCCTCTCTTTCCTCCCTTGGGGGAGAGTTGGGTATTCCTCACTTTTCACTACATATTTACAGTGATTTTTTGTTGCATATGGGCATTATTTTTGCTAGATAAGGCTAGAAAAGGAGTTGTCAGCTTTAGACTGAAGGCCGAAAGGTTTGTAAGGGTACTTTTTCTATTGGTATTTCTGCCCCTTAAGAGACCTTTGCATTCTCAAGGTTAGGCTTTCTCTTTACAGTATGAAGGCTGAACATGAGCCTGCAGTGTGCCCAGGTGGTCAGGAGGGCCAAGGGCATCCTGGCCTGCAGCAAGAACAGTGTGCCCAGCAGGAGCAGGGAGGTCTTTCTGCTCCTGTACACTGCACTGGTTAGGCTGCACCTTGTGTCCTGTGTCCAGTTCTAGGCCCACTCAGTTTAGGAAAGAGGTTGACTTGCTGGAACAAGTCCAGAGAAGGGCAACAAAGTTGGTGAGGGATTTGGAACACAGCCCTGTGAGGAGAGGCTGAGGGAGCTGTGGTTGCTTAGCCTGGAGAAGAGGAGACTCAGGGGTGATCTTATTGCTCTCTGCAACTACCTGAAGGGTGGTTGTAGCCAGGCAGAGGTTGGTCTCTTCTCCCAGGCAGCCAGCACCAGAACAAGAGGACACAGTCTCAAGCTGTGCCAGGGGAGGTTTAGGCTGGAGGTTAGGAGGAAGTTCTACACAGAGAGAGTGACTGCCCATTGGAATGGGCTGCCCGGGGAGGTGGTGGAGTCGCCATCACTGGAGGTGTTCAGGAGGAGACTTGATAGGGTGCTTGGTGCCATGGGTTAGTTGTTTAGGTGGGTTGGATTGGTTGATGGGTTGGACACGATGATCTTGAAGGTCTCTTCCAACCTGGTTGGTTTATTCTATGTTTATTCTAAGCGATTCCATACCAAAGGACAGAGAATTTTACAAGTATGTAGCCCTGGAACTTAAATGATTTTAACATAACCTTGGAAGTTATGGAGATGAGGAGACAATGGGAAACTGAGCAAGATTTTATACTCCTTGGGAATTCAGTGAAAAGCTGAGGTTGTATATGCTACTGTCTGAAAATGTTATGGTACTGAGGAGTCTCACAGTCTATAGTCTACCGGGGAATGAATTGAGGTGAGTCAATAGGCTCAGCATGAGAAAGGAAGGCACAGAATCTCTATCAAATAGCTGAGATGGCTGCAGTGTTGCACTGTACTCCTGAGCAGACAGATAGTGACTCTGCTACACCAGACAGAATAAACTTATTTTGGTTCTCAATTTGAAGAGATCTGCCTCAGAAAACAAAATAAGCCAGTGATGGCTATTTACTTGTCTGATACTGTTCTGAGCCCAGGCTTAAATTCAAAAAGCTGGTTTGGGGCAGTGCTGAGTGTTGCTGCAAGGTGCTGAAAACTCCTGCTTTCCTGTGGCCTCACTGAAGGGTGAGGATAGTGGCTGTGATTGTGGTATTTTGTTATTTGAATTCAATGATAGTTAGAAGTTCCTTAGCCAGTTGAGACCCTCAGGCCTACCTATTGCTGTCTGCACAGAGCAGTTGGCATATTAGAATAGAATGGAATGGAATGGAATGGAATGGAATGGAACGGAACAGAATAGAATAGAATAGAATAGAATAGAATAGAATAGAATAGAATAGAATAGAATAGAATAGAATAGACCAGGTTGGAAGAGACCTTTGAGATCATCAAGTCCAACCTATCACCCAACACCATCTGATCAACTACACCATGGCACCAAGTGCCTTATCCAGTCTCTTTTTAAACACCTCCAGTGATGGTGACTCCACCACCTCCCTGGGGCAGCACATTCCAATGGCAAATCTCTCTTTCTATGAACAACTTGTTCCTAATATCCATCCTAAACCTCCCCTGGTGCAGCTTGAGACTGTGTCCTCTTGTGCTGGTGCTGGCTGCTTGGGAGAAGAGACAAACCCCCACCTGGCTGCAACCTCCCTTCAGGGAGTTGTAGAGAACAATAAGGTCTCCTCTGAGCCTCCTCTTCTCCAGGCTAAGCAACCCCAGCTCCTTCAGCCTCTCCTCACAGGGTTGTGCTCAAGGCCTCTCCCCAGCCTCATTGTCCTTCTCTGGACACCTTCCAGCAGGTCAACATCTTTCCTAAACTGAGGGGCCCAGAACTGGACACAGGACTCAAGGTGTGGCCTAAGCAGTGCAGTGTACAGGGCACAATGACTTCCCTGCTCCGGCTGGCCACACTATTCCTGATGCAGGCCAGGATGGAAGCTACAAAAGACTTCTATACCTTGTGGGATTTCCTAAGTCTGGCAGGGGCCAGGTGTCCCTAGCAGTCACTTAACCTGATGAAAAATCTTATTCTACATCCTGTCTTACTTTTGATCCTTTGAAATAAAGCATCTTGCCTAGGTTTACACAGGAAATCTGTGACAGACTTGGGAGCTAAACCCAAATGACCAGATTCCTAGTCCAGGTACTCAGGGGTACTCATTTTCTGGGGTGGTTTCTTTGTAAGCTAGATCCTGATAACTAGCCTGTCACTCAAGTGACACTTCCAGCAAGCTGTAACAGCTCTTACACCAGAAACCTGCGCAGCAAACTTGCATTTTGTAGCCATCTTTGCAGACTATTAGTATTATTTGACATTTTGAATCATAGACATCTCTGAATCTTATTTTAATCACAATCCTATGCTTTGTTTGACTTAACTGACCTTGACTCAACGTCCACAGTGCTTAATTTGCGGTGATGTCATTTATCTGATGGCGAAGTTTCAGCAAGTCATGGACTGCAATTCAATTTCATTGTTGCCCTGTGCTGTTGTGGCAGCTTGACTTCAGCCTTGAGATGTAGTAGGGCACTGTGTCCTTTGAAGGTTTCTCTGTGAGCTGGCTGGAGCTAGAGTCTCCTGCCAGGTTTGGGTACAGCTTGGGAAACGAGGCAGAGCTCTGTCACCCTAAAGGAACTCCAAGCACTGCAGCTCTGCTCTTTCCAGTCACTGTTTTAGAATACTTGCTATTTCTTTCGAATTTGTTGTGTCAGATTGAAATTAATTGCCCAGAGGGAGAGGGTCCAGCCTGTGAACCCAGCTGTTTCCTGAGGGCCCCTCAGGAAGAGGGCTGCATTTTCCTTGTAGTGAACTACCACTCACCATCCTTCTCTAGGGTCTGAAAGTACCTTCAGCCTCATCTCTGGTAACAGACTGAGATACAGCATACAGATATGTGCTAGCATTCCCTCATACCTTGGCCACTCTTCTCTCAGTTCAATTGCTCACTAAATCACAGCCTGATTGAGGGTGGAAGGGATCTCTGGAGGTCATCTTTTCAACATCCCATGCTCAAGCAGGGTCACCTAGAGCAGGCTGCTCAGGACTTTTTCATTAACCCTTGGTGACAATGACAGCTGGGAGCCCATGGCACGTTCCCAAGTCATGTCCAAGAAAAGAGCATTTAGAAAGAGACTGCAGCAGAGTCCCTTGCTGGCTGTAGCACATTGCAGCTTCCCATGTTCCTAGGGTGCTGACAGGACCCTGTGTCAGATGTAGCCTTCCCTGCCTTGAGAAGGAGCTGTGAGACCCAGGCAGCTGATGAGGCAGGGCTGCTCAGGGGGGGGAATGCCTCCAGGTCACAATGTGAGGACATGGGCAGCTTTTCCTTCTCACACCAAGTCTCCTTCATAGCATTGTCTCTGCAGAGCTACAGTGAAGAGTTTGTCAGCATGCCTGCTCAATGTTTGCCATCAGTAAAAGGCGGTTGTTAGGCTTACATGTGCCCCACGTACTGTTTCACAGAGACCAAAAATAGACATGTGGTTTTCTTTCCAACCTTGTGCATCAGCCTGAACAGTAAGAGATTGTGTGCCTTTGTGTTGCATTCCTCTCCTGCATTACTGTAAAGATAGCTGATTGAATGCTAAGTATTACTTGTTCTCTCAAAGATCACAACGGGATGCTCCTGAAATCTTTTATTGCTATGTTGAGCCTCTTTGTTTGTAGTGCAAATAACCACCATTGGTATGAATCCTCTGCCTGTTGCAGTGCCTTTCTGCTTTTCCCTTCAGATCTTTGTGTGATGGCAGTGCATTGTCTATAGGCCATTAAGTAAGGAAGGATTTTGGTGAAGTCCAGACTATGCATGTCCTGTGTTTTCTTAGTAAGAAGTAGTAGATCTGCAAGCTGCTAAAAAGAAAGGAACCACATCTCTCTCTCATTTTCATTCCCTGCTCAGAAGGAGTAGGTTTGGAGTAAAGTCCAAGGAACCTGCAGGCACATAGGCTGCCTCTTTCCAACTCTTGTATTGGACTAGAATATCAAAATTAACAGAACAACATGATAGGAGCCATTTTACTTGTCAAGATACAGTCTGTGAAGTCTAAATCCCTGACTTTGAGTTGCTTTCCCTTTCTCTCCT
>NW_027142436.1:2526035-2735846 GCF_026170545.1 Melanerpes formicivorus | reverse complement strand
GTGGTGGAGTCACCATCACTGGAAGTGTTGAAGAAGGGACTGGATGAGGCACTTGGTGCCATGGTTTAGTTGATTAGATGCTGCTGGGTGATAGGTTGGACTCGATGATCTCAGAGGGCTTTTCCAACCTGGTTGATTTTGTATTCTGTATTATGTGTGTGCAAGGAATTCTGGAAGAGTGCTTTCAGCTCACTGGGTGAAAATTAAAAGCAAACAATCTGTGTGTCAGGGGGATGGCAGAGAGCAGTTCTGGAGCCTGCTGTTGTTTTCAGATTTATGTTTGTATTAATTTGCTTCTTGATTTTAAGCCCGAAACAGTGAGTACAACTGTCAGCCTAACAATACAGCAGTGCTCAGGATCTTAAAAAGGATGAAAAGACAAAAGGATATTCTAATCTCATTTTGGATTATGTTGCCTGACTGACCTTCAGTCATTGTTTTCCTAGCTTGAAATAGAAGGATGAAGTGTCCAAGTGGGCTGCGTGAGGAGGCGTGTGAAAGCAGAGACCTTGCCTTATATTTCATAAGAATTTCTTGTAGTTCCTCTTTCCTTCTGGAACGCTTTGGTTTCTTTTCTTCTAAAGTATTGGAATTGCTTTTCCAATTAGAATTTTCACTGTTGCCTTGAGACCTTCAGAACCAGGATCTTTTCATGACGTGTTTACAGAATACAGAATTAACCTGGTTGGAAAAGACCTTTGAGATCATCGAGCCCAACCTGCAACCCAACACCATCTGATCAACTAAACCATGGCACCAAGTGCCTCAGCCAGCCTCTTCTTCAACACCTCCAGTGATGGTGACTCCACCACCTCCCTGAGCAGCACATTCCAATGGCAAATCACTCTGTCTGTGAAGAACTTCTTCCTAACATCCAGCCTAAACCTCAATAAACATTTGCTTCTCTTCTTCTGGTGCCCCAATGATATCCAGCCCAATTCTCCCCTGGTGCAACTTGAGACTATATCCTCTTGTTCTGGTGCCTGGGAGAAGAGACCAACCCCCACCTGGCTACAACCTCCCTTCAGGAGAGCAAGAAGGTCTCCCCTGAGCCTCCTCTTCTCCAGGCTAAGCAACCCCAGCTCCCTCAGCCTCTCCTCACAGGGCTGTGCTCAAGGCCTCTCCCCAGCCTTGTTGCCCTTCTCTGGACACCTTCAAGAGTCTCAATGTCCTTCTTAAATTGAGGAGCCCAGAACTGGACACAGGACTCAAGGTGTGGCCTAACCAGTGCTGAGCACAGGGCAGAATGACCTCCTTGCTCCTGCTGGCCACACTGTTCCTGATGCAGGCCAGGATGCCATTGGCCTTCTTGGCCACCTGGGCACACTGCAGGCTCATGTTCAGCCTACCATCAACCAACAGCCAGGTAGAGAGGGGACTCCCAGGTCCCTCTCTACCTGGCTGCTCTCCAGCCACTCTGACCCCAGCCTGTAGCACTGCATGGGGTTGTTGGGGGCAAGTTTGAGCTTGTGTGACTGTTTTGCCCATGAAGCAAATATATGGAATCCAATCAGTTTGCTGTAGCTGAGAAGGGCTAACAGACTTCCTGAAAAGTACCTTTTAAGCAAAACCTTTTCACTTTTTTCTCCAAGAGGTGGTTTGCAGAGAACTCACTGGCCAGAGGTGCAGCAGAAAGCAATCATTTAGAGAGAGTTCTCTAACAGCAATGTGATCAAACTAAGCAGGCAGCCTTTGGTGCACACAGTGAATTTTGAAATGCTGCTGCCTTGGAAGAGTCATCTTTCATGTGGGTGTGATTCAGCCCAGAGATGAATTCCAGGGAGAAATGAAAAATAGAAATGCACATATTGGCTGGCAATTGTGTGAACAGCAACGAGTGAGTAGCTCAAAGCCAAGAAATTTCAGGTACTGGTTTTCTCCAGTCTGCTTTTTCTTCCCAAATAGCAATTGTGGCAAGGGATAAGCACTTTTGCTTGCTACATTGTGGGGTCTGAATTACTTCATAGGTGATTAGATATTCCTCTCTAACATGCTAGATAAGATTTGTTGTGTGCCATGTGAGCTGGGATTGTTTAGCCTGGAAAAGAGGAGGCTCAGGGGAGACCTTATTGCCATCTACAACTGCCTGATGGGAGGTTGTAGCCAGGAGGGGGTTGGTCTCTTCTCCCAAGCAACCAGCACCAGAACAAGAGGACACAGTCTGAAGCTGCACCAGGGGAAGTTTAGGCTGGAGGTGAGGAGAAAGTTCTTCATTGAGAGAGTTGTTAGCCATTGGAATGTGCTGCCCAGGGAGGTGGTGGAGGGTGGTGATGAAGTCACTGTCCCTGGAGGTGTTCAAGGGGCAATTGGACACGGCACTTGAAGCCATGGTTTAGTTGTCATGAGGTGTTGGGTTAGACTTGATGATCTCTGAGGTCTTTTCCAACCTTATTGATTCTATTATTCTATGATACTATGACTTACTTTTAATAAAAGTATGGTCAGTAGTGATGGTGATTAGCAGCCTTTGCTTCTGCTTACTGCACGTATAGGAGCTGCATGCACTTTTGGCAGTGCTTGCATGGTGTCAGCAAGGAAAAGACTTAGAATTCACCCAGATAATGTCCTTCTTACTGGAATGCCCTGAGTTGGCCACCTCTCCTCCTCACACTGCATCTGCACTTCCCCTTGATGGAGTGACAAGGTGGCTCAGCCACTGTTGCAGTGACCTTCAGTTATTTTTCCCTAATCATAGAATCATAGAATAAATAAGGTTGGAAATGAGATCATCAAGTCCAACCTATCACCCATTACCTTATGACTAACTAAACCATGGCTTCAAGTGCCACATCCAATCCCCTCTTGAACACCTCCAGTGATGGTGACTCCACCACCTCCCTGGGCAGCACATTCCAATGGCCAATTACTCTTTCTGGGAAGAACTTTCTCCTCACCTCCAGCCTAAACTTCCCCTGGTGCAGCTTGAGACTGTGTCCTCTTGTTCTGGTGCTGGGTGCCTGGGAGAAGAGACCAACTCCCGCCTGGCTACAACCTCCCTTCAGGGAGTTGTAGACAGCCATAAGGTCTCCCCTGAGCCTCCTCTTCTCCAGGATAAACACCCCCAGCTTATGGTAGCATTATGCTGTTTCAGGCAACATATAGAAAAGAGTATATACCAAGGAACTTAGGTGTGCAGATCTTCACAGACTCACAGAATCACCAAGGTTGGAAGAGACTTCAAAGACCATCAAGTCCAACCTATCACCACAGACCTCATGACTAGACCATGGCACCAAGTGCCACATCCAATCCCCTCTTGAACACCTTCAAAACAAATCTTTCATGTGGGTTTGGTTTGGGTTTTTTTTTTTTGATTGGTTGTTTTTTTGTTTGTTTTGTCATTGTTGTTGTCTTTTTGTTTACTTTTTTTAATTGGAAACATCTTTTAAGGTTATGATTCATTAAACTGAAAGCTTAATCAGCACTTTGAGACTCTGTGAGATGATGAGCAGCGTAATGATGAGCAGTGATCTCTTCCGGGATGTTAGAGCTTTATCAGAATATATCAGAGTATCACAGTATCACTAAGGTTGGAAGAGACCTCAAAGATCATCGAGTCCAACCTGTCACCACAGACCTCATGACTAGACCATGGCACCAAGTGCCACATCCAATCCCCTCTTGAACACCTCCAGGGACAAAGACTCCACCACCTCCCTGAGCAGCACATTCCAGTGGCCAATTACTCTCTCCGTGAAGAACTTTCTCCTCACCTCCAGCCTAAACTTCCCCTGGTGCAGCTTGAGACTGTGTCCTCTTGTTCTGGTGCTGGGTGCCTGGGAGAAGAGACCAACCCCTTCCTGGCTGCAACCACCTTCCAAGTAGTTGTAGAAAGCAATGAGATCACCCCTGAGCCTCCTCTTCTCCAGGCTATATCAGAAATCAGACTTGGCCTGAGCTGTGAAATGAGTTAGAACAGAACAGAATTAACCAGGTTTTGAAAAGACCTTTGAGATCATCGAGTCCAACCTATCATCCAACACTATCTAGGGTGGAATGGAATGGAATGGAATGGAATGGAATGGAATGGAATGGAATGGAATGGAATGGAATGGAATGGAATGGAATGGAATGGAATAGAATAGACCAGGTTGGAAGAGACCTTCAAGATCATTGCATCCAACCTATCATCCAACACCACCTAATCAGCTAACCCATGCCACCAAGCTCCCTATCAAGTCTCCTCCTGAACCCCTGTAGTTGCAACTATAACCCACATTCCTAGCAATGCAGACTTTTTAGCATATCTGACACACACCCAATTTGTCCAAACCTGAAAAGTACAGGGCCTGTAACGTGAGAAAGGATTCAGCTGATCACAAAACGTTCATGATGGGCAAATTTATTTCTCTTGTTTCTCACAGTTGCATTGGAGTTATGCTGCTGGGAGTTTGAGAAACAAAAGCCTCAGATTAAACCTCTGCTTGTATACCTTTGTGCTGGGAAGCTATGTGTGCTGTGGGTAGGTGTCAACTCCTTTGAGGAGCTTTTTAGAAGCCTTTGACAGAGAAACATATTTTTCAGTACAGAGGAATAGGTTTTACAGCCAAGTTCAAGCCCAGCTCTTTAGGAATACAAAAATACTTGTCTGGAATAAATGTAGCAGCTGATGCAGAGTACAAGGGACTCAAACATAAGCATTTCAGTGTAACCTGATGATGCCATTTTGCAGCATCTTCCTCCCAGCGTGGGCTGTTTGAAGTCTTCTGGGCTTACCTATAAAAAGGCAAAGTCTGCTTGTTTTCCCTCCAATTTTGAGTGGTTGGGTTGCAGTTTTTCTGGCTCTGATCCCAAAATCAAAAGTATTTTACGTGAATAAAATATGAATATTCATTTTTGCTGTGAAACAAAGAAAGCACTTGACAGCCAGTGCAGTTTATTCAAGTCAGTAGTCTTATTGACGTGCTGGGCTACACAGGATCTCTCCCTAGGAGTGTGCCACCAAATCCATGGACACATGCCTGCTCCCTGACACAAAAGTGAGGGGAAGAGTAATATACACAAGTCAGGGCTGAGATGAAGAGACAAGAGCTTAATGTAACACAAGATATCACAAGCACAATGCATAACTACCATACCTAATAATCTAATTAATCTAACAATAAAATAGATTAGAATTAACCAGGTTGGAAAGACCTTCGAGATCATTGAGTCCATCCTATCACCCAACACCACCTAATCCTAATCAACAATACCTTGGCACCAAGTGCCTCATCCAGTCCCTTCTTAAACACCTCCAGTAATGGTGACTCCACCACCTCCCTGGGCAGCACATTCCAATGGCCAATATCTCTTTCTGGGAAGAACTTTCTCCTCACCTCCAGCCTAAACTTCCCCTGGCACAGCTTGAGACTGTGTCCTCTTGTTCTGGTGCTGGTTGCTAGACAGAAGAGACCAACCTCCACCTGGCTACAACCTCCCCTTCAGGGAGTGGTAGACAGCAGGAAGGTCAACCCTGAGCATCCTCTTCTCCAGGCTAAGCAACCCCAGCTCCCTCAGGCTCTCCTCACAGGGCTGTGCTCCAGACCCCTCCCCAGCTCTGTTGCCCTTCTCTGGACACCTTCCAGCATCTCAACATCTTTCCTAAACTGAGGGCCCCAGAACTGGACACAGGACTCAAGGTGCTGGGCCTAACCAGTGCTGAGTGCAGGGCACTTCCCTATTCCTGCTGGCCTCACTGTTCCTGACATAGGCCAGGATGCCACTGGCCTTCTTGGCCACCTGGGCCAAGGGTTTCAGATCCTGAGTGTGGTGACCACCCCTAAGTTACTCGTGGCCTGACCCTGCTCCCCATCCTTCTGATTATGACAGCAACTGATGTCATTTACCTGGACCTGAGCAAAGCCTTCGACACTGTCCCACACCACATCCTGGTCTCCAAACTGGTGACACATGGGTTGGATGGTGACCACTAGATGGATAAGGAACTGGCTTGATGGCTGCACCCAAAGAGTGACTGTCAATGGCTCCATGTCCCAGTGGAGGCCAGGGACAAGCAGAGTCCCTCAGGGATCAGTCCTGGGACCAGGCTTGTTCAACATCTTTGTGGGTGCCATGGACAGTGGCATTGAGTGCACCCTCAGCAGGTTTGCTGATGACACCAAGCTGTGTGGTGCAGCAGACAGCTGGAGGGAAGGGAGGCCATCCAGAGGGACCTTGACACGCTGGAGAGGTGGGCACAAGCCAACCTCATGAGGTTCAACAAGACCAAGGGCAGGGTCCTGCAGCTGGCTCGAGGCAATCCCAGGCACAAATCCAGGCTGGGCAGGGACTGGCTGGAAAGCAGCCCTGAGGAGAGAGACTTGGGGGTGCTGCGGGAGGAGAAGCTCAACAGGAGCTCTCAGTGTGCACTTGCAGCCCAGAAAGCCAATCAGATCCTGGGCTGCATCAGCAGAAGTGTGGCCAGCAGGGCAAGGGAGGTGATTCTCCCCCTCTGCTCAGCTCTGGTCAGACCCCACCTGGAGTACTGTGTCCAGTTCTGGAGCCCCTATTCCAAGAGGGATGTGGAGGTGCTGGAAGGTGTCCAGAGAAGGGCCACGAGGATGAGCAGAGGGCTGGAGCACCTCTCCTGTGAGGACAGACTGAAGGAGTTGGGGCTGTTCAGTCTGGAGAAGAGAAGGCTCCCAGGTGACCTCATTGTGGCCTTCCAGTATCTGAAGGGGGCTACAGGAAGGCTGGGGAGGGACTGCTCAGGATCTCAGATAGTGATAGGACTAGGGGGAATGGAATGAAGCTGGAGGTGGGGAGATTCAGGCTGGAGGTGAGGAGGAGGTTCTTCCCCATGAGAGTGGTGAAGCCCTGGAATGGGTTGTCCAGGGAGGTGGTTGAGGCCCTCTCCCTGGAGGTGTTTAAGGCTCTGGCCAGGCTGATCTAGTGTGGGGTGTCCCTGCCCATGGCAGAGTGCTTGGAACTAGATGATCCTTGTGGTCCCTTCCAACCCTGACTGATACTATGAGACTATGATACTAAGTCCAGCACTGGTCCTCCCTTCTCCATCTCTAGCCCCTTTTTCCTTCTTGCACATCTGTGTTCTAAATGACATTCCCTGTGGTGTCCTCTAGATATGATAGAGATACACTGATTATTCTTGGGGAATGTGGATGAGCAGCTTGTCTAATTCCTCTGGAGTGAAACCATTGTTGTTAGTAGAAATGGCTTTAATTTATTTCTTTTCCAAATGTACCTCATCATGGCAGTTAAAATTGTGTAGCAATGTGCTGCTACTCTGTGCCCTTAGCTGTGCAGTTTGGTGTCTCAGCAGTTTTCAGGTGCTTAATTGACTGCATTTTTCTAGAGTAAAGCCCATGATTTTGCTCATATTGCCACCACTCTCTTTGATGTTACTTTAAATTAAAAGCCTCAGTGCAGAGAGTTTCTGAAAGTAAGGAAGAGTGAGATGAGAATATTGCAATAAGAGGGGGTTTTCAGATTTTAATTTGTAGGAAAGATAAAACATAGTAGGGACTGTAGAAGATCTGCCAAATAAACAGCAAGGCAGCCCGAGACTGGCAGCAGCACACCAGTGACACGGGATAAAGCTCTTCCTTTTCTTCTGCTCTCATTTGCTTCTGTCTTCTGATACTGTTCAGCCTCCAGGTTATGCTGAGGTGTGGATGCTGCATGAAATCTAAACCTAATGCAGAGCTGTATTTAGCTCTGAACACTCTTTATGTCTGAGGTATACTTTTCTAAACCCACTTGAGGCTTGTTTACTTGCTTGAGTGATGTGTAGCAAATCTACAGACATAAGCCTCAAGCAATTGTTTTTTTCCCCTTTGTGGCTTTGGATTTTCCAGCTTCTGCAGCTGTGGTATATTCTCAGGGGGCTTTCCCCCCATTCCCTAATGGACTTCTACTGTTTGCCTCTGTTAAAATAATCCATGTGTTCTTGTTCGCTTCTTTGGTCCCAGCACTACCTCTGAGATCAGACTCTAGGTGATGAGTGGTTTGTATTTGATTGGTATTCAACATTTATCCCCAGTTAGGAAAATGAGATATATTAATAAGAGTGTAGGAGAAGAAGGGAGAGCACTGATGTTTAGCAGCATGCAGCTCTTCTGCCTCCCTATAGATCAAAGGTGGTGGCAGAGCTGCCTTCGAGGGCAACAAAGCTGGGGAGGGGTTTGGAACACAAGCCCTGTGAGGAGAGGCTGAGGGAGCTGGGGTTGCTTAGTCTGGAGAAGAGGAGGCTCAGGGGAGACCTTCTTGCTGTCTACAACTTACCTGAAGGGAGGTTGTAGCCAGGTGAGGGTTGGTCTCTTCTTCTAGGCAAGCAGCAACAGAAGAGGAGACCTCATTGCTCTCCACAACTACCTGAAAGGTGGTTGTAGCCAGGTGGGGGTTGGTCTCTTCTCCCAGGCAACCAGCACCAGAACAAGAGGACACAGTCTCAAGCTGCACCAGGGGAAGTTTAGGCTGGAGGTGAGGAGAAAGTTCTTCACTGAGAGAGTCGTTAGCCATTGGAATGTGCTGCCCAGGGAGGTGGTGGAGTCCCCATCCCTGGAGGTGTTCAAGAGGGGATTGGATGTGGCAGTTGGTGCCATGGTCTAGTCATGAGGTCTGTGGTGACAGGTTGGACTCGATGATCTTTGAAGTCTCTTCCAACCTTGATGATACTTTGATACTGTGATACTGTAACAAGAGGACACAGTCTCAAGCTGCACCAGGAGAGGTTTAGACTGGATGTTAGGAAGAAGTTCTACACAGAGAGAGTGATTGCCCATTGGAATGGGCTGCCTGGGGAGGTGGTGGAGTCACCATCACTGGAGGTGTTCAGGAGGAGACTTGATGGGGTGCTTGGTGCCATGGTTGAGTTGTTTAGGTGGGTTGGATGGGTTGATGGGTTGGACACGATGATCTTGAAGGTCTCTTCCAACCTGGTTTATTCTATGTAAACCTTCTGTGTAATTCTATGTAAACATCCAATCCCCTCTTGAACACCTCCAGGGGCGGTGATTCCACCACCTCTCTGGGCAGCACATTCCAATGGCTAACAACTCTCTCAGTGAAGAACTTTCTCCTCACCTCCAGCCTAAACTTCCGCTGGTGCAGCCTGAGACTGTGTCCTCTTCACAGTATCACAGTATCACTTAGGTTGGAAAGGACCTCGAGGATCATCGAGTCCAACCTATCAACACAGACCCCATGACTAGACCATGGCACCAAGTGCCACGTCCAATCTCCCCTTGAACGCCTCCAGGGTCGATGACTCAACCACCTCCCTGGGCAACCCGTTCCAATGCCGAATGACTCGCTCGGTGAAGAACTTCCCCCTCACCTCGAGTCTGAACCTCCCCTGGCGCAGCTTGAGACTGTGTCCCCTTGTTCTGGTGATGGTTGCCTGGTGGTGTTGGGTGACAGGTTGGACTTGATGATCACTGAGGTCTTTTCCAACCTTACTGATTCTATGATTCTGTGATTCTGTGACTGTTCAAGGTCAATATGGCATCCATCAGTGGGTTTTGTTCTCATGTGCTGGTCTTTTAAGACATACTGTTCTTCCCACCTTTTTAGAGTTGGTGGCCTGCTAGTTTTCTGCCCATATGTCTTTAATTTGAAAGCAGAGGATGGCAATAGCATTGCTTTGGAGATAAAATATTATAGTGGTGAAATCCAAGGGGAAATAAAATGGGGCTTCAAGAGCATTACTTACTAAGAAAAAGTAAGGCTTATGCCAAATTAATCTGCACTGATCATGGATAAATTTAGAGGGAATTCAAAATAAGCTTTCTAAGTACTGGAAGGATGAGATGTTAATTATTTTGTTTAATGAGGAAAAAAAATAGTCTAAATTATGTCCAAGACAGAGCTAGGTAAGCTGATGGAGAGGATGCAGTTGTCTGTGACAACACAGCATTGGACTTGGAGGCGCTGTCATTGCCCTCTTAGCCTGTGCTCCCCTGTGCTGCTGGCAGGAATTGTTTTATTGGCCTGGTTATTCCATGCTGTTGGAGAAATTGCATGGGCTTTTAGGACCATGCCTGCATGAGGATGTTTATGCTTGAGGTGCAACGTTTGAAACTTGCTGAGTCAGTTCCATGTGTCATGGAGTTTCCAAGCCAGAGGTGCTGGCAGAGCCAGAAGGGACCAAGGAGAAAAATGTCTGGTATTTCCCCTGTTTGTACTGCCCTCTCAGATCCTGCTGCTAGTACACAGCCAGGCCTGGGTGTAGAAATGTTCACACACACTTGTGGAAGAGTCTTTGACTTGAGGCATCGATCAGCTCTCCACTTGCAGTGTTTATTCCAGCATGGCTTCTTTCTGTGCGTGTGGGTTTGTCATTACTGAGACACCAGAGCAAATAACTTATGCAGCAAATACCCTTCCTGAGCTTTTTGCATCCACCACCCCTGAATTATTACATAAATGCATCATCTTCCAACTGCCTTACCCTGCTCTCAGTTATGATTGCTTCTACAAATGAGCAATTTGAGCTGAAGCCACTGTATGTTCTTCTGCATGATTATACAAGAGCAGGGTGTCTTTATGTCACTGCAATCCACCCCCCTGTACGAGATCTGCCTCTTGACAATAGACCATCTGGCCTGGGCAATGAAAATAGACTGTGAAGGTAACACAGATTTGTATCAGCCTTTAGTGTGATTCCTTACCACAGCAAGATTAAGCTAAGGGGTTTTTGTTTGTCTTGTTTGCATTTAAGGCAATTAGAACAGGCAAAATCTGACTCTTAAAGACTAGAAACATAAATTAGCATGTTTTTAGCCTGGACCGTTCTGCTGTCAGATGGTGCATGTTCTGTATAGCCTGATCTAGATTTTCCTTTGCTTGTAAGCTAATACATTCTCTAAAGTAGCATTTTAAAATGTGAAAATAAGGTATATTGTATTTAAATCTGTTGATCTGTGAGAGGGTAGGAGAGCTCTGCAGAGGGACCTTGCCAGGCTGGGCAGATGGGCAGAGTCCAAGGGCAGGAGATTGAACACATCCAAGTGCCAGGTTCTGCACATTGGCCACAGCAACCCCATGCAGTGCTACAGGCTGGGGTCAGAGTGGCTGAGAGCAGCCAGGTAGAGAGGGACCTGGGGGTGCTGGTTGACAGTAGGCTGAACATGAGCCTGCAGTGTGCCCAGGTGGCCAAGAAGGCCAATGGCATCCTGGCCTGGATCAAGAACAGTGTGGCCAGCAGGAGCAGGGAGGTCATTCTGCCCTGTACTCAGCACTGGTTAGGCCACACCTTGAGTCCTGTGTCCAGTTCTGGGCCCCTCAGCTTAGGAAAAATGTTGAGATGCTGGAAGGTGTCCAGAGAAGGGCAACAAAGCTGGGGAGGGGTCTGGAGCACAGCCCTGTGAGGAGAGGCTGAGGGAGCTGGGGTTGCTTAGCCTGGAGAAGAGGAGGCTCAGGGCAGACCTTCTTGCTTTCTACAACTCCCTGAAGGGAGGTTGTATCCAGGTGGGGGTTGGTCTCTTCTCCCAGGCAACCAGCACCAGAACAAGAGGACACAGTCTCAAGCTGTGCCAGGGGAGCTTTAGGCTGGATGTTAGGAAGAAGTTCATCATAGAAAGAGAGATTGGCCATTGGAATGTGCTGCCCAGGGAGGTGGTAGAGTCACCACCCCTGCAATTGTTTAGGAGGAGACTGAATGGGGTGCTTGGTGCCATGGTTTAGTTGATTAGATGGTATTGGATGATAGGTTGGACTCAATGATCTCGAAGGTCTCTTCCAACCTGGTTTGTTCTATTCTAAATTCTATTCTAAATGGTGGTGGTAATGTATTTCAAAGAGTAAAAATAGCAGCTTGGCAAGAATTGGATTTGGTGAGAAGGTTGTATAGAGTACTGCAATATGGCAAGCTTTTGTAACTCCTCTTGGGAGGCAAGAGTTAGCCTGGTGACTGTTGCATTGACAGCTAATTTGAAATATGGCTTTATTACAGTGGGATTCAAATGTGTCTCAGAGAAAACAGCTACCCCAGCTCAAATTTTCAGAAAGCTGGCATTTAAAAGCCTAAATGATTCTCTGTCACTTATCTGTGATTGGAAAACTCAGTGTGAAAGGACTCTCTGATTTATGGCACAGCTACCACAGCAGTAGCAGTGTATTTGTCTTGCTGATATTGCCCTGCTCACAGCAATCTTAGCACTTAGCATTCATTAGAAATGGCAGGTCTTGTTTACTAACTTTGAATGTACTCTGTAGTGTTTTGGTGGTTCACAAGTATTCCTGATGAGGAGATGACACAAAGATGCTCTGTGATTTAACACTCCATTGATTGTAAAATTAAGTGATTTTTACTTAAGGTATTTAAAGCATGACCCAGCAAAGCAAAGTGATGTTGCTCTTCATCCATTTTTAACAATGACCTTGTTAGTGCTCCCCAAAGCATGTGTCATAGATGAAACAGCACAGAAGTGTATCTGTAATAACCGTTCACCTCCCCCTACTCCCTTCTGCATCCCTTCCCCCCACACCTGCTCTTTGTTTCCTTTCATCTTACACAACCTGTGCTCTCCTCTGTGAAACGTCGTAGAGGCTTGGTAGTGCTGACCATGGACTGCATTTAATGCAACAAAGAGCTAATGTTTAAATTAGCACTGGCCACCAAGAAAAGGCAGTTGTGGACAGTTAAATGCCAGAGGGAAACTGAAACATTCCTTAATCACAGATTTCTTTCCTGTGTTCCCTGTGGTGGACCACTGTTGAGGAACCTCAGTTGAGGACCATGCAGCAAGGGGCTCTCAGCATGTGGTGTCTGCTTCTTGGGCTCACTGACTTCTTGTTTGCCAGAGAGAGCAGGAAAGATGAGCAGAACTCAAGGGAGGCCAGGAGTTTACCAGAGAGATTTTGGAAGATCTCTGCTGTATGTTCCTTTTCCATTGAGAGAAGAGGGGAAGTGTGCTCCTCGTTCAAACTGGGCGCTGGAAGCGAGTGATGCTTTCAGGGAATTGCCAGCACAGAAAGTGGTGTAGGAGAGGAGGAGAAGCTTTCTGAACTCTGGAGAGTATAAAAGTGACGGTAACACCTGTGCTTAGCTTCCCCCAGAGTGAATCTCCTCCACATTTGCATGCCCATTTGCATAGGGTAATGACTATAGCACTTTTCACTTGTGGCTGTTTGCCTTTGTGCTGAAATCTTAACGAACACAGAGACACTCAATGGTTTTAATGGATGCAGTTTGTTTACATACAACTTGGTCAGAGAGAAATACTACAGACTGTTCTTTGAAGTCAGCTTCAGGTCACACTGAGAGGACAGTAAAGGAAAAAGCACTGCCATCACATGAATTACACCATAAATCCTAAGACAGAAAAGCAGCAAGTGCTTCCTGCTTAATCAATCCCTCCCAGGGTAGGAAGAGAAAGAACTGTGGGTAGGGGGTTGTAATGGCCCAGGTTGTTACATTGTTAAAAGAGAATTGTCTAGTCAAATTGGGCAATCATCTCTTCCAAAGATATCTGTGTAAATGGAAATCATTATGGTCGTTACTGATAATAGGTTTCCAAGAGTAGCATGAAGGTAGCTGGTAATTTCTAGGCAATTGAGCGATACAAACAAATTCCATTCGACTTGATTGCATTTGTTTCTTTGGTCCTCTTGATAAAAGTGGATCTGAGGAAACCCTTGTGTGTCTTGGATTAGCCAGCTAGTTTGGTTTTAACCCTCAGGTTAAGACCAAGGTAGAGTAGAGTAGAGTAGAGTAGAGTAGAGTAGAGTAGAGTAGAGTAGAGTAGAATAGAATAGAAGAATGGAATGGAATGGAATGGAATGGAATGGAATGGAATGGAATGGAATGGAATGGAATGGAATGGAATAGAATAGAATAGAATAGAATAGAATAGAATAGAATAGAATAGAATAGAATAGAATAGACCAGACCAGGTTGGAAGAGACCTTCAAGATCATCATGTCCAACCTATCAACCAACCCCATCTAATCAACTAAACCATGGAACTGGACCTGGGGGCACTGGTCGATGGTAGGCTGAACATGAGCCTGCAGTGTGCCCAGGTGCAGGAACAGTGTGGCCAGCAGGAGCAGGGAGGTGATTCTCCCCCTGTACACTGCACTGGTTAGGCCACACCTCGAGTCCTGTGTCCAGTTCTGGGCCCCTCAGTTTAGGAAGGAGGTTGACTTGCTGGAAGGTGTCCAGAGAAGGGCAACAAAGATTGTGAGGGGTTTGGAGCACAGCCCTGTGAGGAGGGGCTGAGGGAGCTGGGGTTGCTTAGCCTGGAGAAGAGGAGACTCAGGGGTGACCTTATTGCTCTCTACAAATACCTTAGGGGAGGTTGTAGCCAGGCAGATGTTGGTCTCTTCTCCCAGGCAGCCAGTACCAGAACAAGAGGACACAGTCTCAGGCTGCACCAGGGGAGGTTTGGATGAAGTTCTACACAGAGAGAGTGATTGCCCATTGGAATGGGCTGCCTGGGGAGGTGGTGGAGTCACCATCACTGGAGGTGTTCAGGAGGAGACTTGATGGGGTGCTTGGTGCCATGGGTTAGTTGATTAGGTGGTGTTGGATGATGGGTTGGACACGATGATCTCGAAGGTCTCTTCCAACCTGCTTTATTCTATTCTATGTTTATTTATTTGTAATAAATGATGTAACAAAACAGTTCCATGCTGCTTTTAGCTACTCAGATCACTCTCAACATCATTTACAAAATGCTGTCAGTGAAGGTATCACTCTGGAATGGATTTTGACACTGTTGCCTTCCATTCGTTGGAGCATAGCACCAGTAAATTGGTATGAGTTTTCTCACAGACAATGGCATTTAGAGCAGTCCTTGACTCAGCCAACAGCTATGATGTACTGCCAGTCAGCTGCAGCTGCCAAAACCCCAGAAGCTGGAATTGCTTTGGAAAAGGTTGCTGTACCTGGATATACATTATTATTTTTTTTAGCCTCTGTGGCAGCTGTCAGCTCCAGTACATTCCAGGAAAGAATTAAGGGAGAGCGATGAGGCCTTGGTGGAAAGATAGCCATCACTGAGATGAGGTTTCATTTCCACCATTGCAAACTGGGAGATGGAACTTTGGCAATGCTGTTGGCATCAGCAGCGTCCTGCAGAACTGTAGGATGTCCAGGTGCTCTCTTGCCCTGGTTTGGATTGGAAGGGACCCCAAAGGTCATCTAGTCCAACCCCTCTGCAGTGAGCAGGGACATCCTCCATTAGATCACATTGAACAGAGTATCTCCTTGAATATCTCCAAGGATAGAGCCTCAACTACACCCCTGGGAAACCTGTACCATCATTCCTCTACTCTCATGGTAAAGAACTTCTTCCTAACATCCAACCTAAATGTGCTGCTCTCTAATTTAAAACCATTGCCCCTTGTGCAATCACTACAGGCCTTTGTAAACAGTCCCTTTCCAGCCTTCTAGAGGTGTTCAGGAGGAGACTTGGTAGGGTGCTTGGTGCCATTGTTTAGTTCATTAGGTGGTGTTGGATGATAGGTTGGACTTGATGATCTCAAAGGTCTCTTCTAACCTGGTTAATTCTATTCTATTCTATTCTATTCTATTCTATTCTATTCTATTCTATTCTATTCTATTCTATTCTATTCTATTCTTTTAGGCCCTGTTCATGTACTGGAAGGCTGCTATTAGAGCAGCTACTATCAGTTCTTTGTGACCACTTCTGTAGGAGGAGAGGATGTGTCTTGAAGAGGAGGTTCAGGGGAGACTTTCTTGCTCTCTACAACTACCTGAAGGGATTGTTGTAGCCCGCTGGGGGTTGGTCTCTTCTCCTATGCAGCCACCAATAGTGATGGATGTTAGGAAGAAATTCCTCAGAGAAAGAGAGATTGGCCATTGGAATGTTCTGCCCAGGGAGGTGGTGGAGTCTCCATCCCTGGAAGTGTTTAGGAAGAGACTGTATGAGGCACTTGGTGCCATGGTTTAGTTGATTAGATGGTGTTGAGTGATAGGTTGGACTTGATGATCTTGAGGGCCTTTTCTAACCTGGTCTATTCTATTCTATTCTATTCTATTCTATTCTATTCTATTCTATTCTATTCTATTCTATTCTATTCTATTCTATTCTATTCTGATTAGTATTTAAGAGAGGTCTTGGCCTCAAATATCGGTTTGCTTTGGCTTTTTATTCTGTTTGACAAATTGGTGCCTGTGCTGCCTCCTCCACACAGTTGTCCCCTTAATTCCAGTTTACAGGGAAGATGTTGCTTCAGTGTCTTGTCACACATGAAGAGGTAGAACAGGTTGAAAGCTTGTGGGTAAGAATTAAGGGACATGAAAAAGGGGATGAAAGTGTTGCAGGTGTCTACTATAGACTACCAAACCAAGGTGAAGATGTTAATGAGGCCTTCTACCGTCAGCTGGAGGTAGCCTCTGGAACACTGATGGGTTCGGTTCTGTTCTGTTCTATTCTATCCTATCCTATCCTATCCTATCCTATCCTATCCTATCCCATCCCATTCTATTCTATTCTATTCTATTCTATTCTATTCTATTCTATTCTATTCTATTCTATTCTATTCTATTCTATTCTATTCTATTCTATTCTATTCTATTCTATTCTATTCTATTCTATTCTATTCCATTCCATTCCATCCTATCCTATCCTATCCTATCCTATTCTATTCTATCCCATCCTCTCCTCTCCTCTCCTCTCCTCTCCTCTCCTCTCCTCTCCTCTCCTCTCCTCTCCTCTCCTCTCCTCTCCTCTCCTCTCCTCTCCTCTCCTCTCCTCTCCTCTCCTCTCCTCTCCTCTCCTCTCCTCTCCTCTCCTCTCCTCTCCTCTCCTCTCCTCTCCTCTCCTCTCCTCTCCTCTCCTCTCCTCTCCTCTCCTCTCCTCTCCTCTCCTCTCCTCTCCTTTCCTTGAGTCTCCTCTCCTCTCCTCTCCTCTCCTCTCCTCTCCTCTCCTCTCCTCTCCTCTCCTCTCCTCTCCTCTCCTCTCCTCTCCTCTCCTCTCCTCTCCTCTCCTCTCCTCTCCTCTCCTCTCCTCTCCTCTCCTCTCCTCTCCTCTCCTCTCCTCTCCTCTCCTCGCGGCACTGAAATACTATTTTCTCATTGTGAGGAAAAAAATGATGAAAGTGATGCTGTATTTTTCCTGCCTGTCCACAAAAAACCCATGGCATTTTCCCCTGTGGCACTGTGTTTGTGCTGCATGGTCACTGGCAGCCTCACCAGTGAGCCAAATGATTGTGATATTCATCATACTAAGGAAAAAGCCTCAACAAATGAAGTCTTCAGTGAAACAGTCCTGTGTGATTATTGCTGTAGACATCTTGTGGTGACTTAATCTGTTTACTAGACAGATAAATGTGTAGCCATTGCAAACTGTCTATAATAATTAGTTCATGCTAATAAAGTTATGCCTGGGTGATTGCAAGGCAGACTCCTGAATGCATTTTTATGGAAAAATATGAACAGTGCTGAGTTAAATGAAACTGAACTGCTCCTGTTGTTATCTGTCCTATTTATGTTTTGTAAGCGAGAGCTGTCAGCTCGACCCATGCAATAGGAGTGATGGACATACAGTTAGCAACGAGGCTGGGGAGAGGTCTGGAGCACAAGCCCTCTGAGGAGAGGCTAAGAGAGCTAAAATGGCATCCTGGCCAGTGTCAGGAACAGTGTGGCCAGCAGGAGCAGGGAGGTCATTCTGCCCTGTCCTCAGCACTGGTTAGGCCACACCTTGAGGCCTGTGTCCAGTTCTGGGCCCCTCATTTTAGGAAAGATGTTGAGTTGCTGGAAGGTGTCAACAGAAGGGCAACAAAGCTGGGGAGGGGTTTGGAGCACAGCCCTATGAGGAGAGGCTGAGGGAGCTGGGGTTGCTTATCCTGGAGAAATGGAGGCTCAGGGGAGATCTTCTTGCTTTCTACAACTACCTGAAGGGAGGTTGTAGCCAGGTGGGGGTTGGTCTCTTCTCCCAGGCAACCAGCACCAGAACAAGAGGACACAGTCTCAAGCTGTGCCAGGGGAGGTTTAGGCTGGAGGTAAGGAGAAAGTTCTTCACAGAGAGAGTTGTTTGCCATTGGAATGTGCTGCCCAGGGAAGTGGTGGAGTCCCCATCCCTGGAGGTGTTCAAGAGGGGATTGGACGTGGCACTTGAAGCCATGGTTTAGTTAGCCATGAGGTGTTGGGTGACAGGTTGGACTTGATGATCTCAGAGGTCTTTTCCAACCTTATTGATTCTATGAATTATGAAATTATTTGAATGGAATCTCCGTGGCAGGTAATGTGTCTGTGCTGAGGTATGTGTCAGTGGGTGTTTCCTCTACACCTTTCAGACAGAGCTACCCCAATTTCTCCAGCCAGGCTACTTCATTTCTTTCTTGAAGTCTGTGCCAAAGGTGGCTAAAGGGATATCCATCACTTCTCCTGCAAGTGGATCTTGCCTACTGTGGGAGATTTTTTGTTGTGGCTTTTTACCACTAACAACTTTAGTCCTGACATTTTGCTCTCCTGATGCAAGCTTGCCATGAGCAGCTTAGCCATCCTAGCATGATGGTTCTGCAAATGCTCCTGTGAGAAGCAGGAGCTGGTTTTCATCTCGATTTTCTGTTCTTTTCTCAAAGAGAAATAAATTGATCCTTGGTTGTTAAGACCATCTCTAAGGCACATATTTGAGAAGCCATCACATGGAGAAAGATGCTGATGGTCCTTTCTGTGGTACAAAAGCACTGTCTAAAGACTTTTCTTGTTCTAAATCTCTGCCACTGAGCTTACAAAAATAGCAGCTGAGCCTTGCATGCTTTATGCAAGAGTGGAAGGCATCTTCCCTTGTCTTGCCTGCAGAGTAGTTTGCTAGAAATCAGGGTCATGTTTCACCTTTTTTTGAGCAGACACACTGAACAAAGTGTGTGAGCTCGTGGTTAGATGCACACTTTCACACTGAACAAAGTGTGTGAGCTCGTGGTTAGATGCACACTTTCACACTGAACAAAGTGTGTGAGCTCGTGGTTAGATGCACACTTTCACACTGAACAAGTGTGTGAGCTCGTGGTTAGATGCACACTTTCACACTGAACTAGTGTGTGAGCTCATGGTTAGATGCACACTTTCACACTGAACAAAGTGTGTGAGCTCGTGGTTAGATGCACACTTTCACACTGAACAAGTGTGTGAGCTCATGGTTAGATGCACACTTTCACACTGAACAAGTGTGTGAGCTCATGGTTAGAAGCACACTTTCACACTGAACAAGTGTGTGAGCTCGTGGTTAGATGCACACTTACATGCTTGCCTTGCTCATTTCTGAGTAAGACTTGTCTCTGGTTTCTTACAGACATGGATGTAGCTTTCCATTGTCTAATTCAAACATCACCTTCCCTGGAAAAGGAATGAGACTTTCCTGCTTTCTGAAGAGGTATGAGGAGTTGGTCAGCCAGTTGCTGATGTGGCAAACTGCACAGATGTTTTAATGCAATTCAGGACAGTGATGGTAACTGAAGCCACAGTTGATGTTCTCTGGCATTCTTCCTGAGAAGATGCCTTCCAGACAAAAGTGCATGTAGGTCCCAAAAGGACACAGGAAATACAGCAATACTTAGCCCAGGGCTTTACAGATTAGGCTGACCTGAGCTTTTCTTTTCTGCTTCCTCTTTTCCTGCTGCCCCTTCAAGATTTTGCTAAATGGTTCTCCAACATAGGAGTAGTTTCTGTTGTAGCACTGGTAGCCAACTGCTTGGTGGTTTCTAGCTGAGAAGGGTACCTGACCTATTTAGGGCTTTGTCTGGCAGCTGTGTGCACGTGGGTGTTCCCTAATGCAGGAGAGAAGTACACCTTCCAGGAGAGGATTGGCTTCTCCAAGAAGGCTGCTGTAGAACTGGCAGGAGACATAAATGATGAGGAGCCATCTCTTCCAGCAGATGCTCATACAGGAGGCGGGTGGCTCAGGCAGATGGGGGTGGAAGGAACAGAGAGAGCTCTGGGGGCTGCAGAGCTCCCAGTTAATGCAGCAGATGCTCAGTTTTGGTCTCTGCTCCTCTTTCTGCTGCAGCTGTGCTTCTCTTGGAGCTGGTGCCAGGGGAAGGGATTTGCATGTCTGACATCTTTCAGACAGTTTTAAAGCAAAGCCAGACATAGCTTCTGGGGAGGAAAGGGGAGCTTGAAAAGTTTCATGTGCTGTTTTCTAAACCTGCCCTTTCCTGATTGATTGCTTCTCTTTAATTATTCCTCTAACAGGGAAAGCATAAGTGCAAATGGATCATCAGACACTTGTTTCTTAGATGTGCTTTAGGTGGATGGCACTTCCAGTCCTCACAGAGAATACAGAGATCAGGCATTGTGTTTGGAAGACCACATGCCTTCAAGCCAGCTGTGTGCAGGGGGTTTGTAAATGAGGTGTTTAAGACCAAGACAGAATTAAACACTGTGTTAAAGAGTGGTTAAAATTACTTCTCCCATCTATTTATTCCACTTCCAGTTAGAAAATACACTAATAATGCTGTTGCATTTAAGAAAGATGTGATGGATTCCCAGTGCTGGAATGTTTCAGCAAAGTTCAGCTGAGCTGGTATTTTGAGTTTCACAAGTCATTGCAGGAACATTAACTGGCTAGAGTAGCCATACCTGTCAGGCCAAGAGAAGTCTCTCTCTGATGTCTTCCCACATGCCTGAGTGCCTGTTATCAGCCCTGTGAGGAGAGGCTGAGGGAGCTGGGGTTGCCTAGCCTGGAGAAGAGGAGGCTCAGGGGAGACCTCATTGCTGTCTACAACTCCCTGAAGGGAGGTTGTAGCCAGGTGGATGTTGGTCTCTTCTCCTAGGCACCCAGCACCAGAACAAGAGGACACAGTCTCAAGCTGCCCCAGGGGAAGTTTAGGCTGGAGGTGAGGAGAAAGTTCTTCCCAGAGAGAGTAATTGGCCACTCTAATGTGCTGCCCAGGGAAGTGGTGGAGCCACCATCCCTGGAGGTGTTTAGGAAGAGACTGGATGGGGCACTTGGTGCCATGGTTTAGTGGATTAGATGGTGTTGGGTGATAGGCTGGACTCGATGATCTCAAAGGTCTTTTCCAACCTGGTTAATTCTATTCTATTGTATTGTTAGATTCATTAGATTATTAGGTAAGGTAGTTATGCATTGTGATGGATTGAGGTGGTGGAGTCACCTTCCCTGGGGGTGTTCAGAAAGGGATTGGCTGTGACACTTGGTGCCATGGTTTAGTTAGTCATGAGGTGTTGGGTGACAGGTTGGACTTGATGACCTCTGAGGTCTTTTCCAACCTTATTGATTCTATGATTCTGTGATTCCCAAATGTTCAAGTGGACTGTCCACTCAGCTAAGCAGTTTACTGCCCTAAACTTTGTATTCATTGGTGTCATTGCTCATTCCTTGGTTGCAGCTGTAGCTGATTAAAAGCACCAGAGAAGTTACCTTTGTCTTCTGAAGTATCTTAAAATGTCAGAAAGTTAGCTTTCCTCTGAAATCCAAGCAGTGGATGTGCCCATTGCATCCTTCCACTGCTGTGTGTTCTTCATACTGCTATGAAAAGTTTTCTCTGTCTAACTTTGGTTTTTAGAGTAAGATGTATCTAGCTATGGCAAATAACTTGGTGTTTAATGTTGCCATTGCAATTCTGCCCCTTTGGGAGGGGTGGGAAGGGGTGGGGTGTCAGTCTTCTCTGTGCTGTCCTGGAGCCACAGTTACCTTTGGAGAATGATAAGAAGCTGCAGTGGGAGTCCTTAAGGTAAATTTTGTTCCGTGCTGTGGGAGCTCAGAGAATGTACTGTTCACTCTCACATCATTTCTGGAGTGTCTGGATGGGGCAGTGTCTTTGTAGCTGGGTCACTGGCTAAGTGAGGTGTTTGGCTAAGGCAAAACCAATTCCCATGTGGACTTCCCAAACTGATGCACAGGTTTTCTCCCCTTATGCTCCTCTGCTGTGGCCCTGGAAAGAGGCTTGGTCAGGGCTGCAAGAGTAGGTATTCAGCACAGGGGACTGCAAAGAGGGCTTCTAGACAGCCTCATGCCTGCATGCAGTCTCTGGCCCAGTCTATGCCATCATCACTGCTGCCATCCACTGGACTCTTCTCAGTGGTCAGCCTCTTTTAGCTGCTTGCCAAACTCTTGTGCATGTCAGCAGCTAAGGAGCCAGGGCAGGCTGTTGGCTTGGTGCTTTGTGCTCAGCATCCCTTGCTGTGCCTTCCCTGGGCAGCTGTACTCTCCCTGGCTCTGCCGTGGTACCTTCGTGGGGCTCCTTTTGTGTCACTCCTGTGAGCCACACGTCCATGCCCACGCTACGACTCGTATGACACAAGACTCCTGTTGATTGAATTACCTAATAGCCTTTACAGCAAATGGTGCAGAGCTCAGGTGCTACAGGCCTCTTGATTCCCTTAAGGCACTTTGGTTGCCGGGGTGTGTGTGTGTAATGTATGCACGGATTCCAGGCTTACTTCTGATCCTACTAAAGCAATGTAAGTCCTAATCCTGTTCCTACCGTGGCAGATTTATCAGAGCATGACTATTAATGCTTTAAAGCTGAGAGGCAGCTATATGCTGCAGACAGCCTGCAGCCAAGAGTTCACTCCTACAGCTACCACAGAAGCAGGAAAACAGCAATGAGTAATAAGGGCGAGTGGGGAATTTACAGCAATTTAACAGCGAGCAAGTGTGATGGAAATTGATGATGTGCTCCCTCCATTAATATTAATTCTTTCTCTCACCAAAATCAAGTGAAAATAAAAACCAATGTAAGCACCAGTTATAAAACTCCAAGCCTGTATTATTAAGGCATTTATGTAATGCATTTGAGACCTGCTTTCCTGGTTCGTGGCAGAAATAAGAGTTTTGCCACAAGATAAAGCAGTTAAAAGTCTAAATACTGCTTAGAAAATGCAAGTCATTACCATTTCTCCTTGTAGGCTTTCTGCCTTTTCCTCTTCCCATTTGAGATGCTGCTCTGCCACTGTACATGCTCTGCAGTTCTTATTTTCTGAGCACATGATTGATTGCAGTAGGTGTCTGGTAGAATCTGGTCTTGTAGAAGGAGTGATTTAACTTGGGCTTTGGTCACAGTTCACAATCTTTCTGCAGATTGCAGTGTATAGCTGTGCTGCTCCTCAGAGCACCTTAGAAAGGATTTGCCACCCAAAGAAATTATCACTTCCTCACTTTGATGCAAGACAATTGTCATTTGCAGCCTCCAGGAGAAGTGTGTTTGGTAGCTGTCCTGACTACTGGGGTTTCCCCCCCTGTGTTAGATGAGTAGTTCATCAGGGTAGGAGGTGAGGGCTGGCTCCCTGGTGGTTTACCCCTGATCATATAGGCAAGTAGCTTTCTTCTCCACACATCTGCTTAAATATGTGGCCTGTGGCCAGTGGTGTTCCCCAGTGGGTCATTTTTACCCCATATCTTTATCAATGATCTGGGAGAGGGGATAGAGTGCACCCTCGACGAGTTTGCTGATGATGCCAAACTGGAAGGGGTGGCTGACACACTGGGAGGCTGTGCTGCCACCCAAGATCTGGACAGGCTGGAGAGCTGGGCTAAGACAACACTCATGAAGTTCAATAAGGACAAGGGCAGACTCCTGCATCTGGGGAGGAATAACACCAGGCACGAGTAGGGGCTGTCCTGCTGGAAAGCAGTTCCATGGAGAAAGACCTTGGAGTCCTAGGGGACAGTAAGTTATCCATGGAACAGCGATGTGCCCTTGTGGCCAAGAGAGCCAATGTCATCCTGGGATGCATCATGAAAAGTGTGTCCAGCAGGCTTAGGGAGGTTCTCCTCCCCATCTACTCTGCCCTGGTGAGACCACACCTGGAAAACTCTGCCCAGTTTTTGGGCTCCCCAATTCAAGAGAGGTAGGAATGTACTGAAGAGAGTCCAAGGAGAGCTACGAGGGTGATTAAGGGACATTAACATCTCTCCTGTGAAGAAAGACTGAAAGAACTGGGGCTGTTTAGTCTTGAGAAGAGAAGGCTGAGAGGAGATTTTATTGATCTCTATAAATATCTGAGGGGTGGGTGTCAAGATGAAGGTGCCAGTCTCTTTTTGGTGGTGCCCAGTGACAGAACAAGGAACAATGAATACAGCCTGGAACACAGGAAGTTCCACCTCAACATGCAGTTCACATCCTTAAATTGTACTAGTGAAAGGAACCAGAGGGTGATTAGAGGAACCAGAAAGTGATTCAGAGAGGTGGTTGGGGCGCTGTCCCTGGAGGTGTTTAAGCCCAGGCTGGATGAGGCTGTGGCCAGGCTGATGTAGTGTGGGGTGTCCCTGCCCATGGCAGGGGGGTTGGAACTAGATGATCCTTGTGGTCCCTTCCAACCCTGACTGATACTATGAGGAGAAAATTCTTCATAGTGAGGATGACAAAGCACTGCAACCAGTTGTGGAGTCTCCTCTGGAGACTTTAAAAACCCACCTGGATGCATTCCTGTGTGGCCTGCCTTTGGCAGGGGAGTTGGACTCGGCAGGGGGGTTGGGCTCGATGATCTTCACAAGTCCTTTCCAGCTCCTAATGTTTGGTGATTCTGTGAAAGCAATTCGGGACTGAGTCTGCAGGGCAGCCATAAAATACAGGACAGCACACCTCCCTTTAAACAAAAGGCTCTTCTTTTACGTGGCTGTATAGCCTGCTTTGAGCTGGTGCTGAAGGAATCAGCAATGATAGTTGTTCAGGCAACAGTTGTTCAGATAGTTACTCAGAGAATAACGTTGCACATCCATCCCCATCAGCTGTCAGAGATGGATTGTAGCTCCCCACCATCTCCCTCATTCCTACTGATAATTGCTAAGGGCTGGGCCCTCTCTTGCATGTGTTATAATCCTGCATCTACCATCAGTGGATAATGTGGCTGTAGCTTGGGGTGTAGAGACAGACACAGGCAGGCATCTGTCAGCAATGAGCAGCTACTCTCTGCAGCTGTTCCCAATCTCTTCTGAGGAAAAGAGAGTTGCACAGGTAAAAAAAAATCCCAAGGGATCAATTTGGCCTGCAGAATTGCTAGCTGTACCATACAGTTCTGGGCTGTGATCTTGTAACATGCTGAAGTAATTTTGAGTTTTCCATTTCAGAGGAGGAAAAAAAAAGATGGAAAAATCAATATGATTCCTGTTTTCCATAGCAGACAATGGGCAGATTGTCTGCTTTAAGGTCAAACACATGCTTCTTCTTGAAGTGTTGGTTTGGGTTTGGGTTGTTTTTTTTTGATTCCTAAAAAGAGTGGGGAAATATAGCAAGAGGAAAGATGGTTCAGACAGATTAAGGCTTTATCTTTGCTTTATTGCAAATACTTTTTAAAATCATCTAGAAAGGAAAATGAAATTATCTTTGATTTCTCTAACGAAGTCCAGTCATTTCCAAAGCCTTTTCCTTCTTTCTTGCATACAGAAACAAAATGAAGTTGTCACATGATAGTTGTCATATTCAGATAATAATGTTGCACATCCATCCCCATCAGCTGTCACAGCAGTATCATAGTATCAGTCAGGGTTGGAAGGGACCACAAGGATCAGCCAGTTCCAACCCCCCTGCCATGGGCAGGGACACCCCACACTACATCAGCCTGGCCACAGCCTCATCCAGCCTGGCCTTAAACACCTCCAGGGACAGGGCCTCAACCACCTCCCTGGACAACCCATTTCAGGGCTTCACCACTCTCATGGGGAAGAACTTCCTCCTCACCTCCAGCCTGAATCTCCCCACCTCCAGCTTCATTCCATTCCCCCTAGTCCTATCACTACCTGAGATCCTGAGCAGTCCCTCCCCAGCCTTCCCTTAGGCCCCCTTCAGATACTGGAAGGCCACAATGAGGTCACCTGGGAGCCTTCTCTTCTGCAGACTGAACAGCCCCAACTCCTTCAGTCTGTCCGCACAGGAGAGGTGCTCCAGCCCTCTGATCATCCTTGTGGCCCTTCTCTGGACACCTTCCAGCACCTCCAGATCCCTCTTGGAATAGGGGCTCCAGACCTGGAGGCAGTACTCCAGGTGGGGTCTCCCCAGAGCTGAGCAGAGGGGGAGAATCACCTCCCTTGCCCTGCTGGCCACACTTCTCCTGATGCAGCCCAGAGTCTGATTGGCTTTCTGGGCTGCAAGTGCACACTGAGAGCTCCTGTTGAGCTTCTCCTCCACCAGCACCCCCAAGTCTCTCTCCTCAGGGCTGCTTTCCAGCCAGTCACTGCCCACTGTCAGAGATGGACTGTAGTTCCCCACCATTTCCCTCATTCCTTTCCTTCTTTCTTTCATACAGAAACAAAATGAACTTTCTAACTCACAAGTAAGGAAAACAAGGAAGATGATTTAATTCTTGTTAAGAATTGATGCCAAAAGGGATGGTGTCTTGCCATTTAACAACAGGTCTCCCTCAACAACTTGAAAAGCCATGTGCAAAAATGCTTAGGGTAGTTGCAAACCCCAAAATTCCAATGCCACTCTTTAAAATCTCTCTACTAAGAGAAGCAGGGAAAGCAAGCTGTGTGCTGCATGGAAATGGCAATGTCTGGATGGCAACATCACAGCTGTCACCAGAATGTATTGACATTTCTGGCACATTTGGGTTTGCAGGTTCAGCAGTGTGTGGGTTTAGAGTATGTAAGTCTGGAGTCAGTGTTATCCTGGTTTCTGATAACTATCTGTGTTTGCACTGGGGTGATTGGTGGCATGTCTTTCCCTCTGGAGCATTTGCACCAGAGCCCTGGAACAGGCTGCCCTGGGAGGTTGTGGAGTCTCCTCTGGAGAAGTTAAAACCCCATCTGGATGCATTCCTGTGTGACCTACTCTAGGTGATCCTGGTCTGGTAGGGGGGTTGGACTAGATGATCTTTTGAGGTCCCTTCCAACCCCTAACATTCTGTGAATCTGTGTGATCCTGTGTGTGGTAGTGTGAAAGTTTAATCCTCCCACCACGTAAACCACAGCTAGACTCAGCTGGAGAAGCGAATGAACAAGCTGTGTTTTACAAGCAGAAGGAAATGCAATGAATATATACAAAACATATTTATTTTGCAGTATAGACAAAAGTACAGAGGAAAGAACATGAACAAAAACACCCTCCCGAGGAGAATCCCCCACCGGGTTCCCCCCAGACCCCTTTTCCCCTTTCCTCCCCTCTTCCCAAAAGGGATTAAAGAGAGAAATGGATATCAAGGGAAATTTTGTTAGCTCAAAGCAGTTGTTAAGGAAAAAAAAAGTTAGTTTTCCTATCTCATGAGCTCAAGGTCAGTTGCAAGCAGGCTGCCAGGAACAGAAGAGCAAAGAGACGAACCGACTGAACTCAGACTGAGTTCTTAAAAGCCACATTTCGGCTGACCTATCAATGAAATTCGTTTAGAATGAGCTTTGTTTTCCTTTCTACACCTAAACACTCAGCTAGAGCATTCTGGAGCTGTCTTTTTCTTAAAGGCACAGCCTAAAACTGTCACACTGTGAAAATGCTAGTGATTATTTCATGCTCATACAAAGCCTAGTGTGAAAGAGCCCATGTGCAAACCAATGGTTTCTCTCTAGCTTCTGGGTCTAGGCTAGCTTGTGCACTCAGTCAGGGCCTGGGCTCTTTGCAGCATGTCTTCACCAGGAACTGGTGCAGACAATCCCAGGCACCTGCCAGTGGCATATGATAGAATAGAATAGAATAGAATAGAATAGAATAGAATAGAATAGAATAGAATAGAATAGAATAGAATAGAATAGAATAGAATAGAATAGAATAGAATAGAATAGAAGTAGAGTAGAGTAGAGTAGAATAGAATAGAATAGAATAGACCAGGTTGGAAGAGACCTTCAAGATCATCACATCCAACCTATCAACCAATCCAACCCACTTAATCAACTAACCCATGGCACCAAGCACCCCATCAAGTCTCCTCCTGAACACCTCCAATGACTCCAGCACCTCCCCAGGCAGCCCATTCCAATGGGATGTAGGCTAAGGGAATGCATCCATGGTTGTGCAGCACAGTTTAATATACTCTGATTTCTAAGGTTTATGAAGACATTATTCAAAGAGCACTCTTGTGTGCCCTCTGCCATTTCAACATCAGATAAGAAGCTTTACAACCCTGAATTATTTATGAGTTGGTAATACAGTATATCTGACCTTTTTATAGGGTAGCATTGTGCAGAAGGGAGTGAAGTGCTTTAGCACAGGGTTCATGCACACAAGGCTCAAACTCATTACAATTGTGATGTCCCCTAGCTTTGCTCTATCCAAGCCATTTTTTTTTCCAGTGGCATCTTGTATGTCTTGTATGCTGATTGACAGCCACCTAAACATGAGCCAGCAGTGTGCCCAGGTAGCCAAGAAGGCCAATGGCATCCTGGTCTGCATCAGGAATAGTGTGGCCAGCAGGAGCAGGGAAGTCATTGTGCCCTGTGCTCTGCATTGGTTAGGCCACACCTTGAGTCCTGTGTCCAGTTCTGGGCCCCTCAGTCTAAGAAGGACATCAAAACACTTGAACATGTCCAGACAAGGGCAATGAGGCTGGGGAGAGGTCTTGAGCACAGCCCTGTGAGGAGAGGCTGAGGGAGCTGGGAGAGGAGGCTCAGGGGCGACCTCATTGCTCTCTACAACTACCTGAAAGGAGGTTGTAGCCAGGAAGGGGTTGGTCTCTTCTCCCAGGCAACCAGCACCAGAACAAGGGGACAAAGTCTCAAGCTGCACCAGGGGAGGTTTAGGCTGGAGGTGAGGAGAAAGTTCTTCACAGAGAGAGTCATTCATCATTGGAATGTGCTGCCCAGGGAGGTGGTGGAGTCACCATCCCTGGAAGTGTTTAAGAGGGGATTGGATGTGGCACTTGGTGCCACGGTCTAGTCATGAGGTCTGTGGTGACAGGTTGGTCTTGATGATCTTTGAGGTCTCTTCCAACCTTAGTGATACTGTGATACTGCCTTATGTGTGAACTGTGGGCAAATCAGGTAAGAAAACAATCCTTAGGGTTTGAAGGAGATCTTTCTGTTTCAGCTGTGATTGATCCAATGCAGTGTTGTAAAATCAGTTGAAAATTTGTACCCATTCAGCTCATCTCATAAGGCTGAGCAATAAGGCCTGTATTTCCCAGTTTATTGAGCCTGGGCAATCTCTTCTACCTGCTTTAATGTGAAAGCACTGAGTTGAAGAAAATTGGCCTTGTACTCCCGTGAGTCACCAGAACAGGACTGGAATAAGATTTTATCTACGGCATAAGAAGCCCAGTGCGCGTCTCTCAGAAGTGTTTTCACCTGGCCTCTTGGACTCTGAGCCCACAAGCTCGTGATAAATCCACATCCCTCTCCTAAGTGCTGTGATTTGGTTTCAGATCTGATTTGCACAGATATCAGTTAGTAAAAAAAAATGCCAACAAAACCAAAGCAAAACTGAAGAAAAACCTCACTCTATGGATTTTCAAAAGCTCCCAGGAAACTCTTGTTTGAGGTAGCTCCTGCAAATACAACCTCTACTCATTTTTTGTTGGCCCTTCATGGATTGGAATATTTCTCCTCTGATCATTGCTGGGTGTATTTTTTTATCTGCTGGCTTTAGAATCTACTGTTTAATTTCTGCCCTATCCCACTTCAGGTTAACCAATTTCCCTATTACACCTTTCAACATAAATGTGAAAAAGACTTGTTCCAGACATCTGCCTGTGCACTCTGAGAGGCACACAGAGTAATGCATAAGAGACTGCTGATAGCCAACTAAAAGCCAAATTGTGAATACCTGCGTCTACGCCAATGGCCTCCTGGCCTGCATCAGGAACAGTGTGGCCAGCAGGAGCAGGGAGGTCATTCTCCCACTGTGCTCAGCACTGGTTAGGCCACACCTTGAGTCCTGTGTCCAGTTCTGGGCTCCTCAGTTTAGGAAGGAGGTTGACTTGCTGGAACGAGTCCAGAGAAGGGCAACGAAGTTGGTGAGGGGCTTGGAACACAGCCCTGTGAGGAGAGGCTGAGGGAGCTGGGGTTGTTTAGCCTGGAGAAGAGGAGACTCAGGGGAGACCTTATTGCTGTGTACAACTACCTGAAGATAGGTTGTAGACAGGCAGAGGTTGGTCTCTTCTCCCAGGCAACCAGCACTAGAAGAGGAGGACACAGTCTCAAACTGCACTAGGGGAGGTTTAGGTTGGATGTTAGGAAGAAGTTCTACACAGAGAGAGTGATTGCCCATTGGGTTGTGCTGCCTGGGGAGGTGGTGGAGTCACCATCATTGGAGGGGGTTAGGAAGAGACTGGTTGGGGTGCTTGGTGCCATGGTTTACTTGATTAGGTGGTGTTGGATTAGTTGATAGGTTGGACACAATGATCTTGTGGATCTGGTCTGGTCTAGTTTATTCTAAGGTGTTTTTTTTGAGGTTTTGGAGAGAGGTTACCAGTGAAGAACCTCAGCCTTATCTGTTGTTTCTAGCTCACCATTCTTACTCTTCAGGGGAGTTATGTCTTCCTTAACCTTCCTTTTTTCATTGATGTACCTGTAGAAGCCCTTCTTGCTATTCTTCACATCCTTTGCCAAGTTCAGCTCCAACTGTGCTCTGGCCTTTCTGACCTCATCCCTACACAATTGGGCAGCATCTCTGTACTCTTCCCAGGACACCTGTCCCTGCTTCCAGTGTGCAGCTCCTTCTTGCCCTTTAGCTTGACCAGCAGTCACAAAGCCTTTTCTTTTCCTTTAAAATCTTTTGCTATGAAAGTGTGTGGCACCTGTGAGTGCTGTGGCTCGGGTGTCCTGGGAACTCCAGTGCAGCTCTAACGACAGCCACTTGCAGCCTCCTACTGTGGAAGTTACTTTAACTACAGCTTTAAAGATGTTTCGTAACAGTTATGTTTGTGATCACAAAACCCTCTGTGAATCTTCTCTAGAGAAATCAGCAAGAGGAATATAATGGTGCCAAACTCTGAAGTGAAACAAGGCTTGAATGTCTTCCAAAATTATTCAAGATCTTCATTCATCTCCTGGATTTTTATATACTTTTATTCTTAATACTAAAACCAGAGGGTTCAGCTATTCAGTAACTTTTCCTCAGTAGGCAGTTCCAGTGACTTCAGTGAACTTGCACCTAAACTGGGCTATTTGAAGGGCAGGAATGGCCCATAATGAAATTTAACAGACCTCTTAGCTGTGTTACAGCAATCTCCCAGACCTTTCACCACCCGTAGCACCATGGTGTTCTTCACAGAGGTTTGCATCCAGAATGATTTTCTTAACACAAGTATTGCCATCACTGGAGGTGTTCAGGAGAAGCCTTGACAGGGTGCTTGGTTGCATAGTTTGGTTGATTGGGTGGTGCTGCATGATAAGTTGGACATGATGATCTTGAAGGTCTCTTCCAACCTGGTCTATTCTATTCTATTCTATTCTATTCTATTCTATTCTATTCTATTCTATTCTATTCTATTCTATTCTATTCTATTCTATTCCATTCCATTCCATTCCATTCCATTCCATTCCATTCCATTCCATTCCATTCCATTCCATTCCATTCCATCATCAAGTGGACATGCAGGAAGGTAGCCTGTAGCTTCAGATCGTGGCACTGTCACTGCAGGAGACCTTGCTCTGCTGGTATCATGCCGTAAGCTCAGCTGGCAACTAAGGACCACATAACCACTCACACCCAACTGGCAGGAGGAGGGAGAGTATTTGAAGAATAGAATAGAATAGAATAGAATAGAATAGAATAGAATAGAATAGAATAGAATAGAATAGAATAGAATAGAATAGACCAGGCTGGAAAAGAGCTTTGAGATCATCAGGTCCAACTTACCACCCAACACCATCTAATCAACTAAACCATGGCACCAAGTGCCTCATCCAGTCTCTTCCTAAACACCTCCAGTGATGGTGACTCAAGAGTAACACTGAGAACACATATGGGTTCAGATTAGAAGAGTTTAATAATTAAAATTAAATAATAATAATTTTTAAAATGTAATGGAAGGGAAAATATTATAGAGAGAAGTAAACCCCTCCAAAAGACAAGCGATGCAAATTTGGCCACAACAATGAAAAGCAGTGCTACAGGCTGGGGTCAGAGTGGCTGGAGAGCAGCCAGGCAGAGAGGGACCTGGGGGGACTGGTTGACAGCAGCTAAATATGAGCCTGCAGTGTGCCGAGGTGGGCAAGAAGGCCAAATGCATCCTGGCCTGCATCAAGAACAGTGTGGCCAGCCGGAGCAGGGAAGTCATTATGCCCTGTGCTCAGCACTGGTTAGGCCACACCTTGAGTCCTGTGTCCAGTTCTGGTCCCCTCAGTTTAGGAAAGATGTTGAGATACTGGAAGGTATCCAGAGAAGGGCAACAAAGCTGGGGAGAGGCCTTGAGCACAGCCCTGTGAGGAGAGACTGAGGGAGCTGGGGTTGCTTAGCCTGGAGAAGAGGAGGCTCAGGAGAGACCTTCCTGCTCTCTACAACTACCTGAAGGGAGATTATAGCCAGGTGGGGGTTGGTCTCTCTTCCCAAACAACCAGCACCAGAACAAGAGGACACATTCTCAAGCTGTGCCAGGGGAAGTTTAGGCTGGAAGTGAGGAGAAAGTTCTTCCCAGAGAGAGTTGTTAGCCATTGGAATGTGCTGCCCAGGGAGGTGGTGGAGTCACCGTCCCTGGAGGTGTTCAAGAGGGGATTGGATGTGGCACTTGGTGCCATAGTTTAGTTGTCAGGAGGTGTTTGGTGACAGGTTTGACTTCATGATCTTTGAGGTCTTTTCCAACCTTATTGATTCTGTGATTCTATGACTCTAAATGAGGCCAAGGCCAAATTATCTTCTCTAAGATTTTCATTCCAAAGGGTGATTCAGCCAGTGGGGACTCAGTTATGTCTCTGGTAAAATAGAATTACATAGAATTACATAGAATAGACCAGGTTGGAAGAGACCTTCAAGATCATAATCTGTCCAACCCATCAACCAATCCAACACCACCTAAACAACTAACCCATGGCACCAAGCACCCCATCAAGTCTCCTCCTGAACACCTCCAATTACAAAATAATGAAGAAGGTCTGAGGTAACTGCTCCCAGTGTAGCTGGAAACCTAAACCAAAGCAATAGCATCTTGGAGGAATTAAATAGACTTCTGAAAATGCAATCCTAGTGCACCAGAAAAACGATGTAATTGCCTTCTTAATATGCTGAGGATTGGGTATCTTGCTTCAGCCACTTGTGGGACATCTGAGTGCACTCTGAGAAGCCTGGCTCCTGCTCCAGGCCAACTGTACACAAGAATCACAACCACGCTGTGGCACTTCACAGAGACATTTCAACTGTGCTTTCCTGACAATGAGAAAAGGAATAGGAGCTTATAAGAAAGATGAGGACAGACTTTGAGCAGAGCCTGTAGCAACAGGACAAGGGGTAATGGTTTTAAAGGGTAGACTCAGGAGAGGAGTAAGGAAGACATTTTTTATGGTGAGGGTGGTGAAACACTGGAAGGGGTTGTTCACAGAGGAGGTAGATGACCCATCTGTCTCACTCCAGAGAGGGAGAGAGACTCAGTTCTTTTGAATATTCCCATGTCATGAAATTAGAGGCACAAACAAGGCCAAAATATCAACAACGAGGCTATTTATTAACAGAGTAAAATGAATGGAGCAGAAGGGGGGAGACAGAGAGAAAACAGAGAGAGCAAAGAGGGAGAGAGAAGAGGAAAGGAATTATATTGCCACACCCCCCACACCTCCCAAGACAATTTGGGTATGCAAAGGAAAGCTGCTGCTGCTTTGGCTTGGAGATGTTGGGGCTGTGGAGGAAGGGTGATGCTGCTTTGGTGTGGAGATGTTAGGTCTGTGGAGGAAGGGTGATGCTGCTTTGGCATAGAGGAGATACTGGGTCTGTGGAGGAAGGGTGCTGCTGCTTGGGCGTGGAGATGTTAGGTCTGTGGAGGAAGGCTGCTGCTGCTTTGGCATGGAGGAGATGTTGGGTCTGTGGAGGAGGGGTGCTTGTAATGGGTTGGGGCAGACCCCCTCCCCACCACGCGCAGAAATAATGACTCAAACAAACGGATTGCAAAGGTGATGGAAAGTTTAAACAGAACGGTGAGTGCGTGCAGGGAAAAAAACTAAAAATACAGTGACGAGAGAGAGAGACCCAAAAACAGACCCAGAGAAATCCCATCCCCACCTGGGGGTGCACCCAAACCCCCAGGGCTCCTCCTTCCCCCCCCCCCCCCACTGCTAGGCTAGTCTCAGCTGGCCAGATCTGAGACTGCCCATCCCCCCGTGGCCTTGGGCCTAACCAGGCCCATGGCCGGGAGATCTCCACCCCAGTTACCCGGTGGCGAGGAGGAAGGAAAGAGGAAGTGCCAGACCCCGCCGCGAAACTTATAGTGGTGCAAGGGATCATGGTAGGAAATAACCTAATTTCCTGTGTCCACCCACTGGGCTGGACTTCTGGACACAGGAAACACCCCTGTAGCAGAGGGCACCCAGCCCAAACTATGACAGTGCTGCTGCTTTGGCATGGAGGAGATGTTGGGTCTGTGGAGGAAGGCTGCTGCTGCTTTGGCATGGAGGAGAGGTCATCCTTGTTGGCTGTGCTGTCCTCCTCTGAGCAGCCTCTTCAGCTCCATGAGTTGCAGCAGGCAGAATTTAGGACACGGAGAGAGGCTTCCTCCCGGTGTGCTTCTTCCAGGCTGCATGGTGATGTCTCTGTCCTTTTCTCTCCTGGTATTCTCTTCCTTTTTCTTCAGAGCACCATTGCCCAGGTGTTTTCTTTCTTCTGAGACAGTAGCTGCTCAGATCTTTTATGCAGTTTTTTAGGCATGTATCCAGGTGGAGAACTCATTGTCCTTTGCCCCATCCTCCTTTCCTGGCGTAGCTGATGGGTAGAGATGATCTTGTCTGTGCACACTGCAGAGATTCCTTATCCAGTGGTATCTTCCCAATACACATCAGCCATTGCCTGGGCAAGCAGCAAAGGTGATTTTATCTTTGTGGAGTCACATCAAAAGAGACAAGATTTTGTCTCTCACACCATCCCTGACAATATTCAAGGCCAAGTTAGATGGGACTCTTAGCAGCCTGGTCTAGTTAAATCTGTCCCCTCTTATTGCAGGGATGTTGAACTGGATGACCCTTAAAGGTTACTTTGAAATCCAAACGTGCAGTGACTCTATGAATACAACTGGTGGGGAAACAAGTCTGGAGACTAGAAAACCTGTAACATTTTGTGTTCTCTGTGGCCAGTCTCAGAAGCCTGACCCTTTTTGTACTGTCCAAAGTGAGTTACCTACAGTTACCTACCAGGATACACAATAAAACCAACTTTTAACTGGGAGGTTTTTTCTCCAGAGTTACACTGACATTGGACTGTTGTCAGGGGTAGGGGGTGCTTCTCAAAGGAGGTCAATGGCATCATCTTGCTGCCTGTTTTTAATGAAATCCCCATTATCTGAGGCATCCTGACTCTTCTGTGCAGAGTTACAGCAGGTATGTTTTGGAAACATGACAATCACTTCTTTTCAGCATGAGGCTGGCTTTGCACAGTGTGGACAATCCAGACTGTTCTTTGCTTGGTGTCAGTTGTGTTAAAGACAGAATATAAATGGCAATTTTTCAGTGTAGGAATCACTTTCTTGTTGTGGTTGAATCACAGAATCATAGAATCAATAAGGTTGGAAAAGACCTCAGAGATCATCAAGTCCAACCTGTCACCAAATCCAACCTGTCACCAAAGACCTCCTGACTAACTAAACCACGGCACCAAGTGCCACATCTAATCCCCTCTTGAACACCTCCAGGGATGGGGACTCCACCACCTCCCTGGGCAGCACATTCCAATGATGAATGGCTCTCTCCGTGAAGAATTTTCTCCTCACCTCCAGCCTAAACCTCCCCTGGTGCAGCTTGAGACTGTGTCCTCTTGTTCTGGTGCTGGTTGCCTGGGAGAAGAGACCAACTCCCTCCTGGCTACAATCCCCCTTCAGGTAGTTGTAGAGAGCCATGAGGTCTCTCCTGAGCCTCCTCTTCTGCAGGCTAAACAACCCCAGCTCCCTCAGCCTCTCCTCATAGGGCTGTGCCCAAGGCCTCTCCCCAGCCTTGTTGCCCTTCTCTGGACACCTTCAAGTGTCTCAATGTCATTCCTAAACTGAGGGGCCCAGAACTGGACACAGGACTCAAGGTGTGGCCTAAACAATTCAGAGTACAGGGGCACAATGACTTCCCTGCTCCTGCTGGCCACACTGTTCCTGATGCAGGCCAGGATGCCATTGGCCTTCTTGGCCACCTGGGCACACTGCTGGCTCATGTTCAGCTACTGTCAACCAGTACCCCCAGGTCCCTCTCTGTTTGAGAGCTCTCCAGCCACACTGACCCCAGCTTGTAGCACTGCGTGGGGCTATTGTGGCCAAAGTGCAGCACCTGGCACTTGGACTTATTGAATGTCATCCTGTTGGAGTCTGCCCATCTGTCCAGCCTGTCAACGCCCCTCTGCAGAGCTCTCCTACCCTCTAACAGATCAACTCCTGCCCCCAGCTTGGTGTCATCTGCAAATGTATTGATGACTGACTCAATCCCCTCATCCAGATTGCTTGAAATCTTTGTATGCAGTGTAAATTTGTTGTAGTTTGTAAATATGACACACAGATTTCCATATACACATATCATGTAGTGGCCATCATAGAAAGGTGGTGGGATGCCTCCCACAGATGGAGTGCTACAATCATAGTATCACAGTATCATTCAGGGTTGGAAGGGACCACAAGGATCATCTAGTTCCAACCCCCCTGCCATGGGCAGGGACACCCCACACTACATCAGCCTGGCCACAGCCTCATCCAGCCTGGGCTTAAACACCTCCAGGGACAGGGCCTCAACCACCTCCCTGGACAATCCATTCCAGGGCTTCACCACTCTCATGGTGAAGAACCTTCTCAGTGGCTATACTTCAGAGGGATAGGCAAGGAAGGAGAGGTGGTGAAGTGGGCCTGTATGTCAAGGTGTGTTTTAGTTGTCTTGAGGTTAATGATGGTGACAGTAGGGTTGAGTGTTTCTGGGTAAGAATAGGGAGGAATGCCAAGACTTTCTGTGCTTCCAATAAAGCCATCCTTCAGGCTCCACAAAATCCATACAGCTGCTTACAGACTGTCTGAAGCCTATGTTCTGAGAACATAACCCACTTAGATCCTCATTGATTTAGGTTTAAGGATGAACTATATGCATTGATATTAAAGAAACAGTCTGGCTTTCTTATACAGCTCAAGTCTGTACTAGGAGCAGTCAGGCAATCTTTCTTCTGGGGGTAAATTGGTAGCAATGTCACAGGACACTGCACAAAGGAATTAACAGATCTTAGGGAAGGATGGAGCTACTGCAATAAGAAAAGCCCATGAGGAAATTACTCTGCTGTGCAAGGCTTGGATGCTACATATGCTAGTGGTTGAAAGACTAGGTCATGTAAATAGTTGTGAAAAGTAATACCAGTGCTGACGAACTCAATACTGCTCATAGTGCAGGTGCCCTGCGTTAGAGGGCAGAGCTTTCACCAATAATGGCCATGGCAGAACAGGAGAGTGGTCAGAGGCAACCAGAGCCTTGCCAGAGCCTTGCACCAGTGCAGTTAGTTTCCAAGCATGTGAGGGAGGGATACCTGTGGAGGGTTTCATGAAAGCTGAGAAGCCATGCTTGAAGTCAGCACTGGTGCTGGGCGCTCCATGTAGCCACTGAGCTACAGGAATGGAATGGAATGGAATGGAATGGAATGGAATGGAATGGAATGGAATGGAATGGAATGGAATGGAATGGAATGGAATGAAATGGAATGGAATGGAATAGACCAGACCAGGTTGGAAGAGACCTTCAAGATCATCATGTCCAACCCATCACCCAATACCATCCAATCAACTAAACCATGGCACCAAGCACCCCATCAAGTCTCCTCCTGAACACCTCCAATGATGGTGACTCCACCACCACCCCAGGCAGCCCATTCCAATGGGCAATCACTCTCTCTGTGTAGAACTTCCTCATAACCTCCAGCCTAAATCTCCCCTGGTGCAGCCTGAGACTGTGTCCTCTTGTTCTGGTGCTGGTTGCCTGACAGAAGAGACCAACCCCCATATGGCTACAACCTCCCTTCAGGGAGTTGTAGAGAACAATAAGGTCACCCCTGAGTCTCCTCCAGGCTAAGCAACCCCAGCTCCCTCAGCCTCTCCTCACAGGGCTGTGCTCCAAACCCCTCACCAACTTCGTTGCCCTTCTCTGGACACCTTCCAAAATTCTGACACTCAGCACAAATTGCGTTGGGAAGGTGGATGACGCTCAGCTCCATTGAGGATCTGGCTGTTTGAGCTTGTTTAGGCTTTTAAATCAAATTGGTTTCGATTTTGGAATTGCTGAGGTCTCCAAGCACTCAGAAGCTGCAGCCTCGTCCTCTGGCAATTGGAAGAGATGCAAATACTGAACTTTACACAGGCAGTATTTTCTGCCTGGGAAACTGAAGCCTGCAACATCAGCTTCTGTGCAGTAATTCACAGTAATGGGACCTGCACACCGTTGTGGGAGTGAGATCAGTTTGCATTTACTCGAGATGAATCTTGTTCTCATCTGTACCTAAGTCTGGTAGAGCACGGGCAAATTAATGTCCTTGAAGAAACCAGCTCCCCTCAGTTCCATCGCAGTGGCAGCAGCTACAATCACTGCTTGGCATCACTGCCTTCCTTTTTGCCTCAGAGCAGCTGATCACAGTGAACCAGAAGTAGGGATCACTTATTCCTGTTGTGTTACACAGGTCAAAATAATCTATTTAGAGCACTGGTAATTAAATGCACTGCATATAACTGTTCTGCAAGAGTGTATGACTCCTTGGGAGATTTATTCTTTCAGTGAACATCCTATGTTGCTGGGGAAATTGGAATTGCTTTTCTCTCTACTGGAGGCATCCAGTCTAGGCTGATTATTCACTCTCTTCACTCTCCATCCAGGCAGCAAAAGCAGTGATATTTTCCTTGCCTCAGAAGCTGTTATGGCATTAAATCTATTTAATATTTGCAGGTAAAAGGTGGTATTGAACTGGGCAGATGCTGTTTAAGGGCCTAAAGCATATGCCACAGCCCAGATAGGTGTGCATTAAAACCAAAGTCGTTTATGAACTTTGAATCAAATCCTAAAGTACTTACTTTTACTGTGATTTTTTTACTGATTCTTATATCTGCAGTAGGATTGATGTTTTGGCACTGCTTCTTAGTTTTGCAGTTAAAATGGAGGTCAAGAAGGCCAATGGCATAGTTTCATAGTTTCATTCAGGGTTGGAAGGGACCACAAGGATCATCTAGTTCCAACCCCCCTGCCATCAAGAATAGTGTGGCCAGCAGGAGCCGGGACGTCATTCTGCCCTGTACTCAGCACTGGTGAGGCCAAACCTTCAGTCCTGTGTCCACTTCTGGGCCCCTCAGTTTAAGAAGGACATTGAGACACTTGAACATGTCCAAAGAAGGGCAACAAGGCTGGGGACAGGCCTTGAGCACAGCCCTGTGAGGAGAGGCTGAGGGAGCTGGGGTTGCTTAGCCTGGAGAAGAGGAGGCTCAGGGGAGACCTCATTGCTCTCTACAACTACCTGAAAGGAGGTTGTAGCCAGGAAGGGGTTGGTCTCTTCTCTCAGGCAACCAGCACCAGAACAGGAGGACACAGTCTCAAGCTGTGCCAGGAGAAGTTTAGGCTGGAGGTGAGGAGAAAGTTCTTCACAGAGAGAGTTGTTTGCCATTGGAATGTGCTGCCCAGGGAGGTGGTGGAGTCATTGTCCCTGGAGGTGTTCAAGAGGGGATTGGATGTGGCACTTGGTGCCATGGTTTAGTCATGAGGTCTGTGTTGATAGGTTGGACTCGATGATCCTCGAGGTCTCTTCCAACCTGGGCGATACTGTGATACTGTGATACTGTGATGCTATGACTTTGCATATACCTCCTTTCTTCCTCCTCAATGTCACTACACCAGTGGGGAACTTTGGAATGCTTTTGTTTTGGAGCCTCATGTGTGGAGGAGAACAGCTGCTGGAGCTCCTGGAGCATATGGAAACATCTTTAGTGACCTGAAGTCTGTGGCTGGATCTTTTTATTCTAACTTTGAGAAGATCATTTTAGATGGGAGTAAAAGGTCTAAAAAGTTAAAGGAGATGTGCTGTAACTGTCCTGTGGAGAGGTTTTCGGGGTGGTGATTCACTTTAATACCAAATTACCTGTGAAAATCCACCATTTACTCTCATTGGATTATTTGTGCCTTTTCCTTCCTTCCTTCCTTCCTTCCTTCCTTCCTTCCTTCCTTCCTTCCTTCCTTCCTTCCTTCCTTCCTTCCTTCCTTCCTTCCTTCCTTCCTTCCTTCCTTCCTTCCTTCCTTCCTTCCTTCCTTCCTTCCTTCCTTCCTTCCTTCCTTCCTTCCTTCCTTCCTTCCTTCCTTCCTTCCTTCCTTCCTTCCTTCCTTCCTTCCTTCCTTCCTTCCTTCCTTCCTTCCTTCCTTCCTTCCTCCCTCCCTACCTCCCTTCCTTCCTTTCTCCTTTCCTTCCTTTCTCCTTTCCTTCCTTTCTCCTTTCCTCCCTCCCTACCTCCCTTCCTTCCTTTCTTCCTTCCTTCCTTCCTTCCTTCCTTCCTTCCTTCCTTCCTTCCTTCCTTCCTTCCTTCCTTCCTTCCTTCCTTCCTTCCTTCCTTCCTTCCTTCCTTCCTTCCTTCCTTCCTTCCTTCCTTCCTTCCTTCCTTCCTTCCTTCCTTCCTTCCTTCCTTCCTTCCTTCCTCCTTTCCTCCCTCCCTCCCTCCCTCCCTCCCTTCCTTCCTTCCTTCCTTCCTTCCTTCCTTCCTTCCTTCCTTCCTTCCTTCCTTCCTTCCTTCCTTCCTTCCTTCCTTCCTTCCTTCCTTCCTTCCTTCCTTCCTTCCTTCCTTCCTTTCTTCCTTCCTCCCTCCCTTCCTTCCTTCCTTCCTTCCTTCCTTCCTTCCTTCCTTCCTTCCTTCCTTCCTTCCTTCCTTCCTTCCTGCCTTCCTTCCTTCCTTCCTTCCTTCCTGCCTTCCTTCCTTCCTTCCTTTCCTTTCTTTCCTTTCTCTCTTTCCTTTCTCTCTTTCGTCTCTCTTTCCTTCTCTCTTTGTCTCTCTCTCTCTCTTCCTTTCTCTCTTTCTCTCTTTCTTTCTTCTTTTTTTTTCACCCTTCTGACTGTTATTCTTGTGATTATTCTGGTTCCATTTTTTAATACACAACAAAGTGAAAGAGACAATTTCACTTTGCCAGATATTGACAGAACTGATTGGAAGTGGCCAGAAAATGAAGCAATATGGACAATGCCTGCCCCTTCAGCAGAAGCCAGGATTTGATCTTCTGAGCCTTTTGCTTGTGGCACATACTTACTGCCTGTTATGAAGCAGAATTTGTTATCTGTTCAATACTTTGAACTTCTTTCTCCTCAGCTGGTTTTGTAACATTAATACAAACTGGAAATATTTCCAACAATACCATGGTGCTTTAAAGCTGTGTCTAGTGATGTGTTAGAAGCCATAGTGACATCTGCTTACTGCTGAAAACTGCCAGTGTTGAGAGGATGCCATCAGCTATAGTTAGGCAGAGAATTAAGGCCTCAATCTGGCAGTGAAGTGTGGGAAGAGGGAAGACATACCCTGAGTCTGGAGCCTATTTCATCTTTGAGAATCTAAAGGAGAAAGTGGAATTTTCACTCTTACCTGTTCAAGCATTTAGATTTCCTTTTGTAAACAGCTGATTTTAGAAGATCTAATTGGAACAATGGCCTCATCAGAGAGGATAAGTTTGCCCATTGCATCTTCCACTGTCCAGGAGTGCTTGACCTTCCCAGCAGCGTGTGCAGCCTGGTCCCAACTCCCGACTCTTGTGCCTTTGATCCGGTCAGATTGGCAGTCACCAAAAATAGCCAAGCTGTGGCAGTCAGCCACAAGGAGTCTGAAGTAGTCTGGTCATGTTTCCCTTATATGCAAAACACATCTCAGTGCAGCATGTGATGCACTTGCAAATTTGTGGCCCAGTTTGTTTCTGCCACTGAAGTGAGGACACAGGCCAGTCAATGTTCCCTTTGGGTATTTGGTCTGTGAGTTGTTGCAATGTTTGAAGCCATTTTGCTTAGCCAGAAGCCTTCTGAGTTTAGCTTTTCCGTGTATGGCTATCTACAAATCCAGCAAGGCATAGCTGGATGATCATATTCCTTTATCAGCCTATTGACATTATGCAGCACTATGCAGCATTTAGGTCCTGCAGGACCTCTGCAGTGCTATTGCTAAGCTACATCGAGAGCTCCTGCTCCGTTGCTCCGAAGCGTACAAGAGAAAGAGGGACCTCTGCATATTGTATTAGTCTGAGGTTTGGGAGATAGTAATCCAGTTCTCTGCTCTGCAACAAGATTTCTCTGGTGGCCTTTAACAATAACAAGTAATTCATTATCTTGTGTCTTCTATTCTCCTCCTATAAAAGAGATATGGCATCATCATGCTGGACCACAGCTAGGAGAAATAATAGTCAGTGTGTGGAGAAAGGATGACGTGGTCTGCTTGGAATTTCAATTTCATCTGTTTGGCAGGTGTCACCCCAGTCATCAAAATGTTTTCATGCAGTTCAGGAGGCTAGTTTGTATTTCCTGAAGGACCCAGTATGGAAATGGAGCAACCCTCTTACCATCTGACTCCCGTTTCTTTGGGGTTGAACTGGAGACTGCACAGCAGCCAGGTCACATCTGCGATGTGTGATTGGGCAGTGAATTGCTGCATGAAGCTGGTAGAAAGGTAGTTGTGCTGCTTTCTCACCCTGCTGCCCATTAGGGCTTGTAAGCACAGCTGAAGTTCTGGAAGCAGCAGTAATGGGGTAGGGTGTGAAAAAAAGAAGCAGCCACAAAGCCAAGAGCAAGAAGTTCTGGAGTGCCTCAGCAAAGAGTGGCGTGTTCTCTCCTAGTTTGCTTTGCTGTAAGCAATTGCTTGGTGTAGCTTTGTGCTTGAACAGGTTTTGAATATGAAGAAGTCTCTCTAAGAACAAGGGTAGTAAGATGTATTGAAGCATGTGAACACCTTGGAAATTCTTAGGCAATTGAGATTGGCTGGCTGTTTAGCACCAGTGCCGAGGATCATTTGAGAAGATTACATAACCAATACAGGCACAAGGGCCAAGTGCTTTCTGAGAGCAGAGGCTTTGCCTAATCTGATGTGGCTAGATGTGGTGTAGAGATAAGCCTAGCTTCTCCCTACCCACAAAACAGGGGCTAAAAGTATTCTCACATTTAGCTAAGTCATTGTGTCGGCCCGACAATTGCATCTTCAGAGCTTTGATGTAGTAGATTTGTCTAATGAATGATGACTTCAAGAAGACAATCAAATGCAACATGATATGCCAAACAGCTATTATGACAGAAAGCCTTCTGCCTTCCCTCTCAAGAATTCTGTTCTCCTGAGTCAGGCAAAGATGAGGTTTGTGTACTGATTAGTTACAATATCCCCTGTGAAGTAACTTGACTCAGCTAACAGGGAGTTACTGCAGCATGTGGTGCCTCTGCTAAATCCTTCTGGGTCTGCAGGCTCTGGCAAGCAGCAGGCTGCCAGCTGTTCATGGCCAGCTTTCCACCTGGGGCATTTCCAGGTGAGAATTTGTAATAACAAAGTTAAAAGGATCTTATTTCAATCATCACTGAACAGGAGTGGAAGGTTGGATACAAGTGCTAAAAAAAGCAAGGAAAGACAAACCAGATGCTGCTGATGTAACGAATAGAATAGAATAGAATAGAATAGAATAGAATAGAATAGAATAGAATAGAATAGAATAGAATTAACCAGGTTGGAAGAGAATTTTGAGATCATCAAATCCAACCTATCATCCAACACCGTCTAATCAAATAAACCATGGCACCAAGCACCCCATCCAGTCTCTTCCTAAACACCTCCAGTGATGGAGACTCCACCACCTCCCTGGGCAGCACATTCCAATGGCTAACAACTCTTTCTATGAAGAACTTCCTAACATCCAGCCTAAACCTCCCCTGGCACAACTTAAGACTGTGTCCTCTTGTTCTGGTGCTGGCTGCCTGACAGAAGAGACCAACACTCACCTAGCTACAACATCCCTTCAGGTAGTTGTAAACAACAGGAAGGTCTCCCCTGAGCCTCCTCTTCTCCAGGCTAAGCAACCCCAGCTCCCTCATCCTCTCCTCACAGGGCTGTGCTCAAGGCCTCTCCCCAGCCTTGTTGCCCTTCTCTGGACACCTTCAACTCTCTCAATGTCCTTCTTAAACTGAGGGACCCAGAACTGGACACAGGACTCAAGGTGTGGCCTAACTAGTGCTGAGCACAGGGCACAATGACCTCCTTGCTCCTGCTGGCCACATTGTTCCTGATGCAGGCCAGGATGCCATTGGCCCTCTTGGCTGCCTGGCACACTGCATGCTCATGTTCAGCCTTCTATCAATCAGTACCCCCAGGTCCCTTTCTGCCTGGCTGCTCTCCAGCCATCAAACTCCATTCCAGACTGTATGTGCTGAGGGTAGCTGGCTTGCAGAACAGGTGATGATACATTGCTGATGCATCCAAGTGCTGAAAAATTGCATGACTCCCTAAAGCAACAGCTTTTCAACTTGCAGTACTCTGATGATGGTGATTTTGAAAAGCAAGTTTGAGTTTTAGCTGGTGTAATTCAAACTAATCTTCTAGAAACAGTCCTCTTTGTTAATAAACCAGATGCTTTATTTCTGAAGAAGCCATGTATGAAATGGCAAACGGTAAGTAAAAGGCATTAAAAACAAAAGGCAAAATCAGTTTAACATCTTGGATCTGGCAAACTTTCTTGTTAGAGAAATGTCTAATAGAGGTTGGACTGGACTTTTCCTAATTGGATAAGAAAGGTTGTTTGGGGGGGAAAAGTGAATTTAGAAACAAAGTTGAAGAAAGTCCTGGGCAGGGCTTCTTCAAAGGGTGTTTTCATCTAGTCCAGAATCACAAGTGCAGCCTTGGAGCTGCGATGGAAGTCATCACGTCTGTCTACATGGTAATGGCTGTTAGCAGCTGAGCTCATATTCTGCCATGGTCTGTGTGGTGGTTTAAGCCTTAACTGGGAGTTAAGAGCTCAGATGGGGTCAAGGCTGAGAATCTCTTCCCTCACTCCCCCCTCCTCCCTCCCAACAGAGGGGGGAAAAAAAGGAAGGAGCAAATCCATGAAACAATAATTTGGAGTCGGGTTGGAAGTAGAGAGGTAAAGAGTTTTTTCTTTAAACAAGTAAAACAAACCAATATATATATATATATATATATATATATGTCAATAACAGGTAAGATTCACAAGGGCAAGGAACAGGGATGGATGGGAGGGGGACAAAGAGGAAGAATACAAAACCAGTCTCTCTCTGAAGAGGCGCAGAGGCAGCAGGGAGAAGGATCAGGCCCGACACTTCTCCTGATGCAGCCCAGGATCTGATTGGCTTTGTGGGCTGCAAGTTCACACTGAGAGCTCAAGCTCAACAGGAGAAGTGTGGCCAGCAGGGCAAGGGAGGTGATCCTCCCCCTCTGCTCAGCTCTGGGGAGACCCCACCTGGAGTACTGCCTCCAGTTCTGGAGCCCCTATTCCAAGAGGGATCTGGAGGTGCTGGAAGGTGTCCAGAGAAGTGCCACAAGGATGATCAGAGGGCTGGAGCACCTCTCCTGTGAGGACAGACTGAAGGAGTTGGGACTGTTCAGTCTGGAGAAGAGAAGGTTCCATGGAGACCTAATTGTGGCCTTCCAGTATCTGAAGGGGGCCTACAGGAAGGCTGGGGAGGGCCATGTTAGGGTGTCAGGTAGTGATAGGACTAGGGGGAATGGAATGAAGCTGAGGTGGGGAGATTCAGGGTGGAGGTGAGGAGGAAGTTCTTCCCCATGAGAGTGGTGAAGCCCTGGAATGGGTTGTCCAGGGAGGTGGTTGAGGCCCTGTCCCTGGAGGTGTTTAAGCCCAGGCTGGATGAGGCTGTGGCCAGGCTGATGTAGTGTGGGGTGTCCCTGCCCATGGCAGGGGGGTTGGAACTGGATGATCCTTGTGGTCCCTTCCAACTCTGAATGATACTATGATACTATGATACTATGACTGCGTGGCAGAGGAGCAGTTGAGCAGCTGCAGTAGCTCTCATCCAGGAGAGGCAGGAGCCAAAAAGGAGAGCTAACAGCTACGATGCCCTGTTTTTTATACCCTAGCTGGGCAAGGAGGGGCGAGTGGAACAGACTCAGCTTCCCAGGGGGAAAAAACACCCTGCAGGGAGGGCAAAGTACCCGCAAGCCCTCCCCCCTGCTTTGGTTTTTGTTTTCAGAATGGGCTCTAACCCACCCCAGTCTGCAATCAAACACTGCACATCTGCCTGCAGACTTCCTACCTGCCTTGCACATCATGGCTGCCCAGGCAGCAGCTGTTAGTGACACATCTCTCACTCCTCCCAGTGCCCATGTTCAGCCTTGCGCAGTACATTTCTGACAAATCTTCCCAAGGCCTTCTTAGAGTTGAGAGGTCAAATACAAATGATTTTTCTTTTCTGGAAAGCTCTTTTACAAAGAGTAGAGTCTGGCATTGTGTTAGAGGTAAATGGACTTCAAGTGAAACTGCTGATATCCAGCACTTTCCACTGTTCCTCCAGGAGAGAGGGGCCTCATGGGTCCAGCTTTGTGTGGTGGAGAAATATTTTTGTCCCCTGCCTATTCTGCAGCTAAGTTAGAATAGAATAGAATGGAATGGAATAGAATAGAATAGAATAGAATAGAATAGAATAGAATAGAATAGAATAGAATAGAATAGAATAGAATAGAATAGAATAGAATAGACCAGGTTGGAAGAGACCTTCAAGATCATCGTGTCCAACCCATCAACCAATCCAACATCACCTAAACAACTAAACCATGGCACCAAGCACCCCATCAAGTCTCCTCCTAAACACCTCCAATGATGGGAGTAGAGAGAGGAGAGGGTAGTTCCCAAGTATTTTTAATCTTCACCTGTTTTGATGCCAGATCTGGCTTTGAGAGAGCAAAGGCAGGCAGCGTGTTTACTGTTCTCATTTGCTTTTTGGAGGCAGTGAGAGCACTCAGGAGTGCCACCTTACCCTCCATGCTGCCTGCAGGAAGGGCAATGGGACGGAGATTGGAGTCAATACAGCTGACCAATATGATCGACTATTGTTCCCTTATTGTTCCAGTATAGTGCAAGTACAGCACAGTAAAGCAAAGCAAAGAAGAAGGGAAAGGAAAGGCAGAAGTGCCTAGCAAGGGAACTTCTACAACCTATATAAACTCGGAGAGCCTCGCTGGCATGGCTTCATTGGCTCCCTCTGAGTGACCACACACTGCACTGTTAGAGATTATTGGTCCAACTACTAACGACACAATGAGGTTGTTGATGCAGGTGCAGGTCCTGCTGTCCCAAGATAACTTTCCATGTTTATAGCTGCCAGTGCCCTGTTCTAGTTACATGCTGCAGGCACAGCACTGTTTTGCTGCACTGCTAGCTGGCTCTGCACTTATGCTGAGCATAGCCTACCACCATGTCAGGCTCTAGGCCTGTACTGCCAGATTGCTCACACTGCTCGTCACTGGCATTGCCACAGAAGGGTGGCCTGTGTTCCCTGTGCACAGCCATGCCACTGTCTGCTTGCAGGGCTGGTGGTTCTAAGGGTCATGCTCTGAGCATGGGGATAGCTGATCAGGCAAGGGTGGGGCAGTTTGTTTGCCTGTCACTTGAGCTAGAAGACAGCTTTTCCATGTAAACAAAGTGTGAGGCACTTCAAGAAATACTGGTGTCCTGCTGGGACTCTTGTCCTGAGGGCTAGCATCAGATCCAGATTACAAGCAAACAGGTTTTGAAGTTCAGGAGGATTAAAGCGTTCTGGCCAGCAGCGCCACGCTTGCCTTGATTGCATTTTCCAGAGCCTTCTGTCACTGAAGAACAAAAGCTGGATCTGGGCAGTTGCCTGGTGCTTCCATCTATTTCAGCCAACAGGCATTTTGGGCTGGATGCCCCTGTAGCACAATGAGAATAATGGAAATTACAGCTGATTTACTGAGCAGCAATACCTCTGAGCCAAATCGTTTCCATCTGAATCTGACGCAAGTTTGCAGTGCGCTGGTGTGACAAGCCCACAATCTTTTTGGCCCTACTGTGCCTTTGTTGTCAAATGTTTGCTAGTAAGTCCAGCATTACATAAAAGTCAGGAAGGGAGGGGAAGCAGTCACAGCTCCTCTAGAATTTACCTAGTATTTAATAGTAGCTTGAGGTGTTGGGAACTGGGTGAGTTAGAAGAACTCAAAGCTGCTTTGTGCAGACTAGCCCAGGAGAGCGCATGGGTCCTGGGTCTGCTTCAAGAGGGACGATGCGGTGTGCCCATGCCAGGAGTTGTAGGAGCTGTGTTGTTTCATCTCAAGATGAAATGTGGCTCCTGTGGCCTTTTGAAAAACCTGATGGAAATGTGAAAGCACTGAAGCTCCTTTTTATGACTCTGGTGCCAAAACCTCTATAGTGAGACCCCGTGCCATCAGCTGCAATGAGCCAGAAAAAGTCCTTTGAAGGAATGAATTTTGCAGCCCAATATAAATCTATGCCGTGGCCAGACTGGTGATAAAGATGCATGTTGGGAGAGTTCAGGGGCATTTGAGAGGACAGCAGGGACTGGGGGAGGGATCTGTTGTTGACAAGCCTCTGAGTCCTCTAAAATCTGTTAGTCCTTTCCAGTCCCCAGAAACCCTGTGATTAGAAAGATGTGATGATGGCTCAGGTTCACTGCTCTTGAGCTGTGAACTCAAAATGACTTCCCTTAGAGAAGGTAGGTGGCAAATCCAAACTGATGGATGAGTGCCCGTGAGAAGTGGGGTTAAGGGAGATGGTCCTAAAAAGCTGCTCATTTCATCAAGGTATCATTATGTGAAAAACTAAGAGCACTTTTCCTTCATTTGGCATGCTGAAGCTGTTGCCAAAATCCTGGTTCTGGTCACTGGTGCTGGTTGTGCAATGATGACTGCTCTGTGTTTCTGAAGATCATAACCTCTTAGTTGAAAGCAGCATCGGGAGATTATTCACAGTGGTTTGTTGCATGTGAAACACTTTTGTTTTCTCTGAGCTGTCTGTTAAATTGTCCAGGTGTATCATTGTCAAATAAGCACACATAACAGATCAGTCTAAACATTGCCTAATCAGATTCAGGGTGGTACGCTGGGCCATACCTGCTGTTGTCTTTGCTTGACTTTAGACCCGTGGGTAATGTTCTTTTGGATAACAATGCCATTGTTTTCAGTCTCAAATCAGTATTATCCATTGAATGATTGTTTCTGTTGTTTTGAAATACCTTGAGTCCTGTGTCCAGTTCTGAGACCCTCAGTTTAAGAAGGACATTGAGACACTTGAAGGTGTCCAGAGAAGGGCAACCAGGCTGGGGAGAGGCCTTGAGCACAGCCCTGTGAGGAGAGGCTGAGGGAGCTGGGGTTGTTTAGCCTGGAGAAGAGGAGGCTCAGGGGAGACCTTATTGCTCTCTACAACTACCTGAAGTGTGGTTTGAGCCAGGAGGGGGTTGGTCTCTTCTCCCAGGCAAGCAGCAGTAGAACAAGAGGACACAGTCTCAAGCTGCACCAGGGGAAGTTTAGGCTGGAGGTGAGGAGAAAGTTCTTCACTGAGAGAGTCATTCGTCATTGGAATGTGCTGCTCAGGGAGGTGGTGGAGTCACCATCCCTGGAGGTGTTCAAAAGGGGATTGGATGTGGCACTTGGTGCCATGGTCTAGTCATGAGGTCTGTGGTGACAGGTTGGACTCGATGATCTTTGAGGTCTCTTCCAACCCTGGTGATACTGTGACACTGTGATTCTGTGAGTCTGTGAAATGTACTCTTCATGGAATCTGCTATTATTTCTACAGGTACTTAACTGCTGAAGTGCTTCATGCACTCTTTGTTTGCTAAGGAAATGGTTTCCTTTTCTTGATATATATTTTTCACTCCTCAGCTTATACCTGTGATAAACGATCACCCATCTTCTCACCTGAACATATTGAAATGACTTATGAGTTGTGTGAGGCACATTGCAAACCCTTTTTTCCCCCTCCCTATGCACAGCAGTACAACATGATGGTAACAAAGCAGAATGTCACAACACCTGCTGTAGAGCTTGTCTGTGGCTGCATGAAATGCACTGGGCTTCCAGCAGCTTCTCCATCTTCACTGTGTCTGCACTTCTCCCCATTTGCAGCCTTTATTTCTGATCAGGACGATGGTATTTCACATTCCTACACTTGGAACAAGAATCAGTTTGGATGGAATACAAGACTAGGAAATGGGTAAAAGAGAACAGTATGACAACCACCTTGAAAATGCCTTTCTCTCAGTCTGTTGTTTAGTGGGGTGTTGTTTGGTTGGGTCTTCATTGGTTGGTTTTTGGTTGATTGGTTGGTTGGTTGGCTGCTTGGGTTTTGGTTGGTTGGTTGGGTTTTGGTTGGTTGGGTTTTAATTGGTTGGGTTTTGGTTGATTGGTTGGTTGGGTTTTGGTTGTTTGGGTTTTGGTTGATTGGTTGGTTGGGTTTTGGTTGGTTGGTTGGGTGTTGGTTGGTTGGGTTTCGGTTGGTTGGCTGGTTGGTTTTTGGTTGATTGGTTGGGCTTTGGTTGGTTGCTTTTTGGTTGATCAGTTGGTTGCTTTTTGGTTGGTTGGTTGGGTTTTGGTTGGTTTTTGGTTGATTGATTGGGTTTTGGTTGGTTGGGTTTTGGTTGGTTGGGTTTTGTTTGTTTGTTTGGTTGGTTGGTTGGTTGGTTGGCTGGTTGGGTTTTGGTTGGCTGGTTGGTTGGTTGGTTGGCTGGTTGGGTTTTGGTTGGCTGGTTGGTTGGTTGGTTGGTTTTTGGTTGGTTGGGGTTTTTTTGTGCTGTGTAAAACCCTAAACACACATGGAGAACTGGAGAGCCTGTGGCTCAGTGTGGGAAGGAGTTAATCTGAGATTAAAAGGCTTCACTGCATACCTAACCTGAGATAGGCCTTTGGTGAGGCCTTCTCCTAGATACTGGTAGAAGTATGAAACTCAAAATATGCCATGTTTCAGTGAAGCTGAGGTTCAGAGTTACTGTCCGACTGATTTAGGCAGCTTGCTCAGGGGCAAGCTCTGTGTTACATCTCTCACTTTCCTCATCGCCGAACAGGGGAGCAAGAAGAAAACTGTTTTGCTGTGCCCCTTAGGAGGAAGCAAGGAGACCTTACCTCAGGTATTTAAGTTTAGCCCAATGTGACATTAAAACATGGAAGAGGTAGAAGTGGTAAAGCACAATAGTTAAAGCAATCAATACTTTATTGATCACTTGAAAGCATGTAACCATGTCGATGCACAGCCTATGCAGTACCTCAGTTAAGCTACAGCTGAACTCTTCAAACCTGCCTCTCAAGTGAAAATTAAATGTTTTGCATTGCCTCAGTGAAGTGGAAAAATGGGAGAAGAGGAGAAAGCTTAGCTGAAAAGCTGCCTGTAAAATGAAATGAAACATTTTAGTTTGGGAATTGCAAAGCAGAAGGAGGTGGCTATTCAATACAACTGGGCTAGCTTTCAGGCTCAGGAAGATCATTTTTCTCATTGATTTGAGAAGATCAAGAGGATGGTAAAACTGCTGTCCAGGGGGGGTCTGGGATTAGGTACTGTGGGCTTTTCAGATGAGACTCTCTGTTTTGAACCAGTGTTGAGGGTGTTTGCTAAAGCAGGAGCCAGAATGTGGGCATCCTGCCTCCCAGTGAGGACTTGTGTCTCCAGGATGGATCACCATGTCTATCACCTGCCTGAGAGAAGATGGGGGTGCTCAGTTCCAATCCCTGCTTTCAAAAACAAGACTTCCTTTGGCCCTTCCTGGTGGACTTTATCCACTTGTTTGGGAACAGGACCGACTGGGTCTGTAGCCTTGAAGACAGGATGCCCTGTTGTGTCTGTATCTGAAGTGAAACAGGAGACTGAGAGCAGCTCTTCACAGAGCAACTTCAGCATTCTGGGCTGTCTTGCAGGCAGGCATCTCTTGTCATAGTTGACTCATCTCAGTAAAGATAGGGAAGGGGAGGGAGAGCTTCCTTCATTGTGTCTCTGTGAACCTTGGAGTTGGAACTGAGTTTGTGCTCTGACTGGGCAGCCCTGCCCCATAATGTGGTGACTGAAGCATGCTCCTGAAAGGGATGTTAAATTCTTTTGGCACAGGGGAGAAGGGAATTTACTTTCTGCTCTCTCTGAGTGTACTCAGCTGCTGAGGACAAGGGAGAAAACACAATGGCTATACAGTCCCAAGGGGCAGACACAAGCACATTTGTTCCTAAAAGAACTTTTCTACCAAAGTGGTTGCAAATGCAGTCTGGATTTACAGAGACCAAAATGGCATTTGGGGATGAAAAAACATGGGAGTATGTACCTGCCCATGTCTGTATGCAAGAGGGAGAGACAGGACACAAATGAAAGATGGGCCACTAGGTTTTACAACAGAATAGAATAGAATAGAATAGAATAGAATAGAATAGAATAGAATAGAATAGAATAGAATAGAATAGAATAGAATAGCATAGCATAGACCAGATTGGAAGAGACCTTCAAGATCATCAAGTCCAACCTATCACCCAACACCATCGAATCAACTAAACCATGGCATCAAGTCTCCTCCTAAACACCTCCAGGGATGGTGATTCCACCACGTCCCCAGGCAGCCCATTCCAATGGCCAATCACTCTCTCTATGAAGAATTTCTTCCTAACATCCAGCCTAAACCTCCCCTGGCACAGCTTAAGACTGTGTCCTCTTGTTCTGGTGCTGCTTGACTGGGAGAAGAGATCAACCCTCACCTGGCTACAACCTCCCTTCAGGGAGTTGTAGACAGCAATGAGGTCTCCCCTGAGCCTCCTCTTCTCCAGGCTAAGCAATCCCAGCTCCCTCAGCCTCTCCTCACAGGGCTGTGCTCAAGGCCTTTCCCCAGCATTGTTGCCCTTCTCTGGACACCTTCAAGTGTCTCAATGTCCTTCCTAAACTGAGGGACCCAGAACTGGACACAGGACTCAAGGTGTGGCCTAACCAGTGCAGAGTACAGGGCAGAATGACTTCCCTGCTCCTGCTGGCCACACTATTCCTGATGCAGGCCAGGATGCCATTGGCCTTCTTGGCTGCCTGGGCACACTGCTGGCTTATGTTCAGCCTACTGTCAACCAGTACCCCCAGGTCCCTTTCTGCCTGGCTGCTCTCCAGCCACTCTGACCCCAGCCTGTAACACTGTATGGGGTTGTTGTGGCCAATTTGTGTTTTAGGCTGGCATGGTGGTGTCAGGCAATCTTGAGTTTGTGGTTCCTGGTGCTCCTGGTAATAGAGGTCAGCATGTAGAGGTTTTCAATATTCAAATGTAACACTATCACTTTTTGAATACACACAGTCATAAATATTTTTCAAGTGAACAATTCAATTTACTTGTGCTGAATTATCCTAAGTTTTCATTTTGTAGAACAGGTGTTTTCTTCTAGAGAAACTCAGGAACTTTAAGTGTGTTTGAAATCATGACTCTGTTGGTAAATTGTATTAAGGATCTCTTACCTGGAACTTTTAAGGATGGACTTTTGCCATGGGTTAGTTAGTCGTGAGGTCTTGGGTGACAGGTTGGGCTTGATGATCTTTGAGGTCTTTTCCAACCTGATTGATTCTATGAAAGGGACAGCTTGCTGTGGTAGTTTTAGGCTGTGCCTTTTTTAATTTAGCTGCAGATTTTGAGCAGAAAAGTAGAAAAATATCAATGAATCACTGTTGGGTATATAAAGGAAAGCAAAATATAATTCTAAACAAATCCATTGGATAAATGTCTGGGATAAGAGAAGATATCACAACAATTCTTCACATTTCACTTCCATTCCCATTCCTTTTCACTTCTCTTCTGACTTTGGCTGTTATTGCTTCGCTGGGGAGAAGATTATGTGCTTCTGGCTGGCCTTGAGATAAGCCTAACCCACTGCTTTCTCTCAACTCTTCTCTCTCTCTTGGTAGAGAGGAGTTTGGGAGGTTGGGATTGGGGTGGGGGTGCAGTGGAGCAGCTTCCCTGGTCTTTCTGACCAGGGGGCTTTCCATGTTGTTTGCTAATTGTAAATACCTGTATTATATTGTAAACACCTGTATTATATTGTAAACCCTGTATATTTTGTACACATTCATTGCATTCCATTGTAGAGTGTAGGTTTTGCTTGTAAATAGTTTCATTTGCTTGTAACTGAGGTGGTCTGGCTTAAAAGTTAATGCTGGAGGGGAAACTTCAACCCTCCACACTTGCACAAGTAACCTTTCTGCACTGCAATACATGCTCAGCCTGTGATGTCTTCCCATGGAACAGGCCATTTTGCCTCATTGTAGAATGGCATTTTGCACTGCATGTGTGTATGAACTGAGAGACTAATGCTCCCCTAAGCAGCGCTGCTATATAAATGATAAATAAAAGTAATTGTACTGGTTGTGTCCTGATGATTGAGGAGCTACTGTACAATACTTGGAGAAGTGTGAGCAAAACACACTGCCAGGATAGAAAGCATCTGTTTCTGTCAGTGTTTGGATCTGCATTTGCCACGAGACCTAAGTGTCTGCTTTTCCAGAATGAAAATACCTGGAACAGAATCAGGAAGTAGAACTCTAAAGGATTCTCTGTGAAGATCTGGAGGGATCTGTCACTTCTTGACTATTTTAATTAGCTCACTTGTGCACTTACCAGGCAGGAGGCAGATTCCAGTTTTGATACTTGACAAGGAAAACAGGGCCACCACTTCTCACCAGCTGCACCTGGACTGTGGCAAACTGGCAGAGGCCTATTCCCAGGAACTGCTAGCTAAGAGGAGCTCCTCGTAATGAGAATCACACAATCACACAATCACCAAGGTTGGAAGAGATCATCAAGTCCAACCCATCACCACAGACCTCATGGCTAAACCATGGCACCAAGTGCCACGTCCAATCCCCTTTTGGACACCTCCAGGGGTAGTGACTCCACCACCTCCCTGGGCAGCACATTCCAATGACGAACGACGCTCTCAGTGAAGAACTTTCTCCTTCCCTTCAAAGTTTTAAGTCCCTGACTATTAGTTAGGGCTGAACAGGTTTGACAGCTGCTGTGGGAAATAGCAAGCAATGCACTTTTTATTGCTAATTCTTTTTCAGTTATTGCCAGTTTATTTCCTTCTTGCATAGTGTTATCCAAGCTGTGCTCCTAACAGGGAAAGGACAGCCTGGTGGAGTGGCACTGGGCACAGCTGTGCAACCATGCTGGGCTACCTACTCTGGCAGATGTAGTCTCTTTTTAGGCAGACATGCAGATTAGTTTGGTTTTTCCTCAGTGCTGTAGCTGAACTTCAAGCCTGGTAACTCAAAGGGCAACATGTAAAGAAGGGTTCATTTTACCTCGGGGAATTTATGCAAGGAACTTTCAGCCCAGCCTAATGTAATTTTGAGTTTACCATTTCAAGAGCTGCACAGGCTTTGTACCTCATGGAGGCTGAGCTTTGTGTTTGTGTGGATCAGTTTGTCAGTGGGTATTCAAAGGTAGATGAATGGCTTGCATGCTCTTGGGACTGATGGGGCCTGATCAATGTGAATACATTTGAAAATACATTTGATTTCCCTCTTGGAAAGTAGAATACCCATCAGTCACTGTAAGCCTAATGACAGAAAGCAGGCAAGTGAAAGCAGGAAAACAAGAGCATGAAAGAAATACACTGGCCAAGAGGAAATTGTTTTAATGAAGCAAGCTGTACTGTGAAACCAGCACAGACTTGCTTTCCCCAACTCTACAACCTCTGCACCCAGTTCAGATCTCAAGTGAAATCTTCTCTTCAGCTAGAGGAGGTTAAAAAAAAAATCATAAATCCTTGACTCACACAAATTACCTGAATTCTTTCAGGAGACACTTGCTAAATGGCAGCAAGCCGCAGGGAGCTTGGGGAGGCAGACTCCTGTACAGATTATATGACATTTGGTGTAGTAGTAATTTAGGTGACAGAGAGGTAAGTTCCAGCTGTGCCTCGGGCTCTCCTTAAAGCAGTTTTTGTGACAGCATTGTCTGTCCAAGGATGAGGATAAGATGTTGATCTGGACTTGTGACCGTTTGAGGCTGTCCCCTTAAGAAAGGGAATATTGTGGTCAGATGTTTGTAAACGAGAGACGGATCTAAACTAATTTCATTGGTAGACTGGAGGAAAGCACCGTTTGAACTGGGAATGCAGCAGAGAATCCTGGGCATTCCTGCACTTTGCTTTCTCCTTTGCAGCTCGCAGTTTTCTGGGCTTTCGGCCAGGCTTGACCTTGGAGCAGATAAGACACTGTCTAACATTCTAACACATAACTGCCTTTAATTAATTTTCTCTTTTCTCTCTTTCTAACCCTCTCTGGGGAAAGGGGGAGAGAAGGGGGAGCAGAGGTGGGGAACCCCCCTCAGCAGAGGAGGGAACCCTCATTTCTGTGTGACTTTGTTGTATATTTCTGTATATATTGTAAATACTGTAAATTCTGTACATAAACCTGCATTTTTTCCTAAACTGCTTTGTAAATATACAGCACCTGCTCCTTTGCTAATCCAGCTGTGAGGTTTTTTTCCCTTTCAACTTTCTTTCCCTCTACTCACTGGGGGGGGAAGGGCCTGGCCTTTCCCCCAACCCTATGACAGGACTAGAAGATGAGTCCACATGAGCTGTTTGTGTGCCTGATGTGTGTACACAGATACAAAAAAACACCCCATGTGCCAAAAATGGGGGGTGGGGGGAAGAGAAAAGAAGGCAAAAAACTTCCCCAGACAAATGTGAAAACAGTAGATCTTCTTGCTGTCTACAACTACCTGAAGGGAGGTTGTAGCCAGGCGGGAGTTGGTCTCTTCTCCCAGGCAACCAGCACCAGAACAAGAGGACACAGTCTCAAGCTGCACCAGGGGAAGTTTAGGCTGGAGGTGAGGAGATGTTAGGATGTTAGGAAGAAGTTCTTCCCAGAAAGAGAGATTGGCCATTGGAATGTGCTGCCCAGGGAGGTGGTGGAGTCACCATCACTGGAGGTGTTTAGGAAGAGACTGGATGGGGTGCTTGGTGCCATGGTTTAGTTGATAAGATGGTGTTGGGTGATAGGTTGGCTTAATGATCTTGAAGGTCTCTTCCAACCTGGTCTATTCTATTCTATTCTATTCTATTCTATTCTATTCTATTCTATTCTATTCTATTTGTGCTGTTGCTAGAATCTGTTGACATTTGGCAAGCAGGAAGCAGCACCATTCTTTTCTCCTCATTTACTACAAACAACTAGCTCCTACATATCATTGCCAATGGCAGTATTATGTATTCCTGTATTAGAAATAGTGTGGCCAGCAGGACCAGGGAGGTGATTGTCCCTCTGTACTCAGCGTTGTTGAGGCCAACCTCGAGTCCTGTGTTCAGTTTTGGGCACTGCAGTGCAGGAAGGACATTGAGGCACTGGAGGGGGAACAAAGGTGGTGAAGGGCCTGGAGAACAAGTCCTGTGAGGAGAGGCTGAGGCAGCTGGGGCTGTTTAGTCTACAGGAAAGGAGGCTGAGGGGAGGCCTTATTGCTCTCTAAAACTACTTGAAAGGAGGTTGCAGAGGGGTAGACACTGGTGTTTTCTCACAAGTAACTGATGAGAATGAGTGGGAATGATCTCAAGCTCTGCCAGGGGAGGTTTAGGCTGGACATGAGGAAAAAACTTTTTAATGGAGAGGGTTGTCAGGCACTGGAACGTGCTGCCCAGGGAGGTGGTTGAATTGCCATCCCCAGACAGGTTTAAAAGCCGTATAGATCTGGTGCTTGGGGGCATGGTGTAGTGAAAGACTTGGTGGAGTGGGCAAAATGGCTGCACTTGATGATCTTGGAGGTCCTTTCCAGCCTGGATGATTCTGCGATTTCATGTTTTGATGGACACAGCACTTCTCCAGCGGTATAACGTTTCCTCTGCCCCTCAGATCTGGCATAATATCCCCAAAGCCATTATCTGTGGGTTAGATGTTTGTTTGTAACAGCTACATTTCCTCTCAGGAATAGAGTAGAGTAGAGTAGAGTAGAGTAGAGTAGAGTAGAGTAGAGTAGAGTAGAACAGAACAGAGTAGAATAGAATAGAATGGAATGGAATGGAATAGAATAGAATAGAATAGAATAGAATAGAATAGAATAGAATAGAATAGAATAGAATAGAATAGAATTAACTAGGTTGGAAAATACCTTTGAGATCATCAACCTATCACCCAACACCATCTAATCAACTAAACTATGGCACCAAGTGCCTCATCCAGTCTCTTCTTAAACACCTCCAGGGATGGTGACTTCACCACCTCCCTGGGCAGCACATTCCAATACCTAACAATTCTCTCTGTGAAGAACTTTCTCCTCACCTCATAGTGCATAAGACCCTTAATGGGCAGGTTGTGAGTTCAAGCCTGCAGTGGGCACTAGTGTCCTCCCTACTCTAGTCATGAGGTCTGTGGTGACAGGTTGGACTCAATGATCTTTGAGGTCTCTTCCAACCTTAGGAATACTGAGTACTGAGTACTGAATAAACCCCCCCTGGTGCAGTTTGAGACTGTGTCCTCTTGTTCTGGTGCTGGCTGCCTGGGAGAAGAGACCAACCCCCACCTGGCTACAACCTCCCTTCTGGGAGCTGTAGACAGCAATAAAGTCTTTTTCTTCCTTTGTGCTACTGAAGGAGGTTGCTAAATGAGCTCCATCACACTGTGTTTGTGAATGTCTATCCAAACTGTTGACCTGTGTCAGTGGTGTGGCTTCTGGCTTTAATTGTATGGTTGGCTAATTTTACTAATGACAATGTTTCATAGCCTGTTTTGGGTAAGAGGCATCTCTTGATGCCTCAAAACTTGGTAGTGAGCCAGCTGTAGATCAGGAAGGTTTTGTCTATTATTCCCATTAATTGCTCTGGCCATGTAATTCTGTCTTTATTTTCAGCAGCATTTTGTACATTCTTTTCCCTTTTTCTCAGCAGTAGCACAGCCTGTAAACATGAATTAGAATGAGGAGCTTGTCACAAAGGGGTAGAGCCTGGAGTTGTGCAGAGCTTCTAAATAAATAATAGTGACATGACTGAGCACTAATATGCAAGTTAGTATTTCTGGAAGTTGTAATCAGGCTACAAAATACCTGTCAGAGGGAAGAGCTTCAGTCCTGTTGAAGCTGACAGTGCTCCTGACAATAACAGCCCATACATTCTTCTGAGTGAGACTGGAAGCCTTATTACCTCTGTTCATCTGGACAGCATGGATGCTTTTTCAATTATGAACCTGTATTTCTTCTAAACACTTCTATATTAATGACCCAGTAGTGCACAGAATTGCACAGAAGTGCACAGAATTGAGTCAGTCATCAGCAAATTTGCAGATGACACCAAGAAGGGAGCAGATGTTGATCTGTTAGAGGGCAGAAGGGCTCTGCAGAGGGACCTCGATGGACTGGACAGATGGGCAGAGTCCAACAAGATGACATTTAACAAATCCAAGTGCTGGGTGCTGTACTTTGGCCACAACAACCCCATGCAGAACTACAGACTGGGGTCAGAGTGGCTGGAGAGCAGCCAAGCAGAGAGGGACCTGGGGGTGCTGCTTGATGGTAGGCTGAACATGAGCCAGCAGTGTGCCCAGGTGGCCAAGAAGGCCAATGGCATCCTGGCCTGCATCAGGAACAGTGTGGCCAGCAGGAGCAGGGAAGTCATTGTGCCCTGTACTCTGCACTGGTTAGGCCACACCTTGAGTCCTGTGTCCAGTTCTGGGCCGCTCAGTTTAGGAAGGACATTGAGACACTTGAAGGTGTCCAGAGAAGGGCAGTGAGGCTGGGGAGAGGCCTTGAGCACAGCCCTGTGAGGAGAGGCTGAGGGAGCTGGGGTTGCTTAGCCTGGAGAAGAGGAGGCTCAGGGGAGACCTCATTGCTCTCTACAACTACCTGAAGGGAGGTTGTAGCCAGGAAAGGGTTGGTCTCTTCTCCCAGGCAACCAGCACCAGAACAAGAGGACACAGTTTCAAGCTGCGCCAGGGGAGGTTTAGGCTGGAGGTGAGGAGAAAGTTCTTCACTGAGAGAGTCATTCATCATTGAAATGTGCTGCCCAGGGAGGTGGTGGAGTCGCCGTCCCTGGAGGTGTTCAAGAGGGTATTGGATGTGGCACTTGGTGCCATGGTTTAGTAGTCATGAGGTGTTGGGTGATAGATTGGACTTGATGATCTTTGAGGTCTCTTCCAGTCTTGGTGATTCTGTGATTTCTCATTTTTTAAAGCAAGTGGGTGCTGCTCTGTCTGAAGGGCAGGGTTGCCTCCTCACAGAACAAAGACTTCTTGGAAATGCAGGAGCCCCTGTGCTCATCCACATGTTGGCACTTAGGCTGAGGTTTCCTGATACCAGCCTTGCTTTGTAGCCCTACTGTGAGGACCTGCCAGTCGTAGTGTGCTTTGGGTTTTCAGATTATAATGCAAAACTAGAAGTGCTCAGGAGTGCTCTGGCAGGATATGACATTAACTGGAGAGGAATCTGTTCCTCTTCAGAATCAGAAGCCCAGTTTTGCTGTTGTAGCCAATAAGCTAGAGACAACTTAATAACACTGCAACATTATTACAGACTTATGATTTTTGTATGGCCCCAAGTCACATGCAGAAATCACTTGCTGAGACCCAGAATCAAAGCCAAACAACATGGGACTACAAACTGGGTAATTTGCATCTGTCTTTCAGAGGCTATGTGGAGAGAAGGAATGTTCTGTGGAACTTGAACTGCACAATGGGAGTTGCACTCTGAACATGTCACAAAAGCAGCCTGTGTATTTGTGTATCTTCTTACCCATCTACACATCCCAGAGGTGCGACTGAGGCTGACACTTTAACCTTAACTTAAGCAATTGTTTGTGGTAATAGAGAAAACAACCCCATGCAGTGCTACAGGCTGGGGACAGAGTGGCTGGAGAGCAGCCAGGCAGAGAGGAACCCAGGAGTACTGGTTGACAGCCTGCTGAACATGAGCCAGCAGTGTGCCCAGGCAGCCAAGAAAGCCAATGGCATCCTGGCCTGCATCAGGAATAGTGTGGCCAGCAGGAGCAGGGAAGACATTGTGGGTTGGTCTCTTCTCCCAGGCAACCAGCACCAGAACAAGAGGACACAGTCTCAAGCTGTTTCAGGTGAGGTTTAGACTCGAGGTGAGGAGAAAGTTCTTCACTGAGAGAGTCGTTTGTCATCGGAATGTGCTGGCCAGGGAGGTGGTGGAGTCACCATCCCTGGAGGTGTTCAAGAGGGGATTGGATGTGGCACTTGGTGCCATGGTTTAGTTAGTCATGAGGTGTTGGGTGACAGATTGGACTTGATGATCGGAGAGGTCTTTTCCAACCTTCCTGATGCTATGATTCTATGAAGTGACACCTGTTGTAGATTTTGATGTGAAGCTTCCCGAGCCTGTGCTGTCAATCCTAAAGTTCGCGAAGGTAGGACAGGCCATCCCATCCGTTCTGACAAGCCATCCCGTAGAACTGCAAAAGACAAAGTGTAATTGCTCCACAGTTTTCCCTGATGCCAGCTGATACACTGCTACAGAGATTCTTCAGCATCGTTGACTATATTGATCACATGCAGCTTTGGTTTCTTTAGCACCACTGTCAAAAGCATCCCAGCAGTGTGCCCAGGTGGCCAAGAAGGCCAATGGCATCCAGGCCTGCATCAGGAACAGTGTGGCCAGCAGGAGCAGGGAAGTCATTGTGCCCCTGTTCACTGCACTGGTTAGGCCACACCTTGAGTCCTGTGTCCAGTTCTGGGCCCCTCAGTTTAAGAAGGACATTGAGAGGCTTGAACATGTCCAGAGAAGGGCAACGAGGCTGGGGAGAGGCCTTGAGCACAGCCCTGTGAGGAGAGGCTGAGGGAGCTGGGGTTGCTTAGCCTGGAGAAGAGGAGGCTCAGGGGAGACCTTCTTGCTGTCTACAACTGCCTGAAGGGAGGTTGTAGCTAGGCGGGGGTTGGTCTCTTCGCTCTAGCAACCAGCACCAGAACAAGAGGACACAGTCTCAAGCTGTGCCAGGGGAAGTTTAGACTCGAGGTGAGAAGAAAGGTCTTCCCAGAGAGAGTTGTTAGCCATTGGAATGTGCTGCCCAGGGAGGTGGTGGAGTCACCATCCCTGGAGGTGTTCAAGAGGGGACTGGATGTGGCACTTGGAGCCATTGTTTAGTTAATCATGAGGTGTTGGGTGATAGGTTGAACTTGATGACCTCTGAGGTCTTTTCCAACCTTCCTGATGCTATGATTATTGTCAGGCCTTCTGTGTGTTTCCTTTTTTGTTTCCTTTGCTTACTTCCTAAAAAAAATAATCAAAAGAAGATAAAGAGAGAGAAAGATTGGATTGAATTTTTACATCATATTAGCACCAGTTCTTGGCAGATGCTGCATGGACTGTGTGCTAATCGATGCCTTTTTGTTTCCCTCATGTGTGAGTCCCATTCTCTGTGAGCACCACATGAAGTCATTTTAAGCTTTTAGCTGTCTATAATCTCTGTTTCTCCCAGACTCTGCGGCTGTTTCTGTATCTGAATTATTAAGTGCCAGAGGAAAAAATGTTGCCTTGCTGCTTGTTGTTAATGCTGAGGAAGACCTGCCAAATCTTGCAGTGTTTGTGCATGCTACAGAGGTGGAAAGAAAGGAAACTTGCAGGACTAATAATAGCAGCAGCTCTGTGGCTAGGAGCCTCATAATTGTAACTCCATGACGACAATCTGATTCAAACCAGGATAAAGTCCATATCGCTCATCTGTTGTATCAGCTCTGCCACGTCAAAGTTGAAAAGAAGTTTGGATGGTTTTGCATTAGAGAAAGATATGGTTGTCACTTCAGATGCAGACTGGTCCTTCCTAGCACTTGAGAAGGTAGGGTTTTCAGTATACACAGGATGAATTTTGAATGAAGCATCCCCTGATCTTTAAGCCTGCCTCATGCAGAGCTGACACAGTGCTTGCATTTGCAATCAGATAACAAGAAGACCAGAATACACTTGCTTATATCTTCTTAAACTACCTATCTCTACAACTACCTGAAAGGAGGTTGTAGCCAGGTGGGGGTTGGTTTCTTCTCCCTGGCAACCAGCACCAGAACAAGAGGACACAGTCTCAAGCTGCACCAGGGGAAGTTTAGGCTGGAGGAGAGGAGAAAGTTCTTCACAGAGAGAGTCATTTGTCATTGGAATGTGCTGCCCAGGGAGGTGGTGGAGTCCCCATCCCTGGAGGTGTTCAAGAGGGGATTGGATGTGGCACTTGGTGCCATGGTCTAGTCATGAGGTCTGTGGTGACAGGTTGGACTCGATGATCCTCAAGGTCTCTTCCAACCTTAGTGATACTGTGATCTTACTTCTACCTCACCCTTCAGTGCATTACCTTCCTGGGAGTGTGTGGTGTTGAACATGAGTAACTCCATTACCTTTCAGAGACAGAATTGTGAAGTTTAGTTTCCAAAACTTTTAAACTCCTAAGCTATTTCTGGTCTATTTCAGTGTATTTGTCTGTCCATGGTTAAGTCCACTCCTCCAGCCCATCTGTATGTGGCATCCCTTGCTTGATGGCCTGAGGAATCATGGGCCCACCAAGCTAGAAATAATTTGCTCTTACATTGCCAGTCCAAATCCCCCTGAGCTACTTCGTGCCATGGTCTAGTCGTGAGGTCTGTGGTGACAGGTTGGACTTGGTGATCTTTGAGGTCTCTTCCAACCTTGGTGATACTGTCATACTGTGATACTTGATACTTGCTGTGATTCAGCAGGCAGCAGCATCCTCTTGTGTTTTGCAGACAGCCCAGAGTCAGTGAAACTCCTCAGTGTGCTGTTCATCATAAAAGTTACTACAGACAGTGGACTTCCTAATCCTCTCTGTACCCCAAGTGGTCTTCCCTACTGTACCAAAACATCATGGCATTTTTAATAGTTTCATTTAAAGCCAGGCAAGTTCCAAAACAATATCAAATCTACAGAGCACAAGAAGCTAAGGGCTTGTTGGATCTGCTTCTCCCTGTCTGCAAGTGAAGGGTGTGATGAGAGTAAACCTCTGTCTGAAACAGGTGAACAGCCAGCTCAGATGTTTAAGGCTTACATGTCTGAGCCTTTACTGTATTTTATTCTGATGGTTTTCCCTCTATCACCCTCCTTGGACATGTTTCCTCAGTAGCGAGCAGGGCAGCTGTTCCAGAGTTGGCCTATGCAGTTGTTTAGGATTGCCTATGAATGCCTAAGGAAGCAACAAGAACAAAACATCCTGTGTGGCAGTTGCTGGAAACACTTTTGCATCTTCCAGTTAATTTTACCTCAGGAGATTTCCAGAGCAGGATGGTATTTGGTTGCTGGTGGTGGTGTTTCTTTGTTTGGGGTTTTTCTGGGGGGTTGGTTGGTTATTTTCTGTTTGGCAGCCCTTGATGGCTTGCTGTATCAAGTGCTTGCCTGCTCTGTTGAATCCCTGCAGACTTCTTTGCATTCAGAGCATTAACATCTTTGACATGTCTAATACACTCAGGTCTTCACCATCATGAACTTGTCTTTGGCTTGTATGTGATGCCAGCTGCTGTAATTTGATACTGTAGTTTCTTACTAGGTAAGACACTGTGTAATTAATCCTTGTCTGCCCTTGTTCATGCCATGTCTGATTTGATATACCCCTGTCACATTCTTCATGCACCCAGCACTGGCTTAGATTTGAAGGTGGAGGGGGTTGTTAATCTCATGCTTGCCTGTGAGAGCAAGGGCTCTCCACTTGTTGCCCTGAGGCAAGCCAAGGATGAAGCACTGGGACACCCCAAGGGAGTCGAGGGGGACTCATCTCAGGGGGTGGCACAGCCAGCACAGCTGAAGTGCCTCTGTGCCAATGCACACAGCTGGGGCAGCAAACAGGATGAATAAAGGGCACTGTGTTGCTGGAGTGCTATGACCTAGAGGCTATCACTGACACTGGGTGGGATGATTCCCATGAGGGGAAGGTAGGGATGGATGGGTACAAGCTCTTTAGGAAGGACAGGCAGGGCAGGAGGTGTTGCTCTCTGTATCAGTGAGCAGCTGGAATCAGTGGAGCTCCACCTGGGCAAGGATGATGAGCTGGTGGAGAGCACATGGGTGAAGGTTAAGGGAAGCCAGGGGAAGGTGATGTTACTGTAGGGGTCTGCTACAGGCCCCCTGAGCAGCAGAGCCAAGCAGATGAGGCACTCCACAGGCAAATGGAAATGGCTTTGTGTTCACAGGCCCTGCTCCTCGTGGGGGATTTCAACCACCCTGACATCTGCTGGAGGGACAACACAGCCAGGTACAGCATTGCAGGATGTTCCTGGAATGCATAGGTGACAACTTCCTCCTCCAAATGGCAGAGGAACCAAGGAGAAAAGGCTGTGCTGGACCTTGTTCTCACCAATGGGGAAGGGCTGGTGACCAGTATGAGGCTCAGGGATAACCCTGGCTTTCAGGGATCAGTACTGGGACCAGTCTTGTTTAACATCTTTGTTGGTGCCATGGACAGTGGCATTGAGTGCACCCTCAGCAGGTTTGCTGATGACACCAAGCTGTGTGGTGCAGCAGACAGCTGGAGGGAAGGATCCATCCAGAGGGACCTGGACAGGCTGCAGAGCTGGGCCCATGACAACCTCATGAGGTTCAACAAGACCAAATGCAAGGTCCTGCAGCTGGGTCAGAGCAATCCCAGGCACTGATATAGGCTGGGCAGGGACTGGCTTGAGAGCAGCCCTGAAGAAAAGGACTTGGGGGTGCTGGTGGATGAGAAGCTCAACAGAAGCCAGCAGTGAGCACTTGCAGCCCAGAAAGCCAATCCCACCCTGGGCTGCATCAAGAGAAGCATAGCCAGCAGGGACAGGGACAGGTGATTCTCCCCCTCTGCTCTGGTGAGACCCCACCTGGAGTACTGTGTCCAGTTCTGGAGCCCCTATTACAGGAAGGATCTAGAGGTGGTGGAAGGTGTCCAGAGAAGGGCCAGGAGGATGAGCAGAGGGCTGGAGCACCTCTCCTGTGAGGACAGACTGAAGGAGTTGGGGCTGTTCAGTCTGGAGAAGAGAAGGTTCCATGGAGACCTAATTGTGGCCTTCCAGGAGCTGAAGGGGGCTCCAAGAAAGCTGGGGAGGGACAAGTTAGGGTGTCAGGGAGTGATAGGACTGGGGGGGATGGAACAAAACTAGAAATGGGTAGATCTAGATTGGATGTTAGGAAGTTCTTCCCCATGAGGGTGGTGAGAGACTGGCACAGGTTGCCCAGGGAGGTGGTGGAAGCCTCATCCCTGGAGGTTTTTCAGGCCGGGCCGGATGTGGCTGTGAGCAACCTGCTGCAGTGTGAGGTGTCCCTGCCCATGGCAGGGGGGTTGGAACTGGATGATCCTTGAGGTCCCTTCCAACCCTAACAATTCTATGATTCTATGAGCTTTGTGTAAAGGAAGCAGGCACTTAAATTACTGCATCTATACTTCCATCTGGTCAGATGAGAGAGTGCTGTTGAGAGTGTTGACCTTTTATCTTTCTGCAAGGCAGTCTTCAGTTTTAATGGCCAACTTAGCATGGGTTCTCTGAAAAGTCTTCATGAAACAGAGTGCCCATTCACCTCTTGTCATAGCTCAGGGAAGAAACAACCTTGGAGCTCTGCTAGATAGTTCTAGAAGAACATCAGCAAATATTGAGATTGGAAGAGCAGTGGGCAGCAGTGAGCCAGCAGAGGAGAACAGCTGGAAGACTCTTTGTTTTACTTGGCTTTTTAAAAGGATCTTCATATTTAACTACATCAGCTATATAGTCTAGCTTTGGGCAAGAGTGTAGAATGGGATGGAATGGAATGGAATGGAATGGAATGGAATGGAATAGAATAGAATAGAATAGAATAGAATAGAATAGAATAGAATAGAATAGAATAGAATAGAATAGAATAGAATAGAATAGAATAGAATAGAATAGAATAGAATTAACCAGGTTGGAAAAGACCTTTGAGATCATCAAGTCCAACCTATCACCCAACACCATCTGATCAACTAAACCATGGCACCAAGTGCCTCATCCAGTCTCTTCCTAAACGCCTCCAGTGGTGGTGACTCCAGCATCTCCCTGGGCAGCACATTCCAATGGGAAATCTCTCTTTCTGGGAAGAATTTCTTCCTAACATCCACCTTAAACCTCCCCTGGTGCAGCCTGAGAGTGTGTCCAGTTCTGGGCCCCTCAGTTCAGGAAGGACATCGAAACACTTGAAGGTGTCCAGAGAAGGGCAACAAGGCTGGGGAGAGGCCTTGAGCACAGCCCTGTGAGGAGAGGCTGAGGGAGCTGGGGTTGTTTAGCCTGGAGAAGAGGAGGCTCAGGGGTGACCTCATTGCTCTCTACAACTACCTGAAAGGTGGTTGTAGCCTGGAAGGGGTTGGTCTCTTCTCCCAGGCAAGCAGCACTAGAACAAGAGGACACAGTCTCAAGCTGCGCCAGGGGAGGTTTAGACTCGAGGTGAGGAGAAAGTTCTTCACCGAGCGAGTCATTCGTCATTGGAATGTGCTGCCCAGGGAGGTGGTGGAGTCTTTGTCCCTGGAGGTGTTCAAGAGGGGATTGGATGTGGCACTTGGTGCCATGGTTTAGTCATGGCATCTGTGTTGATAGGTTGGACTCAGTGATCCTCAAGGTCTCTTCCAACTTTAGTTATACTGTGATACTGTGATACTGTGATACTGTGTCCTCTTGTTCTGGTTCTGGTTGCCTGGGGGAAGAGACCAACCCCCACCTAGCTACAACCTCCCTTCAGGTAGTTGTAGAGAGCAAGAAGGTCTCCCCTAAGCCTCCTCTTCTCCAGGCTAAGCATTTGAGCATTGAACACTGCCTGTTAGAGTTAAACATACTGGCACATAAAATTCAAACATTGCCAAAGAGTTAGAATCAGAAAACTCAGAGTTAAATTGAAAATAGGGGAAGTTTAGGCTGGAGGTGAGGAGAAAGTTCTTCATAGAGAGAGTTGTTAGCCATTGGAATGTGCTGCCCAGGGCGGTGGTGGAGTCCCCATCCCTGGAGGTGTTCAAGAGGGGATTGGATGTGGCACTTGGTGCCGTGGTTTAGTCATGAGGTCTGTGGTGACAGGTTGGACTTTGAGGTCTCTTCCAACCTTAGTGATTCTGTGAACTTTGTCTCTTCTGTACCAGTGAAGCATTACTGTCTAAATTCTGCACAGCAGTAGCAGCCATCTAGCTGTAATACTCCTGCAGAGATTTTTAAACAGAAGGCTCTAGAACCAGTTTCTAAACCCAATTGTTTTAAGTGCCTGAGAATAGGAATGTCACTGCTGTCAGACAAACTAAAGTCTTGAAGCAAAAATTGCAGGACTCTTTTCCCAAGATGTGGTGATGCATCTTTCATTGCTCTCCAACTAGACATTTTTCTGGTTGTATCAAGATTCCCTTAGGGAATGCTCCTTCTGAGCAGCCCTATGGCCTGGCTTGTGCTGGAGGTCACATTGCCATTTATTCTTTCTGGTATTATCCTAAAGAAATTATGAAAGTCATATTCATGAAGACTGTCCACGTTGCATTATTGAAATGATGCTTGGGTTTCAGTGCTGAGCACAGGCAAACCCAAGTGGAGCAGCAGTTGCTGGGCACTCCGCATCTGACAATCAAATAGCTCTTCAAGGATTCATTTATGTCCACCTGAGTTATTAATACTTGGAGCAGAAATCATCTTGACCTCAATCTCTGAAGGCCTTAATTCTACACACACAGCTTGCAAATTCTTTGAAAAATAAAGAGACAGAGTCTGCCCCAAAAACATGGAATGGAATGGAATGGCATGGAATGGCATGGCATGGCATGGAATGGAATGGAATGGAATGGAATGGAATGGAATGGAATGGAATAGCATAGAATAGAATGGCATGGAATGGAATGGAATGGAATAGAATGGCATGGAATGGCATGGAATGGAATGGAATGGAATGGAATGGAATAGCATAGAATAGAATGGCATGGAATGGAATGGAATGGAATAGAATGGCATGGAATGGCATGGAATGGAATGGAATGGAATGGAATAGCATAGAATAGAATGGCATGGAATGGAATGGAATGGAATGGAATGGAATGGAATGGAATGGAATGGAATAGCACAGAATAGAATGGCATGGAATGGAATGGAATGGAATAGAATGGAATGGAATGGAATAGCATAGAATAGAATGGCATGGAATGGAATGGAATGGAATGGAATGGAATAGCATAGAATAGAATGGCATGGAATGGAATAGCATAGAATAGAATGGCATGGAATGGAATGGAATGAAATGGAATGGAATGGAATGGAATAGCATAGAATAGAACGGCATGGAATGGAATGGAATGGAATGGAATGGAATGGAATGGAATGGAATAGAATAGAATGGCATGGCATGGAATGGAATGGAATGGAATAGCATGGAATGGAATGGAATGGAATGGAATAGCACAGAATGGAATGGAATGGAATGGAATGGAATGGAATGGAATGGAATAGAATGGCATGGAATGGAATGGAATGGAATGGAATGGAATAGCATGGAATGGAATAGCATGGAATGGAATGGAATGGAATAGAATGGCATGGAATGGAATGGAATGGAATGGAATGGAATGGAATAGAATAGAATAGAATAGAATAGAATAGAATAGCACAGAATGGAATGGAATGGAATGGAATGGAATGGAATGGAATGGAATAGCATGGAATGGAATAGCATAGAATAGAATGGCATGGAATGGCATGGAATGGAATGGAATGGAATGGAATGGCATGGCATGGCATGGCATGGCATGGCATGGCATGGCATGGTATGGAATGGAATGGAATGGAATGGCATGGCATGGCATGGCATGGCATGGCATGGCATGGTATGGCATAGAATAGAATAGAATAGAATGGAATAGAATTAACCAGGTTGGAAGAGACCTTTGAGATCATCAAGTCCAACTTACCACCCAACACCATCTAATCATCTAAACCATGGCCCAAAGTGCCTCATCCAGTCTCATTTTAAACTGCTCCAGTGATGGTGACTCCACCACCTCCCTGGGCAGCACATTCCAAAGGCCAATCTCTCTTTCTATGAAGAACTTCTTCCTAACATCCAGCCTTAACCTCCTTAGGTAAGACTTCCTCTTCACAAATAGGTTATGCTGAGGAAAGAAAAATGTATTAGGTGTAACCCCATCTTTCTTGGACACGGCTACTGCACGGGCAAGGATATGGCCACAGCCTCTGTGCTGTCAGTGGGACATATGGGTGCAGGCAAGGAACAGAATGTGTCAGAGCATTTCTCCACTTCTCTGAGTGAACTGCCCCAAAATAAAATTGCTATTGAGGCATCATAACCACATGCCAGGTTGGATGGGGCCTTGAGCTGGTTTGGTGTCCCTGCCTATGGTAGGGGCTTTGGGACTGGGCGGTATTTAAGATTCCTTCCTCCTCAAATCATTGTATGATTCTGTGCCTCAGTTAAAGGCTTCTAGGACTGCAGTACTCTGTACCTAACACAGATGCATTTCAAATCTAGGCTGAGTGCCCCACAGCAGTCACAGTGGTGGCAGATTTGGAGACTTTCCTTTTTAATTAAAAATGGAATGATGAAATGAGACAAGATTGGCTGTGCTACAGGCTGGGGTCAGAGTGGCTGGAGGGCAGCCAGGCAGAAAGGGACCTGGGGGTGCTGGTTGACAGCAGCTGAACATGAGCCAGCAGAGTGCCCAGGTGCTCAAGAAGGCCAATGGCATCCTGGCCTGCATCAGGAACAGTGTGGCCAGCAGGAGCAGGGAAGTCATTCTGCCCCTGTACACAGCACTGGTTAGGCCACACCTTGAGTCCTGTGTCCAGTTCTGGGCCCCTCACTTTAGGAAAGAGTTGCTGGAAGGTGTCCAGAGAAGGGCAACAAAGCTGGGGAGGGGTCTGGAGCACAGCCCTGTGAGGAGAGGCTGAGGGAGCTGGGGTTGCTTAGCCTGGAGAAGAGGAGGCTCAGGGGAGACCTTCTTGCTGTCTACAACTCCCTAAAGGGAGGTTGTGGCCAGGTGGAGGTTGATCTCTTCTCCCAGGGAAGCAGCACCAGAACACGAGGACACAGTCTCAAGCTGCGCCAGGGGAGGTTTAGACTCGAGGTGAGGAGAAAGTTCTTCACTGAGAGAGTCGTTCATCATTGGAATGTGCTGCCCAGGGAGGTGGTGGAGTCACTGTCCCTGGAAGTTTTTAAGAAGAGACTGGATGAAGCACTTGGTGCCATGGTTTAGTTGATTAGATGGTGTGGGGTGATAGGTTAGACTCAATGATCTCAAAGATCTTTTCCAACCTAGTTTATTCTGTATTCTGTAAATACACACTTTTAGGCCTGGTGTTTAAATTTCATCTTATTTCATCTCAGTCCAGCTTTCTTTGTCTGTATTTTGGTCCTCACATGCTATTAAAATGCTCTCATTAGATTGTTTTTCTGTACTTAGGTCTTGACGAGGATGATGTTATGGAGAACTACATAGCTTGCAAAGTAGAAAGCCTCTGTGTTTGTATTGGCTGCCAGGGAGGTGGTGGAGTCCCCATCACTGGAGGTGTTCAAGAGGGGATTGGATGTGGCACTTGGTGCCATGGTTTAGTCATGAGGTCTGTGGTGACAGGTTGGACTTGATGATCTTTGATGTCTCTTCCAACCTTGGTGATTCTGTGTATAACCCACAGTCTAGGAGATTTTGAGGGGACAAAGCACTATCCTTTCCCAGACAAAAGATGAATGCTTGGAGAGGGAGAGGGGAACTGCTCTACAAATTTTAATAGGCTCTTTGGCATGTTATTTTGGGTTCAACCTTTGATCAAGATCCATATTTGTAGCCCTGTCAAATTCTACATGCAGTTTGCTGTGCAGGCCCAGTGTCCAGGCTTCTCTTCCTTATAAGAAATGAGACTTGCTTGCTTTTGCTTTGTGCTCTCACTGCTTGTGGGAGCAGGTGCACATCCAGCAGCATAACAAACAGCCACATTTTCTGAACACCTTGGATGCTTTTGCTTTTGCTCTTGTCTCAACAGTTGTAAGGAAACAGAGCATTTGTACCAGTTCTTTCTGGTTTTGGGGGGTTTTTCATAAGGACTTGCTTTTAATCTTAAAAGAGATGTTAACAAACTAATATCCAAAATGCAGTTATGTAAAGTCTTTGTCAATTACTGCTGAGCTTTGCATAATTATAGCACTTTTGCTTAGCACATCATTTCAGAGCTGTCTTGGGAGAATGTGGCATTGGCAAGCTTGCAAAGAAGTGACAGCTTTGCCTGGGCTTCCCAAAGACAAGTTGCTCTCTGACAGGTATTTATCCAGTGTCTTAGGAGGTAGTTAAAAGAAGCCAGCTCAAGATTTGGAGGCTGTACTCACTGGCAACATTGTGTGGGTTTGATTTGCACTGCATGAGTGCAGCTTGTCACATAAATATACACATATAAAAGATGTCAAGCAGGATAGGAGGCCTGAGGATTGCATTTCTGCTTTCACACAGGTGATTGCTGCTGAGGTGTGCTTGATGGTGTAAGGCTTCGTGAGGAAAATGGAAATTAGGGGTCTCATCAGCCTGGTAGCAGCTACCCAGGGCAAAGGCAGTACTTATGTAACTGCTTCCTCCTCATATGTTCCTGTTTCTGTTGCTGTTTGACCTCTTGAAGGACCTCTTGGCTGCACCCAAAGAGTGGCTGTCAATGGTCCATGTCCCAGTGGAGGACAGGGACAAGCAGAGTCCCTCAGGGATCAGTCCTGGGACCAGGCTTGTTCAACATCTTTGTGGGTGCCCTGGACAGTGGCATTGAGTGCACCCTCAGCAAGTTTGCTGATGACACCAAGCTGTGTGGTGCAGCAGACAGCTGGAGGGAAGGGAGGCCATCCAGAGGGACCTGGACAGGCTGGAGAGGTGGGCACAAGCCAACCTCAGGAGGTTCAACAAGACCAAGGGCAGGGTCCTGCATCTGGGTCGAGGCAATCCCAGGCACAAATCCAGGCTGGGCAGGGACTGGCTGGAAAGCAGCCCTGAGGAGAGAGACTTGGGGGTGCTGGTGGAGGAGAAGCTCACCAGGAGCTCTCAGTGTGCACTTGCAGCCCACAAAGCCAATCAGATCCTGGGCTGCATCAAGAGAAGCATAGCCAGCAGGGCCAGGGACAGGTGATTCTCCCCCTCTACTCTGCTCTGGTGAGACCCCACCTGGAGTACTGCCTCCAGTTCTGGAGCCCCTATTACAAGAGGGATCTGGAGGTGCTGGAAGGTGTCCAGCGAAGGGCCACAAGGATGAGCAGAGGGCTGGAGCACCTCTCCTGTGAGGACAGACTGAAAGAGTTGGGGCTGGTCAGTCTGGAGAAGAGAAGGCTCCCAGGTGACCTCATTGTGGCCTTCCAGTATCTGAAGGGGGCTACAAGAAGGCTGGGGAGGGACTGCTCAGGATCTCAGGTAGTGATAGGACTAGGGGGAATGGAATGAAGCTGGAGGTGGGGAGATTCAGGCTGGAGGTGAGGAGGAAGTTCTTCCCCATGAGAGTGGTGAAGCCCTGGAATGGGTTGTCCAGGGAGGTGGTTGAGGCCCTGTCCCTGGAGGTGTTTAAGCCCAGGCTGGATGAGGCTGTGGCCAGGCTGATGTAGTGTGGGGTGTCCCTGCCCATGGCAGGGGGTTTGGAACTACATGATCCTTGTGGTCCCTTCCAACCCTGACTGATACTATGATACTATACTATGAAGGAGTGAAGGTATGTTCAGGGCTATAAGGCTGACCACCACCCAGCAAGAAGGCTGGTGGTAGCTCTTCTGTGGCTAACTGTGCTTAACATCAACAGGGCTCATCTAGGCAGTGCAATGGAAAACAGTGAGGGCTGTGGAGATAAAAGCACTACCAACAATTTATCTCTCAGAGTTCATCTTTTTGCATTTGCTTCTCTTGTACTTGAGTATGGAGACCATTCTAGCTGCATGAGATCCACCCAAGTATTGGTTGTGCTAGGTTGTTACTAACTTGCTGAGACTTTCTCTACTGGCCTCTCACCTGTATGATGCTGTTGCAGGGGCAGCTTCTAACAAATAACTTACCCATTTCTGTTGCAAAAGCCACTCATTAAATAGTGGCAGATGCTCCAATGCTTACCAGGGAAGGTGCTGAGCAGGCTGCATGCATCAGGGATTGGACTAGACAAGGACTCTACAAAGCAGCCTGGCTTCTAGGTTTTTTAAGCAGCTGGGTGCCCTCCATAATATCATAGTATCAGTCAGGGATGGAAGGGACCACAAGGATCATCCAGTTCCAACCCCCCTGCCATGGGCAGGGACACCCCACACTAGATCAGCCTGGCCAGAGCCTCAGCCAGCCTGGGCTTAAACACCTCCAGGAACAGCGCCCCAACCACCTCCCTGGACAACCCATTCCAGGGCTTCACCACTCTCATGGGGAAGAACTTCCTCCTCACCTCCAGCCTGAATCTCCCCACCTCCAGCTTCATTCCATTCCCCCTAGTCCTATCACTAACTGAGATCCTGAGCAGTCCCTCCCCAGCCTTCCATGGTGCCCCCCATGAGGGTGACCATAGCACCCCCCAGTCACACACCCATTCTGAGCATGGACAGAAACCACAGAGTCCAGAGGCACGGATCCCCCTGCTCACAAAGATGTGCTGATGTGCAGAGTGACAGGAGCCCCATCTGACCACCTGGCACAGCGCCCCGCGGATGGCCACACCACTGCCAAACACGCAGCCTCCGTGAGAGCGTGGACCTGTGGGCACTGACTTCTGCAGGGACAAACTGACCTGTCTTAAAATTGCCTTGGAGCTTAGTGCCACTTGCACCACCCTCAGCCTGCTGCTGGAGTGACCGCTGAGACCCTGCCTGGCACTTCCAGGCTCCAGCAGAGTGCGCAGAGTGGGCTGCCATTTTTCCTTCAATTAAAGCAAGGGATGGGCAGTGTGTGGGAAGCCATTAGCCTGGAGCATTGTATTGATTCTCCCTTCCCAGTGAGTAAGGATTATGTTGCTTTGTCTGCTTTCTACTGAGCTCACTGCAGACCCGAATCTCCTGGGGGGGAAAAAATACTCTCAAGTACGCTGTTGTCTTATCCTTATCTCACATTTAGTTTCCTAATTGCAGCTTGGAAACAAAATATCTTTCCTGCTAATTTTATTCTTTTTATATTAGGGAAATGCTGCCAAGTCTGACAACTTCTTCCTTCCACAGATGCCACATTAAGATGGTTGTTTTCCCCTGCTTCACAATGACAAAACTGTCAAGAAGCATTGGAGTCAGGAGAAACATGTGTTGTGTGCGCCAGTGAAGCAGCACTTACTATATTTAGTTCCATTTAAATCTGCCTGCAACAGAGAGATGGGTTTGTTTACACACTTTCTAATAATGATTTGAATCTGAAAGTTGTTTCTGCATTGGAGAGTGAAAACTTTGAGTGGATTTTCCCAAAAGCAGCTAAAGAGATTAGATATCAGCTGGAGGCTACATCTTCTATACTCTGTAATACTCTCCATTACTGGCTGCACACGGCTTGAATGGCTTGGCTTGGTGGAAATCTGACTTAATGTCCAGGCACATAGAGTGATGGTGAATGGAGTTAAATCCAGTTGATAGCCAGTCACAAACTGTCTTCCACAGGGCTCAGTATTTGGGCCAGTTCTCTTCAATATCATTATCAATGATCTGGGCCAATTCTCTTCAGTATCTTTATCAATGATCTGGATAATAATAATAATAATAATAATAATAATAGTAATAATAAACAACCAGGTTGGAAGAGACCTTCAAGATCATCATGTCCAACCCATCAACCAAATCAACCCACTTAAACAACTAACCCATGGCACCAAGCACCCCATCAAGTCTCCTCCTGAACACCTCCAGTGATGGTGACTCCACCACCTCCCCAGGCAGCCCATTCCAATGGGCAATCATTCTCTCTGTATAGAACTTCTTCCTAACATCCAGCCCAAACCTCCCCTGGCACAGCTTGAGACTGTGTCCTCTTGTTCTGGTGCTGGTTGCCTGGGAGAAGAGACCGACATCCGCCTATCTACAACCTCCCTTCAGGTAGTTGTGGAGAGCAATAAGGTCACCCCTGAGCCTCCTCTTCTCCAGGCTGAGCAGCCCCAGCTCCCTCAGCCTCTCCTCACAGGGCTGTGTTCCAAGCCCCTCACCAACTTCGTTGCCCTTCTCTGGACACCTTCCAGCAACTCAACCTCCTTCCTAAACTGAGGGGCCCAGAACTGGACACAGGACTCAAGGTGTGGCCTAACCAGTGCAGTGTACAGGGGCAGAATGACCTCCCTGCTCCTGCTGGCCACACTCTTCCTGATGCAGGCCAGAGTGCACCCTCAGTAAGCTTACAGCCTACACCACATTGGTGGAAGTGCTGGCCTGCTTGAGGAAGGTAGGAAGGCTCTACAAAGGGATCTGGACAAGATGAAGTGGTGGGCTGAAGTCAACTGTATGAGGTCTAATAAGGCCAAGTGCTGAGTGCTGCACTTTGGTTACAACAACCCCAGCTTGGCTTTTCCAACCAAAAGAATTCTGTGATTCTATGAAAACTTCAGATTTGGGGATGTCTTGTTTTGAAGCCAGACTATTTACTGTTTTTAATACCACACTGGTGTTTTTACACTTGGGAATTACCAGAACCAATATAAAACACATGAAGATTTTGAAGAGAACGTGTTGCTGTCAAGTCCAGGGAAGAAACATGGCATGGCAGCACTTTGGGCTTGTGTGGGGGCATTGTGAGGCTGTTCCTAGTGTCATGAAACTCTTGGGCTGCTCCCAGTATCATGAGATTTTTAGGCTGCTCCCATAGGGACAGCTTAGCCTACAGGCTCAGGAAGATATCATCAGGAGGGTAGATGGAAAATTGATGTTACTTTGTGTAAAAATCCTCCCTTTTCATCAAAGGAAATCAATAAAACATGATGCTCCTCAAGCCTCTGCAGTAGTCAAGCCACAAACATCTTCCCCATGTCTTACAGAGCCCACTCCCCACTGTCCCTATACCCCTGACTGTGAGACTGCCCTGAGCTTTACTTCATCCCTAAACTGCAAGCTGCTTCTAGAAGGTGTGGGAGAGAAGGAAGAATAAGGAGCACTTTGCAAACTGCTATTAGAGAGTCCAGGGTAGTCTCCTGCACTGAACCTATTAGTGGCCAAGCAGCATTAAACTCATATCAAACCTTTTTCATGGTATGTAGTGAGCGAGCTCTGGAATGAGACAGATGTTAAGACATGGGAATGGCTCTTTGTAATATTAGAAACTTGGTGGCTAAATCACAGAGTTAAGGAAAACAAATACAAGAAGTCACTTTAAACATAAAATAGACCAAGTAATTTCCAGCCTGTGTTTGCAGTGGTGCTGCCTTGCTGACCTCTCAGAGCTGGAGAAGTCTTTTTCTTCATTTTTTTGTCTTTCTGGTATTGTAAAGCAGATGGAGTAGGCTTTTAAATAACTAAGACACAGTGCACACAAGGTAAGACTCTTGAAACCGTTGCCATACATGTGCAGAAGTTGTGCATGTGTCTGATAAGTGCAGTGCTACAGGCTGGGGTCAGAGTGGCTGGAGAGCAGCCAGGCAGAGAGGGACCTGGGGGTGCTGGTTGATGGTAGGCTGAACATGAGCCTGCAGGGTGGCCAGGCAGCCAGGAGGGCCAATGGTATCCTGGCCTGCATCAGGAACAGTGTGGCCAGCAGGAGCAGGGAGGTCATTCTGCCCCTGTATACTGCACTGGTTAGACCACACCTTGAGTCCTGTGTTCAGTTCTGGGCCTCTCAGTTTAGGAAGGAGGTTGAGTGGCTGGAACGAGTCCAGAGAAGGGCAACAAAGTTGGTGAGGGGTTTGGAGCACAGCCCTGTGAGGAGAGGCTGAGGGAACTGGGGTTGCTTAGCCTGGACAGGAGGATACTCAGGGGTGACCTTATCACTCTCTACAACTACCTGAAGGGAGGTTGTAGACAGATGGAGGTTGGTCTCTTCTCCCAGGCAAGCAGCACCAGAACAAGAGGACACAGTCTCAAGCTGTGCCAGGGGAGGTTTGGGCTGGGTGTTAGGAAGAAGTTCTACACAGAGAGAGTGATTGCCCATTGGAATGTGCTGCCTGGGGAGGTGGTGGAGTCACCATCACTGGAGGTGTTCAGGAGGAGACTTGATGGGGTGCTTGGTGCCATGGTGTAGTTGATAAGGTGGTGTTGGATGATAGGTTGGACACGATGATCTTGAAGATCTCTTCCAACCTGGTCTGGTCTATCCTATCCTATCCTATCCTATCCTATCCTATCCTTGCAGATCATTCTTTCCTTACAACTTGTCCCCACTTGGCAGATGTGCAGCTAGTCACAGAGTGAAATCTCTTTCTCCCTGCAGATCGTGTTCCGGAAAATCAGCGACGTCAAACGTGAAGAAGAGGAGAGAATGAAGAGGAAGAACGAAGCGCCTCTGATCTTACCCCCGGACCACCCGGTGCGCCGGCTCTTCCAGCGCTTCCGGCAGCAGAAGGAAGCGCGGCTGGCAGCGGAGAGGGGCAGAGACCCAGATGAGCTGGACGTGGAGAAGGGCGATGCTTCGGGGGAGCACTCCTCCGCCCGCGCGGTGGTCAAAGCCAGCGTTGTGACTGTACGGGAGAGTCCAGCGACCCCTGTGCCATACCAGTCTGCTTCCACATCAGGGGCGTCTGACCAGGCAAAGCTGCAGGCCCCCACGTCAGACCACACAGCGTGTAAGGTGTCGGGGGAATACCCTCGGCGAAAAGGCTGGGCCAAATTCAAAGATGCCTGTGGGAAAGGTGAAGACTGGAACAAGGTCTCTAAAGCAGAGTCCATGGAGACTTTACCAGAGAGAACTAAAGTTTCAGGAGAAGCTACCCTGAAGAAGACGGACTCTTGTGACAGTGGCATTACAAAAAGTGACTTGCGCTTGGATAACGCTGGGGAGACGAGAAGCCCACAGGACCACAGCCCAGTCCTCCCTGAAGTCAAGCATTCCTTTTATCCCATCCCAGAACAGACTCTTCAGGCCACCATGCTGGAAGTAAAACACGAGTTGAAAGAGGACATCAAGGCTTTAAACACAAAAATGACCAATATAGAAAAACAACTCGCTGAGATACTTAGGATATTGACCTCAAGAAGAAGCTCACAGTCACCGCAGGAGTTGTTTGAAATATCGAGGCCCCAGTCTCCAGAATCAGAAAAAGACATGTTTGGAGCTAGCTGAGGTGTTTCTTTGGAAAAAAAAACAAACCAAAAACAGACAAACAAATAAACCAACAAAGAAAGAAACAACCCTCCTTAATGTTTTCAATTTACTCTTCTTGCAAATGAGTGAGGGGCCAGGTCAGTAAGCATGTGCCCTGTGTCTAAAAAGGTACGGTCACAAGAATTGCAGCCTCCTGTCAAGATGGCAGCTGACTCTGAAGCCTTTTTGACAAGCAAGGGTACAGTTTCTAAAGTTGTTGTTGTTTGGTTTTTTTTCCCCCTCTGTTGGTACCCTTTTCCCCTCACTCTCCCTTTTGGAACAAGAGTTCTGACAGCAGCAGCCATCCCTCTGAGCCCCAGGTGACTCCTGAGGTTTCTGGAGCATGCCTTACACGGTTGGCTTGGGTTTTGCCCACAGGAACAAACACCTGGCAGGCTGCTTACTTTTTCAGTGTTTGGGGGGGGTTTGGTTCTCTTGCTGCTGCTGTCACTTCCCCTGTACAGCATGTTAAATGTCACAGTATATTTTCATATGTGTAGTAATGCAAAGAGCAGTAGGAGACGTGTATTTCATGCCAGTAGAATGGGTGCTACTTGGTAATGAAGTGGGGTTTGGGGTGGTTTTTTTTGGATAACCAAGGAAGGGCTAGAAAGACGAAAACAAAATAGGTACTTTTTAATTGCAGACTGAGCTATTGCTAAAGCAATTGCATTTAACAAGATCCTCAACAGCAGTCACAGTATTTCAGGTCTGTTAATTACATAGAATTACATAGAGTAAACCAGGTTGGAAGAGACCTTCAAGATCATCGTGTCCAACCCATCAACCAATCCAACACCACCTAAACAACTAGCCCATGGCACCAAGCACCCCATCAAGTCTCCTCCTGAAAACCTGAAAACACTGATTTTCAAAACCTTAATTTCTGTCTCAGATCTCTTTGAGTGTTTTTGTTTTACCTTTGCTTTTAACTCCAGCTGCTGGAGGACAGAGGGTTGGACGTGCAATGTGCCTGAGCACAGCCCGCACAACAAATTGAGAACATCAATAGCAGGTCCTGCATATTTGTTTCCCCATGAAAATATACTGTGGCATTCATGTCCTGGTTTTGCTCTTTAATCCTTGTCACATTCTTATTTGGAAGTTTCTGTTTTGCTAATGTTCATTGCAGCCAAAGGCTTTCTCAGAACTTTTAAAGATCTTAGATTTTGGCACTTTCTCCTCTGCATCCAGATACATTGTCCCTGATTTAATCTGGGTAGTAAGCAAACGGATAGTAGAGGTGGGAATACAGTACATGCTGTATGCAAGTGCTATTGCAACCAGGAAACAAAAAGGTCTGCTTCTTAAAGAAGGAGATGTTTCCAAAACCTTTATTTTCATAACCTTTGTGGAGGTAGATTGAAGCACTTTACTGAAACTACTCTTACTCATTTAGATAGGGTAACATATCATGGCCTGGGTTATCACCTCGGGGTGCAGGTGTATATTCCCAGTATATGCTCTCCACTGATCTGGTATGTGCACTATTTAACAGTAGGTTAGAGCTGGGAAGCATGGTGCAACACTTTTTAGGCTTTTCATTTTAAAGGCAATAGGTCTTACCACAGTGTGGGGGTAGTCAATCTTAGCTTTCTTGTCGTCCCCCCCATGGCACTAAATCATTTACAAAAACCCCACATGATTTGGGGGGGAAGATTTTTGTTTGTGTTAATTAAGGATGAGAAACAGAAAATTACCCATCTGAAAGGATTTTTGCTGGTCTGGTGCTTGGACAACGCAATGCAGAACTGTGTCAGACATCCCTGAGGAGGTGTGAGGTTCACAGATCCACCAGCACAGTTGTGAGGCCATGCTGTACCAAGTGGGTCTTGAAGTCAGCATCTTTGCTTGTGTCTGTTCCTGTGGTAACTGCCCTTGCTCTCAAAGATGCCGACTATTCCCAGCACAGCAGATTTAGGATTGACTTTCACCATGGTTCAATATGTAAATACCGGCAGATTGTGCATTCTTACCCAAGGAACAGCTACCAGGATCAAACCTGTAGTTTGCTTTTTCCCTCCCACAAGAGAGGGCCATAGGGAGGTGACTAACTCTGAAACTGAGGTGCCATTTCCTTCCCTTATTTCTAGCTCTGTGCACAGGTTTTCTCAGTTATAACTGGTGTCTTTCACAGTTATGCACTGCAAACATGCAGCACTGAGGAGTGTTCTCTTTGACCATAGTCACACTGTGTGTTTAGTTCTTTAATCACTCTAAGTGACAACAGTTAGCTGTAATAGCTGTAGCATCAGCTGTGGCTGTAAGAAATCCATGCATCAGTGATTTCAGTTAGAAACTCTTGAGTGACTTTTTTTCTTTATAGCCTCCTTAGTCAGTAAATTCATCAGCTAATGATAAACTCATCAGCTAATGAAATTATGCCAAGTAAACCACAGGTGTACTGACACACGTATAACTGGTGTCCCAGAATTCCAGCAGGTTTATAGGGATCGGCTTGGCGCCAATTTCCTAATCCAGGCAAGTTCCTCCTCAGCATTGTCTTCCTTGCACTAGGTTTTCTTTGTAAAATGTTTGAAAAGCTGGAAGTCTCCTTGAACTTCAGTCTTGTTTCGCTTTGTGGAACCCTGGTCTAGGTGGGGCTGTCCCTGCTGGCTGCGGGGAGCTCAGACTAGATGACCTTCGGAGGTCCCTTCTAGCCTGGACTGTGCTATGATTCTAAGTGTCACCCACTTAGATGCAGCTGGATAAACATGGAAATTCACTTACCCCAGGTGGATGAGGGAGGAAAGGTTTATAACCTCCAAAGTATGTGCCTAGTATCTCCAGAAGTGCAGTGCAGACAGAGGATTAAATGTGCAGTTGGCAGACTACTGGACCCTTTGTTGCTGACGCTGAGTTGCTGTTTTTTCACTGGCACTTTTCATGTGTCCTCAGGGATATGTTAAATGTTTTTCTGATATTGCCAGTTGCCCAGATCTGGAGGAGCAGCAGGGTCAGCCCTAGAATTCCCATTATTAGGCACCCCTGCCAATCAAGAAAGCTAAGTCCCCATTTTTCAGAGGGTAGTTCCTGTGTAGCCTGATACTTGGTACCACACTGTACTTCACACCCTCTATGACAACGAGTGGGTGCAGCATGGAGTTGTTTTTTAAGGCTCTTCTAAGTGGCCTATAAAGCCATTTATGATCCACTTGTAAAGCCTTCAAAAATTGTAATACACTCCTAAATTATGCTTACAATTTAATGCCTTTGAACACCGTGGCCAAATTTGATTTTGTTATGGTCATGAAACTCCAGAGAAGCTCTGCTCCTTCCAATGACACATTTGGGTGTCTGCTCCAGGTCGGCACTGACAGCAGGGAAGGTCATTCACTTTTACACAGCTGTAGCTGAGATTAGACCATTTGCTGATGATTTTGTGTATTGGCTGGCACTGAAGACTGCATCATCCCTCAGTGAGCTGAGTATGTTGTTGGGTAGTTTTTAAAACCACACTGTCTGGGATGAGCTTTGGTCTGTGCATTGCCTGGAGTACTGAGTTAAAATGAACAAAACCTTGTGCTCTATGGGGCTAGTCACAACTTTGAAACGTGGACTCATTTGGACCTGTGCTGTAGTGCCCAGGCTCTGCCACTGCAGCACTTCTGTAGAGAGTGGTGGAAAGCACCTGTGGTACTAATCATCTCCAGTGAACCTTACACACAGATGCCTGCAGCATGCATACTCACCACAACCCTTCTTTCATTTCATTTGTCAGACATTATTTTATCCCTTTTGTTTCTCTCTACATGTTGGCTAACCCTTTTAACTTACATTATTTTCCAGCTTAGAAATGAAAGATCCCTGAATACAAGACTCTGCCCCTTAACAAGCAAATGTTTGTGCATACTATAAGAAAAAAAAACCCCAGTGTTGTGTTCTGGCATAGTATCATAGTATCAGTCAGGGTTGGAAGGGACCACAAGGATCATCTAGTTCCAACCCCCCTCCCATGGGCAGGGACACCCCACACTACATCAGCCTGGCCAGAGCCTCATCCAGCCTGGGCTTAAACACCTCCAGGGACAGGGCCTCGACCACCTCCCTGGACAACCCATTCCAGGGCTTCATCACTCTCATGGGGAAGAACTTCCTCCTCACCTCCAGCCTGAATCTCCCCACCTCCAGCTTCATTCCATTCCCCCTAGTCCTATCACTACCTGAGATCCTGAGCAGTCCCTCCCCAGCCTTCCTGGAGCCCCCTTCAGATACTGGAAGGCCACAATGAGATCACCTGGGAGCCTTCTCTTCTGCAGACTGAACAGCCCCAACTCCTTCAGTCTGTCCTCATAGGAGAGGTGCTCCAGCCCTCTGATCATCCTTGTGGCCCTTCTCTGGACACCTTCCAGCACCTCCACATCCCTCTTGTAATAGGAGCTCCAGAACTGGAGGCAGTACTCCAGGTGGGGTCTCACCAGAGCTGAGTAGAGGGGGAGCTGAGTAGAGGGGGTACATACATTTACTTCTGTCTGATGCTACATGTATACATTTCAAAACTTCACTCTTGCTTTAAATCTCTTTCACAGTGCTGCCCTGAGTCCCAGCGAACACCCTGTTTAGCAGCTTCGAAGGTGATGTTCTGTTTCTGCAGTACTTCCCTTTAATGAACCGAACAAGATCTTTTCCTTTGAATACCTGGTGATAGATTTCCAATCACTCCTAACTACTCTGTGAAAGAACTTAATACATAATTTGTCTTTACTAGATAAACAGCGGTGTGTATGATTGCACTTGTGCAGATGTGTCTACACACACACAAACACATATATATAATCTCAATGTATAGATAAGTCTGTGGATTGCATTTCTGTTAAGTAAAAAGCACATCCCTCATTTACTGGTTCCAGTTCAAGAAGAGAGCTTAACTCTCCCATGGGCAGACATTCACCAAATGTCCTAGTTAGTATCTTGTTTGTTACCTGTTGAACTTTTAAAGTCATGAGTTCCAGTTTCTCTAGTTGGCCTCAACTTTATACTGTCAGTCTGGCAAATACTGTGACTGAGAGAAGATCTGGCAAGCATTGTGTTAAGAAACAGAAACACTTCTGAACTTGGAGAAATGCTGTCTCATCGTCGGTGGGACTAAGGCTCACAAGACACTAGTTGTTGCTCACAGTATCTCTGAAGCTAAGCTGCTGTGGTAGTGCTTCTCCTGCAAGAGAGACAGTGGAATAAATGGATTTCTTTTGCCTGCTACCAGGAGCTGTCTCAAAGGTGCTGAGCCTATCCTTCTTATGGTTGCTGCACCTCTGCTTTCTTGTCCTGGTCTTAGGTGGTGAAAAGCATCTACTGAATTCTTCGTTTCCGTGTAGTCTCCTCTGGATGTATTGGCAATAATAGAGTCTGTGTTTCAGCTGCACTTCTGATTCATTAAGACAAACATTTTAGAGAGAATCCCATACAGGGGAAGCTTCAGAAATTTGAGGTGAGGCACAGTAGGTTACTGTATCCTCCAACCTGACGCAGTTTTGACCACACAGTTGTGGCAAGCATTGATTCCATTAGATAAAAATAAAGCTTTTTGCAATAAGATATATCCAACATTTAGCCTTAAGACCCTTTCATAAGTGGTATAACTCAAACTGTGACTCCATTCCCCTTCCTTCTTAATGTTGTGTAGTATTTACAGTGTTGCCTACAGCTGAAGCACTTTGATTAGCACTCGAAGTCTAACGGAAGTCACTTGCTGGCAATCACATTTCTTTTTCCACTTACTGCCTTCTTACTAGGATAACGAATTAACTCCAACAGCCCTCTCCCCTCATGAAACAAAGAGATGTAACTATTGTCTAAACACTTTGGTCTATCAGGGAGCCAACCTATCATATCATGAAAGTGTTTGTTTGAAAGGTTTTTGGTAGCTTTTTCCACAGTTTGACAAAGCTATGGTGGATTTACCTGCAACTGTCACTCCTTTCAAGCTGATCGTTGAGTGTTGTGTGAACATATCTGGCCTGTAAGCCCAGAACATTTCTGTGACTGATTCTAAATGCCTAATGGTAACAAAAGAGTTCAGGGTTTTCACTCACTGCTCGGAAAGGCTCATGTTTGGTGGATTTTCTTTTCCTTCCTCCCGCTGAATCTGTGACCATGAAGGTAGAAGGTAACAAAAGAGTTCAGGTTTTTCACTAACTGCTTGGAAAGGCTCATGTTTGGTGGATTTTCTTTTCCTTCCTCCCACTGAATCTGTGACCACGAAGGTAGAAGGTAACAAAAGAGTTCAGGTTGCTCTGAAAGGCTCATGTTTGGTGGATATTCTTTTCCTTCCTCCCACTGAATCTGTGACCATGAAGGTAGAAGTTAACAAAAGAGTTCAGGTTTTTCACTAACTGCTCTGAAAGGCTCATGTTTGGTGGATATTCTTTTCCTTCCTCCCGCTGAATCTGTGACCATGAAGGTAGAAGGTAACAAAAGAGTTCAGGTTTTTCACTAACTGCTCGGAAAGGCTCATGTTTGGTGGATATTCTTTTCCTTCCTCCCGCTGAATCTGTGACCACGAAGGGTCGTTTTAGCTGTAGGTCGAAAGAAGCTCGATAATCTTGTACCAGGATGACTTGCTAGCTGAAGAAACTCCAAGTTCTCTAATGAATGTTATATTATTGTACTTGCATACAATCAATATTTGTACACCTGTTGGAGACCTGTCTGCGTTTCGATATTTAGCCACCACTGCATGGACACCTGATTGATCTGCAGTTAATATAGTTGCTTTGGCGCTTTCCGCTGTACTTCACTTGTTTTGATCCTTTTCAGATATCCACCAAACACTCTTGTTTCTTTTACTTTGCATTTGTCACTTTGTTCAATGAAGCATGACTAGAAAACAAAACAAAAAAACCAACAAAAACCAAGAAAGAGAGGCCGAGAAGATACTATTTTTGTGGTCAGCAAAGCAGCTGCCAGTGGATAAGACAGCGTGTGGACATGCGCTGTCTGGGAATGTTCCAGTTACAAATGCAGCCACCTCCATTCATGATAATCCCTACTCAACATTTTTAAACAAGCACAAATAATATTTGTAAACAAAAAAAAAAACAAAGTTTAATTTTATTTATTATAGTAATAAACTATTTTATACATGACAGTTGCTGTGGCGTGCTTTTCTCTGTGCGGAATGCGGGCTTATAAGAGCAACAAGAGGTACTCTGAAGGTACTCTGTAGGTCTTCTGGATAACCATGCTGCATGATTGACTAGGGGGAATGGAATGAAGCTGGAGGTGGGGAGATTCAGGCTAGATGTGAGGAGGAAGTTCTTCCCCATGAGAGTGATGAAACCCTGGAATGTGTTGTCCAGGGAGGTGGTCGAGGCCCTGTCCCTGGAGGTGTTTAAGCCCAGGCTGGATGAGGCTCTGTCCAGCCTGATCTAGTGTGGGGTGTCCCTGCCCATGGCAGGGGGGTTGGAACTAGATGATCCTTGTGGTCCCTTCCAACCCTGAATGAAACTATGAAACTATGTCCAACTCAGAAACACAGAGAAGGATGAGGCTGGTGTTGCTATGGTATTTAACACTGTGACTGTGACAGGCACAGAGCCTACAGAGAATAGCAGCAAATATAAATGTTTTGCACCTAGAAGATTGCATTTTTAACTCCTTTTGCTCTAACTCCCCACAACCTCAGTGATGGAATGTGGAAGCTGGGGGGAATAACCTGTCCTCTTCCTGAAAGGCAGAATGAGTAAAATCCTGTGAGACATACAAAGGCAGCGTTAGAGCAGCTGAGGTCCTGACATGTCTGTCAGGAGCAGGTATGGAGAAGCCTCTCTGCACAGCCATATCTGCAGCACAAATGTGCTCAGACTTTGCCTCCTTGTGTTTTTCTTTTCCTTTCCTCTTTCCATTCCATTCCTGTTCCCCCTTCCTAATTAAGATCAAGGCCTGATGTAGCACAGCCAAGTTCAAATGGAAGCTACCCCATGGCACAGGTGTAGGTATAAAAGAAGCTTAACTTGGCAGGTTCATCCTGAGAGGTCCCAGACGACTGGAAGCTGCCAATGTGATGCCCATCCACATGAAGGGCCAGCAGGACAAGCCAGGGAATTCCAGACCTGTCAGCCTGACCTCAGTGCCAGGCAAGATTATGGAACAGGACAACTTGAGTGCAATCACTCAGCACTTACAGGATGGCCAAGGGATCAGGCCCAGCCAGCATGGATTTAGGAAGGGCAGGTCCTGCCTGACCAACCTGATCTCCTTCTATGCCCAGGTGACTGCCTGGTGGATGTGGGGCAGGCTGTGGATGTAGTCTTCTGGATAACCTTTTTGTGGCTGCTGTTTTGCACCTCAAGTGTTATCAGTAGTAGAGAAGTTTGATGTTAGTGGTTTGGTCATAAACAAGTCAAGTTGTTTCCTCAGACTTTGGTCTGCTGTGCATCAGTGCAGTCAGGATTTGCACTTCTGGAGTCACTGTAAACTGAGCTTGTGTTCTGTGAAGTGAATATCCAGGCAGTGTCCTACACTGTGGCCTCCAGCTTTGGCCAGGTGTCTGCCAAGTAGGAATGAGATCACGCTGGCTGTGGCCTGTCTGAAATGATCATAGAAGCATATAGAATCATAGAATCAATAAGGTTGGAAAAGAACTCAGGGATCGTCAAGTCCAACCTGTCACCCAACACCTGATCTGCTGGAGGGTAGAGAGGCTCTGCAGAGGGACCTCAACAGGCTGGGCAGATGGGCAGAGACCAAGGGCAGGAGATTGAACACATCCAAGTGCCAGGTTCTGCACATTGGCCACAGCAACCCCATGCAGTGCTACAGGCTGGGGTCAGAGTGGCTGGAAAACAGCCAGGCAGAGAGGGACCTGGGGGTGCTGGTTGATGGTAGGCTGAACATGAGCCTGCAGTGTGCTCAGTTGGCCAGGAGGGCCAATGGCAGCCTGGCCTGCATCAGGAACAGTGTGGCCAGCAGGAGCAGGGAGGTCATTCTGCCCCTGTTCACTGCACTGGTTAGGCTACACCTTGAGTCCTGTGTCCAGTTCTGGGCCCCTCAGTTTAGGAAGGAGGTTGACTTGCTGGAATGAGTCCAGAGAAGGGCAACAAAGTTGGTGAGGGGCTTGGAACACAGCCCTGTGAGGAGAGGCTGAGGGAGCTGGGGTTGCTTAGCCTGGAGAGGAGGAGGCTCAGAGGTGACCTTATTGCTCTCTACAACTACCTGAAGGGAGGTTGTAGCCAGGTGGATGTTGATCTCTTCTCCCAGGCAGCCAGCACCAGAACAAGAGGACACAGTCTCACACTGCGCCAGGGGAAGTTTAGGTTGGATGTCAGGAGGAAGTTCTACACAGAGAGAGTGATTGCCCATTGGAATGTGCTGCCCGGGGAGGTGGTGGAGTCACCATCATTGGAGGTGTTCAGGAGGAGACTTGATGGGGTGCTTGGTGCCATGGGTTAGTTGTTTAGGCGGTGTTGGATTGGTTGGTGGGCTGGACATGATGATCTTAGAGGTCTCTTCCAACCTGGTTTATTGTTCTATTCTATTCTATTGTTCTAGACCATGGCTCCAAGTGCCACGTCCAATCCCCTCTCAAGCACCTCCAGGCACGGTGACTCCACCACCTCCCTGGGCAGCACATTCCAATGGCTAACAACTCTCTCTGTGAAGAATTTTCCACTCAACTCCAGCCTAAACTTCCCCTGGCACAGCTTGAGACTGTGTCCTCTTGTTGTGGTGCTGGTTTGATATCCTGAGGGTACACATGTCTGTAGCTGGTCTGTGCTTTTAGACTGTGTTCACCACTGCAGTATCTGAAAACTATCACAAAACTTCTGGAAAGCAAAGTACTGAGGTTGGAGAGGCTTCAGATGTCCTGTCATGTGTGCCAGAAGGTGACCTCACCATGGACTCACAGGAAGACAAATCAAAGATGAAGCCCCTAGCAGTGTGTCACCTGCTGGTGACACTGCTGCAACAGGCAGAAATGAGAATTATTTTGTTGGCTACCTGAACAAAGACATCAATAAACAAAGGTGAAAGGAATAGGAGATCCATTCAGCCCAAGTCAGGCATACATGACAGGATCAGGTGCAGTGGCTGTTCCTGCAGGCCAGGACCTGCTCTGGGTGTGTATACAGTTTTAGTCTTCAGGATGTCAGCCTAGACCCCATGACCTTCCCATGCATTTTCGTGGTTCATTCTTCATTCTCTATGTTGAGGGTCTGGTGAATGTGGCTGTCACCTGTGCTAAGAGACAGTGCATAGGACTCTGAATCCCATCTTCAACAGCACAGCACAGAGCATATGCATTCAGACTGCAAGGTGAGGCTGAACTCTACTGAGCAACTAGGGCTGAACTGTACTGAGAGCAGCCAGGGCTGAACTGTGCCGAGAGCAGCTAGGGCTGAACTGTGCCGAGAGCAGCTAAGGCTGAACTGTACTGAGAGCAGCTAGGGCTGAACTGTGCCGAGAGCAGCTAAGGCTGAACTGTGCCGAGAGCAGCTAAGGCTGAACTGTGCCGAGAGCAGCTAAGGCTGAACTGTGCCGAGAGCAGCTAGGGCTGAACTGTGCCGAGAGCAGCTAAGGCTGAACTGTGCCGAGAGCAGCTAGGGCTGAACTGTACCGAGAGCAGCTAGGGCTGAACTGTGCTGAGAGCAGCTAAGGCTGAACTGTACTGAGAGCAGCTAAGGCTGAATTGTGCCGAGAGCAGCTAGGGCTGAACTGTGCTGAGAGCAGCTAGGGCTGAACTGTGCTGAGAGCAGCTAAGGCTGAACTGTGCCGAGAGCAGCTAGGGCTGAACTGTGCTGAGAGCAGCTAGGGCTGAACTGTGCTGAGAGCAGCTAGGGCTGAACTGTACCGAGAGCAGCTAGGGCTGAACTGTGCCGAGAGCAGCTAGGGCTGAACTGTACCGAGAGCAGCTAAGGCTGAACTGTGCCGAGAGCAGCTAGGGCTGAACTGTGCCGAGAGCAGCTAAGGCTGAACTGTGCTGAGAGCAGCTAGGGCTGAACTGTACCGAGAGCAGCTAAGGCTGAACTGTACTGAGAGCAGCTAGGGCTGAACTGTACCGAGAGCAGCTAAGGCTGAACTGTGCCGAGAGCAGCTAGGGCTGAACTGTGCCGAGAGCAGCTAGGGCTGAACTGTACCGAGAGCAGCTAGGGCTGAACTGTACCGAGAGCAGCTAAGGCTGAACTGTGCCGAGAGCAGCTAGGGCTGAACTGTGCTGAGAGCAGCTAGGGCTGAACTGTGCTGAGAGCAGCTAGGGCTGAACTGTGCTGAGAGCAGCTAAGGCTGAACTGTGCCGAGAGCAGCTAGGGCTGAACTGTACCGAGAGCAGCTAAGGCTGAACTGTGCCGAGAGCAGCTAGGGCTGAACTGTGCTGAGAGCAGCTAGGGCTGAACTGTGCTGAGAGCAGCTAGGGCTGAACTGTGCTGAGAGCAGCTAAGGCTGAACTGTGCCGAGAGCAGCTCAGGCTGAACTGTGCTGAGAGCAGCTGAGGCTGAACTGTACTGAGAGCAGCTAGGGCTGAACTGTACTGAGAGCAGCTAAGGCTGAACTGTGCCGAGAGCAGCTAGGGCTGAACTGTACTGAGAGCAGCTAGGGCTGAACTGTGCTGAGAGCAGCTAGGGCTGAACTGTGCCGAGAGCAGCTAGGGCTGAACTGTACTGAGAGCAGCTAGGGCTGAACTGTACTGAGAGCAGCTAAGGCTGAACTGTGCCGAGAGCAGCTAGGGCTGAACTGTACTGAGAGCAGCTAGGGCTGAACTGTGCTGAGAGCAGCTAAGGCTGAACTGTACTGAGAGCAGCTAAGGCTGAATTGTGCCGAGAGCAGCTAAGGCTGAACTGTGCTGAGAGCAGCTAGGGCTGAACTGTACTGAGAGCAGCTAAGGCTGAACTGTGCTGAGAGCAGCTAGGGCTGAACTGTGCTGAGAGCAGCTAAGGCTGAACTGTGCCGAGAGCAGCTAAGGCTGAACTGTGCCGAGAGCAGCTAGGGCTGAACTGTGCCGAGAGCAGCTAAGGCTGAACTGTGCCGAGAGCAGCTAGGGCTGAACTGTACCGAGAGCAGCTAAGGCTGAACTGTACTGAGAGCAGCTAAGGCTGAATTGTGCCGAGAGCAGCTAGGGCTGAACTGTGCTGAGAGCAGCTAGGGCTGAACTGTGCTGAGAGCAGCTAAGGCTGAACTGTGCCGAGAGCAGCTAGGGCTGAACTGTACCGAGAGCAGCTAAGGCTGAACTGTGCCGAGAGCAGCTAGGGCTGAACTGTGCCGAGAGCAGCTAAGGCTGAACTGTGCTGAGAGCAGCTAGGGCTGAACTGTACCGAGAGCAGCTAAGGCTGAACTGTACTGAGAGCAGCTAGGGCTGAACTGTACCGAGAGCAGCTAGGGCTGAACTGTACTGAGAGCAGCTAGGGCTGAACTGTACCGAGAGCAGCTAAGGCTGAACTGTACTGAGAGCAGCTAGGGCTGAACTGTACCGAGAGCAGCTAGGGCTGAACTGTGCCGAGAGCAGCTAGGGCTGAACTGTACCGAGAGCAGCTAGGGCTGAACTGTGCTGAGAGCAGCTAGGGCTGAACTGTGCTGAGAGCAGCTGAGGCTGAACTGTACTGAGAGCAGCTAGGGCTGAACTGTACTGAGAGCAGCTAGGGCTGAACTGTACTGAGAGCAGCTAGGGCTGAACTGTACTGAGAGCAGCTAAGGCTGAACTGTGCCGAGAGCAGCTAGGGCTGAACTGTGCCGAGAGCAGCTAGGGCTGAACTGTGCTGAGAGCAGCTAGGGCTGAACTGTGCTGAGAGCAGCTGAGGCTGAACTGTACTGAGAGCAGCTAGGGCTGAACTGTACTGAGAGCAGCTAGGGCTGAACTGTACTGAGAGCAGCTAGGGCTGAACTGTACTGAGAGCAGCTAAGGCTGAACTGTGCCGAGAGCAGCTAGGGCTGAACTGTACTGAGAGCAGCTAGGGCTGAACTGTGCTGAGAGCAGCTAGGGCTGAACTGTGCCGAGAGCAGCTAGGGCTGAACTGTACTGAGAGCAGCTAGGGCTGAACTGTACTGAGAGCAGCTAAGGCTGAACTGTGCCGAGAGCAGCTAGGGCTGAACTGTACTGAGAGCAGCTAGGGCTGAACTGTGCTGAGAGCAGCTAAGGCTGAACTGTACTGAGAGCAGCTAAGGCTGAATTGTGCCGAGAGCAGCTAAGGCTGAACTGTGCTGAGAGCAGCTAGGGCTGAACTGTACTGAGAGCAGCTAAGGCTGAACTGTGCTGAGAGCAGCTAGGGCTGAACTGTGCTGAGAGCAGCTAGGGCTGAACTGTACTGAGAGCAGCTAAGGCTGAACTGTGCCGAGAGCAGCTAGGGCTGAACTGTACTGAGAGCAGCTAAGGCTGAACTGCGCTGAGAGCAGCTAGGGCTGAACTGTACTGAGAGCAGCTAAGGCTGAACTGTGCTGAGGGCAGCTAGGGCTGAACTGTGCCGAGAGCAGCTAAGGAGCACAATGAGGAAGTTATTTTGAATACCATCTCTGCATCCACTGTAGTGTGACAGGATCTCCAGTTGCTAACATTGTTTCACTGGCCATCTTTCTTTGCCTAATGCTGTACAGCATTCCCTCTACTTACTAGAGAAAATAAGTGAAGGCATGTTCTTTTGGAGGGGTGTTTCTGAGATCTGTAGAGCCTCTTGTTGTCATTTTCTGAGCTCTCCATTATTTTCTTTGCTTGAGGTTTTCCTGCACTCTTCGTTTGTGTCAGGCTTAAATTAGTGTGAAGAGGGATAGCATCCTGGCTTCCCTCCCCTCATCAGCCCCACAAGATTCCAAAACAAAGGCTATCAAATACAGCACTTTTGGCCCAAACCTGTGCTGAATTGCAATGGCTCATATTCCACCTGCCAGCTCATGAGGCCTGGGCTCAGCTGAACAGCATTAACCCCCTCCCCCCAGTCTGTGGCAGCCCTGGCTCCTCATTCACTGCACCTAGGAGCATGTTCAAAGCAGGGCCGTGAGATTTCCAGACCATGGGATGCACAGTGTGGCTTCTGACTTCTCCCAACAATAACTGCAGGTATGGTTTTATCCTGGTTTGTTATCAATCACTGTGCAAATGGGGAGAATCTACAAGACTCCTGAACGTGTGTAGCTGGGGACAGTTTGGGGTTGGAGTCTGTGTAAGGCTGTGCATCCTCCTTGGGATTGTAAAGGAGCCCTTTGCTGGTAGCACTAGCTGGCAGAGGGCATGGACCCTGTGGAGCCTTCCTTGCCTCTGTGCTGCTGTGTGTGTGGCAGCTGCTGGGGACCCCTCCCTGGGAGGTGGGGCAGGGGCAGCAGTGACTCCTGGGGCAGCCTGTGGGGATGTGATCATTGCTTACATGGTTTTGAGCAGTGTGTTTGGTAATGGGGGTTCTTTAACTGGCCTGTGGTGCATTTTGACGCCGCTGTGAGGTCATTCCTCTTTTGCACTGCAGTAAATGCAGCACTGAGCAGCTCTCCTGTGCTGTGAGAACCCGTGGGACGGAGCGGCAGCAGACGCAGAGCCCCTCGCGTGTGTGCCCCCTTCATCGCTTATGGAACAGCAAAGCTATTTCTGGGCAGTGTGTGTCAGCAGCGTCTGCCTGCTGTGGGAGGCTGCTCAGGACAGCTTGCCAAAACTCGGGGAGCAATGAGCCTGGCTGCTGTGTGCCCCCTTGCTTGGCAGGACACAGCTGCTCTGCTCCAGCCTGCCTCACCCACAGCGGGCACTGAGACTAGAGGGGATCCTGGCTGATGAGCTGCTTTCTGTGCTTGCCTTGTGCTTCCCTGAGGCAGAAGTGGACAGTAAGGCTGCATGTCCAACCCAGAAACACAGAGAAGGATGAGGCTGGTGTTGCTATGGTATTTAGCACTGTGTGAGGGGTGTGACTGTGACAGGCACAGAGCCTACAGAGAATAGCAGCAAATACAAATGGTTTGCACCTAGGAGATTGCATTTTTAACTCCTTTTGCTCCAACTCCCCACAACCTCAGTGATGGAATGTGGAAGCTGGGGGGAATAACCTGTCCTCTTCCTGAAAGGCAGAATGAGTAAAATCCTGTGAGACATACAAAGGCAGCGTTAGAGCAGCTGAGGTCCTGACATGTCTGTCAGGAGCAGGTATGGAGAAGCCTCTCTGCACAGCCATATCTGCAGCACAAATGTGCTCAGACTTTGCCTCCTTGTGTTTTTCTTTTCCTTTCCTCTTTCCATTCCATTCCTGTTCCCCCTTCCTAATTAAGATCAAGGCCTGATGTAGCACAGCCAAGTTCAAATGGAAGCTACCCCATGGCACAGGTGTAGGTATAAAAGAAGCTTAACTTGGCAGGTTCATCCTGAGAGGTCCCAGACGACTGGAAGCTGCCAATGTGATGCCCATCCACAAGAAGGGCCAGCTGGACAAGCCAGGGAATTCCAGGCCTGTCAGCCTGACCTCAGTGCCAGGCAAGATTATGGAACAGGACAACTTGAGTGCAATCACTCAGCACTTACAGGATGGCCAAGGGATCAGGCCCAGCCAGCATGGATTTAGGAAGGGCAGGTCCTGCCTGACCAACCTGATCTCCTTCTATGCCCAGGTGACTGCCTGGTGGATGTGGGGCAGGCTGTGGATGTAGTGTGCCTGGACTTCAGCAAGGCCTTTGACACCGTCCCCCACAGCAAACTCCTGGCCAAGTTGTCAGACCCTGGCTTGGGCAGCAGCTCTCTGAGCTGGGTTAGGAACTGGCTGGAGGCTGAGCCCAGAGAGTGGTGGTGAATGGTGCCACATCCAGCTGGCAGCCAGGCACCAGTGGTGTCCCCCAGGGATCAGTGCTGGGCCCTAGCCTGTTCAATATCTTTATTGATGATCTGGATGAGGGCATAGACTCCATCATCAGTAAATTTGCAGATGACACCAAGCTGAGAGCAGGAGTTGATCTGTTAGAGGGCAGGAGAGCTCTGCAGAGGGACCTTGCCAGGCTGGACAGATGGGCAGAGACCAAGGGCATGAGATTGAACACATATAAGTAGAGGATTCTACACTTTGGTCACAACAACCCCATGCAGTGCTACAGGCTGGGGTCAGAGTGGCTGAGAGCAGCCAGGCAGAGAGGGACCTGGGGGTGCTGGTTCATGGTAGGCTGAACATGAGCCTGCAGTGTGCCCAGGCGGCCAAGAGGGCCAATGGCATCCTGGCCTGCATCAGGAACAGTGTGGCCAGCAGGAGCAGGGAGGTCATTCTGCCCTGTGCTCAGCACTAGTTAAGCCACACCTTGAGTCCTGTGTCCAGTTCTGGGCCCCTCAGTTTAGGAAAGATGTTGAGATGCTGGAAGGTGTCCAGAGAAGGGCAACAAAGCTGGGGAGGGGTTTGGAACACAGCCCTGTGAGGAGAGGCTGAGGGAGCTGGGGTTGCTTAGCCTGGAGAAGAGGAGGCTCAGGGGTGACCTCATTGCTCTCTACAACTACCTGAAGGGAGGTTGTAGCCAGGTGGGGGTTGATCTCTTCTCTCTAGCAACCAGCACCAGAACAAGAGGACACAGTCTCAAGCTGCACCAGGGGAAGTTTAGGCTGGAGGTGAGGAGAAAGTTCTTCACAGAGAGAGTAATTGGCCGTTGGAATGTGCTGCCCAGGGAGGTGGTGGAGTCACCATCCCTGGAGGTGTTGAAGAGGGGATTGGATGTGGCACTTGGTGCCATGGTCTAGTCCTGAGGTCTGTGGTGACAGGTTGGACTCAATGATCTTTGAAGTCTCTTCCAACCTTAGTGACATTGTGGTACTGTGATCTCCAGCAATCTTGTTTGATGGATTTCACAGTTAAGCAGAAGGTATTTCAGAAGAACTAACAACAACAGGAAAATGTATTGCCCCTTCTCAGCTGTGGCATGAGGATGGGAAAGAGAGCAGAGATAATCCTTCTGGAGCCCCAAGTCAAAATAAAGTATTTGTTTTGGTTTTCCTTTGGGAGGATAACACTGCACATGCAGCCACACTGAACCTCTCTGCTGGAGGTGTGGAGACAGAAATAGAAACGAAAATGGTTTCAGCTGAAAGCTAAATTGAAGAGGCACCCTTCAGGAAAGGGTCATGCACAGCAGAAACCCAGTGTGAACTACAGCATGAAATTACACTTCTGGCAGCAAGACTTGTAAATAGCTCTGTAAAATGGGGCTGGGCATGTGTGAGCAGCCAATAAGGCAGCTGTAACCAGGTGTGCTGAGAGAGCTGTGGGCTCAGTGCTGTGACCTCAGTGGCAGACCAGGTGTCAGGAGAAGAGTCTAAGGTCATGGCAGATGCATACAATAATAGCCAAAGTGCAGCCCAGGATAGCTGTTCGAGTGCACTGGATCTGCTGCATACTCTTTGTCCAGAAAATCAGTTATCACAGTGTCATAGTATCATTCAGGGTTGGAAGGGACCACAAGGATCATCTAGTTCCAACCCCCCTGCCATGGGCAGGGACACCCCACATTAGATCAGCCTGGCCAGAGCCTCATCCAGCCTGGGCTTAAACACCCCCAGGGACAGGGCCTCGACCACCTCCCTGGACAACCCATTCCAGGGCTTCACCACTCTCATGGGGAAGAACTTCCTCCTCACCTCCAGCCTGAATCTCCCCACCTCCAGCTTCATTCCATTCCCCCTAGTCCTATCACTACCTGAGATCCTGAGCAGTCCCTCCCCAGCCTTCCTGTAGCCCCCTTCAGATCCTGGAAGGCCACAATGAGGTCACCTGGGAGCCTTCTCTTCTGCAGACTGAACAGCCCCAACTCCTTCAGTCTGTCCTCACAGGAGAGGTGCTCCAGCCCTCTGCTCATCCTCCTGGCCCTTCTCTGGACACCTTCCAGCACCTCCAGATCCCTCTTGGAATAGGGGCTCCAGAACTGGAGGCAGTACTCCAGGTGGGGTCTCACCAGGGCTGAGTAGAGGGGGAGGATCACCTCCCTTGCCCTGCTGGCCACACTTCTCCTGATGCAGCCCAGGATCTGATTGGCTTTCTGGGCTGCAAGTGCACACTGAGAGCTCCTGTTGAGCTTTTTGTCCACCAGCACCCCCAAGTCTCTCTCCTCAGGGCTGCTTTCCACCCAGTCCCTGCCCAGCCTGGATTTGTGCCTGGTATAGCCTCCACCCAGATGCAGGACCCTGCCCTTGCTCTTGTTGAACCTCATGAGGTTGGCTTGTGCCCACCTCTCCAGCCTGTCCAGGTCCCTCTGGATGGCCTCCCTTCCCTCCAGCTGTCTGCTGCACCACACAGCTTGGTGTCATCAGCAAACTTGCTGAGGGTGCACTCAGTGCCACTGTCCATGGCACCCACAAAGATGTTGAACAAGCCTGGTCCCAGGACTGATCCCTGAGGGACTCTGCTTGTCCCTGGCCTCCACTGGGCCATGGAGCCATTGACAGTCACTCTTTGGGTGCGGCCATCAAGCCAGTTCCTTATCCATCTAGTGGTCACCCATCCAACCCATGTGTCACCAGCCTGGAGACCAGGATGTGGTGTGGGACAGTGTCAAAGGCTTTGATCAGGTCCAGGTAAATGACATCAGTTGCTCGCCCCTCATCTATTAATTTTGTCACCTGCTCATAGAAGGCAACCAGGTTGGTCAGGCAGGATTTGCCCTTGGCAAAGCCATGCTGACTGTTCCCAATCACCTCTGCACTTTTCTTCTGAGCCAGTATTGACTCCAGGAGGATCTGCTCCATGATCTTTCCAGGCACAGAGGTGAGACTGACTGGCCTGTAGTTCCCTGGTTCCTCCTTCTTACCCTTTTTGAAGATGGGGGCAATGTTTCCCCTTTTCCAGTCTGTGGGGACTGCCCCAGACTGCCATGACTTTTGAAATGTAATAGAGAGGGGTTTAGCAACCTCCTCTGCCAGTTCTCTCAGCACCCGTGGGTGTATCCCGTCGGGTCCCATGGACTTGAACACTTTCAGGTTCTTCAGGTGATCACCAACCTGATCTTCACTTACCATGGGCAGTTCTTCCTCCCCGTCCCTGGCATTGTCTTCCATAACATCAGGAGTGTGGCTAGAGGCCCTTGCAGTGAAGACTGAGGTAAAGAAGTTATTAAGTACCTCAGCCTTTTCCTCATCCCTTGTGACCATGTCACCATTTTCCTTTCTGAGGACACCAGGCTGTGTCTTGGGAAAGCATGTGGGAAAGGTAAAAAGAGAGCACAAGGAGTGAGAAGGTGAGTGCAGTCTGCAAACCCACCGAGGGGGCAGGCACCAGGAAGAAGGCACAGGAGCAGCTAAATGGAAGCACAATACTGGCAGGTGGGACTGTCTGCCCAGGAAGCTCCTTAGCTGGAGTTTATCATGGTCTGTAGCCCTCTGAGTTGCTCTGCCAAGTAGCTGCTGTGTTGTCATTAGTGGAGTGTGTCTTCTGGAAAGAGCTGTGAGGTGCCACTGTCGAGGTTGTCTCTGCCCTGTATTACTGCCACCAGCCTTACACTTTCAAAGATTTATCTTGGAAACTTTATGATGTAAAGGCCTTTTTCCTAAAAGGAGAGTTTCTTCACCACTGAGTAGCAATAAGCAGTTCATAGCCTCCAAGTACTTCAGACATGGTATTCTGCACAGTTGTCATGCTTTTTTAACCCTTACACCCTGTCAGGGCTCATAGAAACCTTGCAGTTGTTCCTGGTGCTCATGGTCATTGGCATAACCATTCAAGGCAAGCAGTAATTCTCCAGAGGCTAAAGACCTTTGCAGGTCTCTTGTTTTGACTGTGGTGTTTTTGGCAGTGAATAAGTAACCAGGGCAGGCTGGGTGTTGATGCTGCTGCATGAGTTACAAGGTAAGGCTACACATGAGGATGATACCAAAATGGAGTTATCTACCTCCCCAGGTCACAGCTCTACCTAGGCTGTAGGCCCTGGCAGGCAACAGTAGGGCTAGACAAGTGTTGGACTTGCTCATTGGGCAGCCTGTTCCTGGGCAGATATTTGCCAAGACAGAACCTAGGTTGTATTCTTACCTTGCTTGCAGCACCACCATAAGAACTGAATCTGATCATGGGATGACCCTGGGGGAGGATGCCAAGAGGTGAGGGAAGGCACCTAGAGGTCATTGAAGTAGGCTGGAGCAGAGATGTGACCAAATGAATGCTATTAGCCCATAATTTCAGCATAAGCTACAACCTCAGCATAAAGCTACCACAAGAATGAAGAAACCTGTAACTATAAATTAGCAGTGGAATGGAATGGAATGGAATGGAATGGAATGGAATGGAATGGAATGGAATGGAATGGAATGGAATGGAATGGAATGGAATGGAATTAACCAGGTTGGAAAAGACCTTTAAGATCATCGAGTCCAACCTATCATCCAACACCACCTAATCAACTAAACCATGGCACCAAGCACCCCATCCAGTCTCTTCCTAAACACCTCCAGTGATGGTGACTCCACCACCTCCCTGGGCAGCACATTCCAACAGCCAATCTCTTTCTATGAAGACCTTTCTCCTCACCTCCAGCCTAAACCTCCCCTGGTGCAGCTTGAGACTGTCCTCTTGTTCTGGTGCTGGCTGCCTGGGAGAAGAGAACAACCCCCTCCTGGCTACAACCTCCCTTCAGGGAGTTGTAGACAGCAAGAAGGTCTCCCCTGAGCCTCCTCTTCTCCAGGCTAAACAAGCCCAGCTTCCTCAGCCTCTCCTCACAGGGCCGTGCTCCAAACCCCTCCCCAGCTTTTTTCCCCTTCTCTGGACACCTTCAAGCATCTCAACATCTTTCCTAAATTGAGGGGCCCAGAACTGGACACAGGACTCAAGGTGTGGCCTAACCTGTGCTGAGCACAGGTCACAATGACCTCCCTGCTCCTGCTGGCCACACTATTCCTGATGCAGGCCAGGATGCCATTGGCCCTCCTGGCTGCCTGGGCACCCTGCAGGCTCATGTTCAGCCTACCATAAACCAGTACCCCAGGTCCCTTTCTGCCTGGCTGCTCTCCAGCCACTCTGACCCCAGCCTGTAGCATTGCATGGGGTTGCTGTGGCCAGAGTCTAGAACCTGTCACTTAGATGTGTTCAATCTCATACTCTGCCCATCTGCCCAGCCTGTAACATCATTGAAAGAACTGGCTCATCCCTAAATGCTTATTTTTCTCTCTCCACTATGGCTTCCTATCAGGCAATTACTCCACATACTTTAAAATAACTTTAACCCTTCCAGCAGCATTCTGGAAAAAAACATGGAATCACAGAATGGTCTCAGTTGGAAGGGACCTTGGAGATTGTTTACTCCAACCTCCCTACCATGGGCAGGGACACCACTCAGCCAGACTCAGCCAGGCTGAGGGAGCTGGGATTGTTTAGCCTGGAGAAGAGGAGGCTCAGGGGAGACCTCATTGCTGTCTACAACTACCTGAAAGGTGGTTGTAGCCAGGTGGGGGTTGGTCTCTTCTCCCAGGCAACCAGCACCAGAACAAGAGGACACAGTCTCAGGCTGCACCAGGGGAAGTTTAGGCTGGAGGTGAGGAGGAAGTTCTTCATGGGGAGAGTTGTTAGCCATTGGAATGGGCTGCCCAAGGAGGTGGTGGAGTCACCATCATTGGAGGTGTTCAGGAGGGGATTGGATGTGGCACTTGGTGCCATGGTCTAGTCATGAGGTGTGTGGTGACAGGTTGGACTTGATGATCTTTGAGGTCTCTTCCAACCTTAGTGATACTGTGATACTGTATCCAACCTGGCCTTGAACACCCCCAGGGAGGAGGCATCCACAACCTCTCTGGGCAACCTATTTCAGAGTCTCACCACCCTTGTACTGAAGATCCTTTCTAAACCTACTCTCCCTCAGCTTAAAACCATTCCCCCTTGTCTTATTGCTAGGCACCATTGTGAGAAGTCCTCTTCAGCCTTCCTGCAGAATCAATAAGATCTTCTGTATTTTCTCTAGGATTTGCCTTTTAAACTAGTGTACCAACAGTGGAGATGTTTCTGGTCGTCTAACAGCATTTCTGGTGGTTCTGCTTTTGCCACCTGACTTTGGTGCAGGGATGGAAGCCCTGTGGTCCATAAAAATTAATTCATTTTGTCAAGAAACATCAGCTCTAGAGGGAGTGCTAATACAATTTAAACTTCACAGCTCATAACCAAAGTTACCTTTTGTGTGTCTCTAGTAAACTTTCAATTTGCCAGCAGTTGGCTGATGGATCTGTCAGCAGTGATTCATGGCAGCTGCCCAGCCATCTGTGTAAAGGTTCTCTTAAATCCCTTTGGATAGTGAGGCACTTTCAATGGAATGGAATGGAATGGAATGGAATAGAATAGAATAGAATAGAGTAGAATAGAATAGAATAGAATAGAATAGAATAGAATAGAATAGAATAGAATAGAATAGAATAGAATAGAATAGAATAGAATAGAATAGAATAGAATAGAATAGGACCAGGTTGGAAAAGACCTCAAAGATCATCAGGTCCAAACTATCACCCAACACCATCTAATCAACTGAACCTTGGCACCAAGTGCCTCATCCAGTCTCTTCCTAAACAGCTCCGGGGATGGTGACTCCACCACCTCCCCAGGCAGCACATTCCAATGGCCAATCTCTCTTTCTGTGAAGAACATCTTCCTAACCTCCAGCCTAAACTTCCCCTGGCACAGCTTAAGACTGTGTCCTCTTGTTCTGGTGCTGGTTGCCTGGGAGAAGAGACCAACCCCCACCTGGCTACAACCTCCCTTCGGGTAGTAGTAGACAGGAAGAAGGTCTCCCCTGAGCCTCCTCTTCTCCAGGCTAAACAACCCCAGCTCCCTCAGCCTCTCCTCACAGGGCTGTGCTCCAAACCCCTCCCCAGCTTTGTTGCCCTTCTCTGGACACGCTCCAGCAACTCAACATCTTTCCTGAACTGCCCTCTGGCCATTTCAAGATGCTGGTACACATCTTGAAGTTTGCACCTCAGACCTAACTGGTCCTTAGTGTAATGCAAGGTGGTGCAGCATGGCAAAATAGTCTGTTAAATCTTGATGCTGGGTTTGCTCCCACCTGGAGTTCTGTGACTCCCAACATAGGGAATGAGGAGTCTCTTCAGCATGTGTTTGATTCCCCTGATTGATGACACCACATAGTTTTTATCCTGCCATTTTCTGTGCTGGGTGCTTGGTGCATGTGCCTGTTTCCTCCCAGGCCAGAAGCTTCCTAGGCCAGCAATGCTGTCACGAGGTGTTTTTGATTGGGGTTAAATTAACAAGGCAGGAATGATAACAATATAATGATCTTTATTTCTCCTGAAACCCTGCCCCAAAAAGATTGAAGTATTTCTAGGTTCTATTCGGTCACAAATTCTACCAGGATGCCTATGGGCAACTTTAGTGCAGTTTAGAGGATTCAGAAAATGGAAAAGGCTAAGCCACAAAATGGCTTCACCCCACTTATAAAACCAGAGGCAAGCCAGGGAAAGTGTGAGAATGTCTGCTTTACTCAGGAGGACGGAGCAGGGATTTGGAGACGGTCCCTAGGTCCTTCTCCGGTGGCAGGCTCCAGAACTGCAGGTTTTGTAATCCAGTTTGTGGGTAACGTGGCACAAATCCAAGTGCCAGGTTCTGCACATTGACCACAACAACCCCAGGCAGTGCTACAGGCTGGGGTCAGAGTGGCTGGAGAGCAGCCAGGCAGAGAGGGACCTGGGTGTGCTGGTTGATGGTAGGCTGAACATGAGCCTGCAGGGTGCCCAGGCAGCCAGGAGGGCCAATGGCATCCTGGCCTGCATCAGGAACAGTGTGGCCAGCAGGAGCAGGGAGGTCATTCTGCCCCTGTACACTGCACTGGTTAGGCCACACCTCAAGTCCTGTGTCCAGTTCTGGGCCCCTCAGTTTAGGAAGGAGGTTGAGTTGCTGGAATGTTTCCAGAGAAGGGCAACGAAGTTGGTGAGGGGCTTGGAGCACAGCCCTGTGAGGAGAGGCTGAGGGAGCTGGGGTTGCTTAGCCTGGAGAGGAGGAGGCTCAGGGGAGACCTTATTGCTCTCTACAACTACCTGAAGGGAGGTTGTAGACAGGCAGAGGTTGGTCTCTTCTCTCAGGCAGCCAGTACCAGAACAAGAGGACACAGTCTCAGGCTGTGCCAGGGGAAGTTTAGGCTGGAGGTTAGGAGGAAGTTTTACACAGAGAGAGAGATTGCCCATTGGAATGGGCTGCCTGGGGAGGTGGTGGAGTCACCATCACTGGAGGTGTTCAGGAGGAGACTTGACAGGGTGCTTGGTTGCATGGTTTAGTTGGTTGGGTGGTTTTGGATGATAGGTTGGACGCGATGATCTTGAAGGTCTCTTCCAACCTGGTTTATTCTATTATGCTTCTATTGTATTATAAAATCCGAAGGAAAAGGACCTGCCAGAATCGAAGTGTCCATAGACACAGCTGCCACGAGGGGAAACTCCTGCAGCAGCACTGTCTGAGCAGCGCAAGATAGCCACAGCTTCACGGCAGGCAGGGTCACTCCAGTGGCAGGACCCCAGGGCAGGCAGGTCTGGGGAGAAGCCAGGTCCCAGTGCTGGTTTCCACAATTTCACCATGAACGAAGAGCGAGGCCAAGATGAGCCAAATGAGAGCGGAAAATGGGAGCGAGTGGAAGAATGGGAGAGGAAAAGGGAGCGAGTGGCAGAATGGGAGCAGAAAAGAGAGGGAGTGGCAGAATGGGAGAGGAAAAGGGAGCGAGTGGCAGAATGGGAGAGGAAAAGGGAGCGAGTGGCAGAATGGGAGAGGAAAAGAGAGGAAGTGGAAGAATGGGAGCCGAAAAAGGAGCGAGTGGCAGAATGGGAGCGGAAAAGGGAGCGAGTGGAAGAATGGGAGCGGAAAAGGGAGCAAGTGGAAGAATGGGAGCGGAAAAGAGAGGGAGTGGAAGAATGGGAGAGGAAAAGAGAGGGAGTGGAAGAATGGGAGCCAAAAAAGGAGCGAGTGGAAGAATGGGAGCGGAAAAGGGAGCGAGTGGCAGAATGGGAGAGGAAAAGGGAGCGAGTGGCAGAATGGGAGAGGAAAAGAGAGGGAGTGAAAGAATGGGAGTGGAAAAAGGAGCGAGTGGAAGAATGAGAGCGGAAAAGGGAGCGAGTGGAAGAATGGGAGAGGAAAAGAGAGGGAGTGGAAGAATGGGAGCGGAAAAGGGAGCGAGTGGAAGAATGGGAGCGGAAAAGGGAGCGAGTGGAAGAATGGGAGAGGAAAAGAGAGAGAGTGGAAGAATGGAAGCAGAAAAGGGAGCGAGTGGAAGAATGGGAGCGGAAAAGGGAGCGAGTGGCAGAATGGGAGAGGAAAAGAGAGGGAGTGAAAGAATGGGAGTGGAAAAAGGAGCGAGTGGAAGAATGAGAGCGGAAAAGGGAGCGAGTGGAAGAATGGGAGAGGAAAAGAGAGGGAGTGGAAGAATGGGAGCGGAAAAGGGAGCGAGTGGAAGAATGGGAGCGGAAAAGGGAGCGAGTGGAAGAATGGGAGAGGAAAAGAGAGAGAGTGGAAGAATGGAAGCAGAAAAGGGAGCGAGTGGAAGAATGGGAGCGGAAAAGGGAGCGAGTGGCAGAATGGGAGAGGAAAAGAGAGGGAGTGGAAGAATGGGAGAGGAAAAAGGAGCAAGTGGAAGAATGGGAGCAGAAAAGGGAGCGAGTGGAAGAATGAGAGAGGAAAAGGGAGCAAGTGGCAGAATGGGAGCCGAAAAAGGAGCGAGTGGAAGAATGGGAGCAGAAAAGGGAGCGAGTGGCAGAATGGGAGAGGAAAAGGGAGCGAGTGGCAGAATGGGAGAGGAAAAGAGAGGGAGTGGAAGAATGGGAGCGGAAAAAGGAGCAAGTGGAAGAATGGGAGCAGAAAAGGGAGCGAGTGGAAGAATGAGAGAGGAAAAGGGAGCAAGTGGCAGAATGGGAGCCGAAAAAGGAGCGAGTGGAAGAATGGGAGCAGAAAAGGGAGCGAGTGGCAGAATGGGAGAGGAAAAGGGAGCGAGTGGCAGAATGGGAGAGGAAAAGAGAGGGAGTGGAAGAATGGGAGCGGAAAAAGGAGCAAGTGGAAGAATGGGAGCAGAAAAGGGAGCGAGTGGAAGAATGAGAGAGGAAAAGGGAGCAAGTGGCAGAATGGGAGCCGAAAAAGGAGCGAGTGGAAGAATGGGAGCAGAAAAGGGAGCGAGTGGCAGAATGGGAGAGGAAAAGGGAGCGAGTGGCAGAATGGGAGAGGAAAAGAGAGGGATTGGAAGAATGGGAGTGGAAAAAGGAGCGAGTGGAAGAATGGGAGTGGAAAAGGGAGTGAGTGGAAGAATGGGAGAGGAAAAGGGAGTGAGTGGAAGAATGGGAGAGGAAAAGGGAGCGAGTGGAAGAATGGGAGTGGAAAAGGGAGTGAGTGGAAGAATGGGAGCGGAAAAAGGAGTGAGCGGAAGAATGGGAGCGGAAAAGGGAGTGAGTGGAAGAATGGGAGCAGAAAAAGGAGTGAGCGGAAGAATGGGAGCGGAAAAGGGAGTGAGTGGAAGAATGGGAGCGGAAAAGGGAGCGAGTGGAAGAATGGGAGCGGAAAAGGGAGTGAGTGGAAGAATGGGAGCAGAAAAAGGAGTGAGTGGAAGAATGGGAGCGGAAAAGGGAGTGAGTGGAAGAATGGGAGCGGAAAAGGGAGCGAGTGGAAGAATGGGAGCGGAAAAAGGAGCGAGTGGAAGAATGGGAGCGGAAACAGGAGCGAGTGGAAGAATGGGAGCAGAAAAGGGAGCAAGTGGAAGAATGGGAGCGAGCCCCAGCTGCTTTCTGGTCACTCTAAGGTGTTTCTAGACAATGTGTCCAGGGCCAATGCATCCTGGGCACAAAGCACCCTGCTAATCATAGCTCCCAAACCCAGCGGACTTCCCCCACGGGTAAATACCTGTGAGGGACCTCCGCCCCGGTGGGAAGAATGGGCGCCGTTTACCTGTCCCCAGGGGAAAGGGAAGGCAATTTCACACCTTGGAAGGCAATTGCATGCCTTTGTCTTTCCCCATTCAAACCTCCGCTGATGGAGGTAGAGGAAGGCGGTTTGGACCACCCCGTAACACAAGGTTGGAGGACTTCTGCTGCTAAAACTTGTGGGGGCCGCCTTGAATGGACATGCACTATATCACATGGTATCACACACAGTATCACAGTATAATTTAGGTTGGAAAGGACCTCGAGGATCATCAAGTCCAACCTATCAACACAGACCTCATGACTAGACCATGGCACCAAGTGCCACGTCCAATCCCCTCTTGAACGCCTCCAGGGTCGATGACTCAACCACCTCCCTGGGCAACCCATTCCAATGACGAACGACTCGCTCGGTGAAGAACTTCCTCCTCACCTCGAGTCTAAACCTCCCCTGGCGCAGCTTGAGACTGTGTCCTCTTGTTCTGCTGCTGGTTGCCTGGGAGAAGAGACCAACCCCCTCCCGGCCACAACCACCCCTCAGGTCTCCTCCAAAGTGAGTGAAACATACAGGGCAGGTCTCTTACATATTATCTTTTCCTTCCCCTCTTCTCCTGGGCATTGTTGGCATCCCTGAAAACATCTCATGCTTTGAGCTGCCAGTGTTTTCCCACCAGTCTTGGGAAGACCAAGTCAAGTTGGTCCATCCACAGTTAGCTCAAGCACAGGTGACATGGGCCGCTGGGACTCATCTCATTCTCAGATGCACTAGCAGGACCTGGGCTTAACATGATTACCTATGCTAGAAAAGGAAATCTAACATAGTTGTCTTCGTCTTTTCTTCCTGTTCTGTGCAACTGACGGAGGAACTGCTCCACAAGCAGCTGCTGCTGGAGCTGCTCAATTCGGTGCACACACACACACCAGCCCTGTGCGTCCGCATCTGCAGGGGGCTGGCAGAGAAGCTCACTGGAGAAGCTCCATCTCAGAGGTGCCCTAATAGAAGAGACAATCTATTGTAATGCAGATTTAGCCTCACTCCTGAAAGGTGTTACAGCCCCCGAGTTCTTCACAGGCTTTTCAGCAGGATTAAAATACATGCCTTGACTAACAAGCAGCCATGCGCTTGAGTTATTTTCACAGCAGTAACAGGCAGCACTGCTTGGGGAAGGGAGAAGGGAGACTATAAAGTGCAGACAGGAGAAGCTGTGACAGACCATGCATAGCAATCTCCTTGCTCTTCACAGCTCCTTGAGGAAAATCGTGCCAGAATGCCTGAGGGAAACAAGCCTCCCCTTAGCAAGTGTGAGCTCCAGCCGGCTGGAGGGTTAGCAGTGACAGAGGGTGTGCAAGAGAAAAGATGGGCCCCGTCTTAATGCTATGACTAATAACAAAATTGCTGCAGGGTTTCATAGTTAAGCTGTTTTCCTTCTGACCTGTGGTAAGCTGGTTATTCCAGCTAAACTGCTTTTAGCTCTCAGACGTGAAAGAGATACGCAAGCAAAGCCCAACTCGCCTCTAATCAATGTGGAATTAGAGCCACTTAGCATAATCTCACCATCCCCAGCAACGAGGATGGCAGGGAGGGCTTACTTAGCCAAGAAGGGGCTTAAGGGAAGAACTTGCTTAGCCAAGAAGGGGCTTAAGGGAAGAACTTGCTTAGCCAAGAAGGGGCTTAAGGGAAGAACGTGTCCCTCTGTGTGTGAGCCACTTGATTACTACAGCTCTGTGGTAGCCATGCAAGCCATGCATTGCGAGTTCCTATGCTTGCCAGTCACTGAGGCAGGTTTTCAAAATGCATCCTATCTGTCCAGCTCAGCTTTAGAGCCACCTACCTGAGGTTTTTCTGGTCACTGTGCTGTTGTGGCCTTTCGGATCTATCAGCAGTAGTGTTCCCTCCCACATCCCAGAGCAGAAGTGCCTCCCCTTTGGTTCAAAATGGCTAACGTCTTGACATCGGCAACTTCTCTTTGTTTCCTAGGTCCCTCAACTAGTTTTTCTTTAGTGTTTGGAAGTCTCTTTCTTCCCCTCCTCTCACCTAATTTTGGTAAGTGAGGTGTCTGCTTCAGGCTCTTCCAGGTCTCTGCACAATCCCATCTAACTTCCACCACTCACAGATGACTTGCTTGGAGAGTGGCACTTCTGGCTACCACACAGTTACATCAGGTGGCAGACGATGAGTCAGTTCTCAAGTCGTTCTGCAGAATGCCTCCAAGCTGAACATACAACTGACTACACACATTCAGAGTGCATCAGGCACAGCCTGAGCTCTTAAGAGAGCTCTGTCTGAAAACCAGGTGTGCCCCATGCCTTGCTTCCTGGAGCTCTCCAAGCAGAATGGAGCAGAAATGGTGTGAGCAGGCTTGTTCTTGCAGTACGTATTTCAAAACTGCAGGACAAAGAACCTCTGGGGAGACTGAAAGTCAAAGGAAATGGATTTATTTATAGAATAGAATAGCATAGAATAGAACAGAACAGAATAGAATAGAATAGAATAGAATAGACCAGGTTGCAAGAGACCTTCAAGATCATCATGTCCAACCTATCAACCAATCCAACCCACCTAAACAACTAACCCATGGCACCAAGCACCCCATCAAGTCTCCTTCTGAACACCTCCAGTGATGGGGACTCCACCACCTCCCCAGGCAGCCCATTCCAATGGGCAATCACCCTCTGTGTAGAACTTCTTCCTAACATCCAACCTAAACCTCCCCTGGCACAGCCTGAGACTGTGTCCTCTTGTTCTGGTCCTGGCTGCCTGGAAGAAGAGACCAACCTCTGCCTGTCTACAACCTCCCTTCAGGGAGTTGTAGAGAGCAATAAGGTCACCCCTGAGTCTCCTCTCCAGGCTAAGCAGCCCCAGCTCCCTCAGCCTCTCCTCACAGGGCTGTGTTCCAAACCCCTCACCAACTTCGTTGCCCTTCTCTGGACCACAAGGAATAGAATCTTTTTCTTCAATCATGCAAGCATACTTCATATTTCTGACTCTGGACCAGGACAGCAAGAGTCTTTATGAGGAGAGGCTGAGGGAGCTGGGATTGTTTAGCCTGGAGAAGAGGAGGCTCAGGGGAGACCTTCTTGCTGTCTACAACTCTCTGAAGGGAGGTTGTAGCCAGGTGGGGGTTGGTCTCTTCTCCCAGGCAACCAGCACCAGAACAAGAGGACACAGTCTCAAGCTGCACCAGGGGAAGTTTAGGCTTGAGGTGAGGAGAAAGTTCTTCCCTGAGTTGTTAGCCATTGGAATGTGCTGCCCAGGGAGGTGGTGGAGTCCCCATCCCTGGAGGTGTTCAAGAGGGGATTGGACGTGGCTACTTGGTGCCATGGTTTAGTTAGTCATGAGGTGTTGGGTGACAGGTTGGACTTGATGGTCTTTGAGGTTTTTTCCATCCTTATTGATTCTATGATTCTAAAGGGAAGCACCATGAGAAATGCATACTACTCCTGCTGACCATTCCCAGAAGGTTCCCGTGCTGAAGCCTCACCTTTCATCTACAAAAGTTTGTTTGCTCTTTAAACTTGCACCGTTAGGAAATGCATGTTCCATGCACTGCACCGGAAAAACACTCGGGGAGGGGTGGGGGGGGAGGGGGGGGGCAGGGGGATGAGAGAGAGAAAGCCTCAAACAATTTTACTTCAGAAATAAGCATAATCTGGGTGACCTCCAAGGTCATCACTATACTGGAGTAGAAAGTTCTGCCTGCCTACAAATGGGAAGGTAATCACCCCGTAGCCCCTTGCTGCATGCAATAATGGTAATCGATACGACTGCAGAAGAGACTCCATGGCTAATGCTAATTCCACTTAATTAGAAGCTTTCAGAAAGTTCCTGCCCTTAGCTCAGTTCTGCTGCAAACTGAGGGCCAATCTCAGATCCTTTTAGCAAAATCAGAGGCTGAGAGAACGTACTTTGTGGCTGACAGGTTCCCTGCAATCGCCCTGTGTCAATCCGGAGGGCCATGTCTCTGGCCAGGCTGTATTCAAGGTAAGCCTTGTTTTCAACAGCCCACGGTATCTCAAATGACTTCCAGGGGAAATTGGAGCATTCTCAGGGGGGTGGAGAGGTGGAATTGTTTTTGTAAACAACAAAGAGCTGGAGTTTGTGCTTTGAAACAGCAAGAGACAGGCTTCATCTCCGGATGAGTAGAGAGCTGAAGCCTCTGCCCTTGTTTCTTCAGGAATAAATGAAGGGGAAAAGAAGAAGGCTGCCATAGTTCTGAGCAGCAGAGACATCAGAAACACAGGCACTAAGATGAAGCCTAACTCAGGTCTCAATTTCTTGTTGAAGTGCTATCTCAGTTTCTTGTTGAAGGGACAAGCTATACCAGATTTGGCTTAATCTACACAAGTGATGGACAGTTGGATGCTAGATTTATCTCCCAACAGGCTGAAGTGGCTGCCAGACAGCAAGGAAAAAGTTTTGACAGGAATTCTGCTTTGAGTGTAGCATCTGCTCTTCAAAAAGACCCTCTCCAGGACTGGTGGTCTCCTGCCAGACCTAGGGGCAATGTCTAACTTTATGTGGCAGTTTAGGCTGGGTGCCTTCTGCTGCTGCCACACAAGCTACACCTCCGGTGTCCTGAGTGTCCAGCCCAGGGGGTGGACAGAGGAAGCTGTGTATTTCATACCCATAATATCCTGCTCCCTGTAAATCAGAATCACAGAATCACCAAGCTTGGAAGAGACCTCAAAGATCATCAAGTCCAACCTGTCACCACAGACCCCATGACTAAACCATGGCACCAAGTGCCACATCCAATCCCCTCTTTGAACACCTCCAGGGATGGTGACTCCACCACCTCCCTGGGCAGCACATTCCAATGGCAATCTATCAGCAAGGTCTCACACTTCCTCTTTCTTCCCTCACTGATCCCATGGGACATGCTCCCTATCTGGTAATGGAAGGGGTGTTATCTCAAGGCCTCTTGGGCCTGGCTGTGCCTAATATCAGGAGAAGGGGGAAGGGCAATCTCAGATCTGGCCAGCTGAGACTAGCCTAACAGTGGAGGGGGGGAAGAAAGAGCCCTGAGTGGTTTGGGTGTACTCTCAGGTGGGGAGAAGGGAAGTGCTGGGCAGCTTCTGGGTATGCTCCCAGGCAACCAGCACCAGAACAAGGGGACAGAGTCTCAAGCTGCACCAGGGGAGGTTTAGACTCGAGGTGAGGAGGAAGTTCTTCACCGAGCGAGTCATTCGGCATTGGAATGGGTTGCCCAGGGAGGTGGTTGAGTCATTGACCCTGGAGGCGTTCAAGAGGGCATTGGACATGGCACTTGGTGCCATGGTCTAGTCATGGGGTCTGTGTTGATAGGTTGGACTCGATGACCCTCAAGGTCCTTTCCAACCTAAGTGATACTGTGATACTGTGATACTGTGCTTTGGGATCTCTTTTGTCACTGTGCTTGTGGTTCTCTGTAAACCACTCACTGCTTTTCCACTGAAGCTTTCCATCACTTCTGCAATCTGTTTGTTTCAGTCTCTTGTTTTTCTGCCCCAGTGGGAGGCAAGGGAGGATCGGTCTCAACCTGGGACACTTCAGAAAGACTTAAGGACTTCTGGATGCTCCTCAATATTAGTTTAAAAGATGCCCCTTGTGCCAGATGGGAGGAGGGTCTCCTCTTCTCTCAGACATGAGCATGTGCTGAAGCACTCCCACAGCCCTGAGGGTGGCAGGCAGGCAGGAGCTTCCCAGCTCTGTGAAACTGAGCCTTTTGGCAACGCTGCTGCTGTAACTGGTCTGGCTGTGGACAAAGGAGACAGAGATGGGGCTTTGGTTAATGTGGGATACACAGCCAAGTTAGTGCACTCAGTTAGTACAGTGGTACTGGGCCATTCTGGGGCTTTTTAAAGGTCTTTAAAAGTAACTCTTAGGGCATCTTTAATATTGCAGGAGCTGATTGCCTGGACACCACAGAAGGAAGCAGACTGCACAAATTTGCCATTCAGCCAGACCTGGGTTATCTCCTTTCATAACAGAAAAATACAAAAGGCAGCCTGCACAGCTCCTCAGAAGATGGAATTCACCCCATAACACAGGTAATATCATATGCTCCAGCTCTAACACAAGGCAGGGAGCATTTTAAATGGTTGTATTTCATTAAAAAGAACAGCTGCTCTTTGATACCTGCCTCCCTGCTCCCTTTTCTTTAAAGAAACAAATAAAAGACTCAGAGGAAATACAATGTTGTTTTAAAGGCAAAATTTTACATGCAGACATTAAAGAGAAAAAGCAGAGTTTGCTACAGGAGGTAGAAAAGGAACTTAAGGCTGAACCTCTGCAGTTAGTGAGAATAGCAAAAGCCTTCTAACTTGTATCAGAAAGCAATCAAGAAGAGCTGATGAGCAGCACGCCCTTCATGGCACAGTGTTAAGTGCAGGACACAGCCCTGTGTGCCCTTCCACTCAGGCTCTGAGAGATTGGGCTTTTGGAATTCTTCAAAGTAGGAGACAATTTGTTTCTTCAGTTATCTCCAAAAGGCAACAAAACAGAGAGGGACCTGGGGGTGCTGATTGACAGCCGCCTAAACATGAGCCAGCAGTGTGCCCAGGTGGCCAAGAAGGCCAATGGCATCCTGGCCTGCATTAGGAATAGTGTGGCCAGCAGGAGCAGGGAAGTCATTGTGCCCTGTACTCAGCACTGGTTAGGCCACACCTTGAGTCCTGTGTCCAGTTCTGGGTCCCTCAGTTTAGGAAAGGTGTTGAGATGCTGGAAGGTGTCCAGAGAAGGGCAACAAAGCTGGGGAGGGGTCTGGAGCACAGCCCTGTGAGGAGAGGCTGAGGGAGCTGGGGTTGCTTAGCCTGGAGAAGAGGAGGCTCAGGGGTGACCTCATTGCTCTCTACAACTCCCTGAAAGGAGGTTGTAGCCAGGTGGGGGTTGGTCTCTTCTCCCAGGCAACCAGCACCAGAACAAGAGGGCACAGTCTCAAGCTGTGCCAGGGGAGGTTTAGGCTGGAGGTGAGGAGAAAGTTCTTCACAGAGAGAGTTGTTAGTCATTGGAATGTGCTGCCCAGGGAGGTGATGGAGTCCCCATCCCTGGAGGTGTTCAAGAGGGGATTGGATATGGCACTTGGTGCCATGGTCTAGTCATGAGGTCTGTGGTGACAGGTTGGACTTGATGATCTTTGAGGTCTCTTCCAACCTTGGTGATTCTGTGATACTGTAGAACCCCACAACCCATCAACAGATACAAAATACCTGTCCTGAAATGCATGTGCCCAACACACAGAGTCACAGGGAGGAGTTTTCTACATATTTTATTTTTTTTCAATAAAAATAACACCACTGGCAATGCTTCAGGATTGATCCCCACCCCTGGCTGCAGCCCAGCACTGCTCCTGGTTTAATTCCTGTGTTTGCAATCCACAATCCATTCACTGAGCTTTCGGTTTTAACACGTCGGCCAAAGGCTTGGTGTGGTGCATCCTCCTCCAGCTAAGATCTGCAGGGCAGGAAGGCCATCCTCCTGTCTTTACAGGGCAGGAAGGCCATCCTCCTGTCTTTACAGGGCAGGAAGGCCATCCTCCTGTCTTTACAAGCCATGGGTTTGCATCACTGCTAGTTGACAGCACGGGTCTGCTCCCATTCGATTCCAACCTGAGAGTAGCAGTAGAGGAACCCGAGAACAGTCAGCGTTGCCCAGGGCCAGCCTGTAAATAGAAAGACAGACAATCCCAGTCAGCATAATTAATGACTGCTTCAAGCACAAGCACTGCTGGAATGACCAAGTTAGGATGCTTCTAATTAATTTTATTAGCAAGTCAGTCTCAGAAGTGAAGCAGAGCCAGCCCACAAAGTTCCAAAAGGGAAATCAGGCTTCAGGGATATCTGACCCCTGCAGACTCAGTCTTTTCTGTTTTCAGGGGACTCAGCCTTTTCTGTTTTCAGGGGACTCAGCCAGCTTTGTCCCTGCTCTGCAGCTCCACTCGATACTTGCCACGTTGAAGAGGTCTGTTTCAATCCCCCCCTTTGTAGTGGCTTTACCCACTGAGCCCATCCCCGAACCTCTGCCGCCTTAAGCTGGCCGTGGCACTGCACAAAGGGATGCACAGCCACAGCTCAGCTCACTAAACAGCAGAACAAACCCAGCTACCTGTTCTGCAGAAAGGGTCTGGGGGGACCTCTGATTAAGGCTGTCTTTGATACCCTGCAGCAAGGGGTAAGAGTTGATGTGTGCACTCTGCAGCCCCGCAGCAGCTGGTGGGGTCAGAACAGCACTGTGCCGGTGCAGGGCAGGCAGCCCTATTTGCCTGATCTGCTCCTGCTAGATTGCTTGTCAACTAATAAGATGGCCTTCTCCAATATATAAAGTCTTTGCTGGGGAAATGACATGTTTTGCTGCTAGCTAAATTATTTTTAGTGTAAGTTGCTGTATTTTCACTTGACCTTCTAACAGCTAAAAGCAGTTAAGCAGGAGGTCACAAGCCCAAAGGTCTGTTGCTTTCCAGTGGAGTTGTGGGATCACTAGAGAAATCAGCATCTACAGACTGCTGGAATCAGGTGAACTGTTTTCTTGATACCTTTCCTGGCACCTCTATTCCCTGTTTCTATCCTTATCCTCTCCTTACAATTTATGACATTTCCACTTTACTGGCTGAAATCCTCAGCATTAGCCCCTAATGTTTTCCAGTGTGCTTTGTCTGGGGGAAGAATGCAAGGAGAAAGGTGCTTGAGGGGGTTTTTGGTGGCCTGGCCAAGCTGTCAGCCCATGGCTTGGACAGCAGCACTCTGAGCTGGGTTAGGAACTGGCTGGAGGCTGAGCCCAGAGAGTGGTGGTGAATGGTGCCACAGCCAGCTGGCAGCCAGTCAGTAGTGGAGTCCCCCCAGGGATCAGCGCTGGGCCCCATCCTCTTTAACATCTTTATTGATGATCTGGATGAGGGCATTGAGTCCATCATCAGTAAATTTGTGCATGACACCAAGCTGGGGACAGGAGTTGATCTGCTGGAGGGTAGAGAGGCTCTGCAGAGGGACCTCGACAGGCTGGACAGATGGGCAGAGTCCAAGGGCAGGAGATTGAACACATCCAAGTGCCAGGTTCTGCACATTGGCCACAACAACCCCATGCAGTGCTACAGGCTGGGGTCAGAGTGGCTGAGAGCAGCCAGGCAGAGAGGGACCTGGGGGTGCTGGTCGATGGTAGGCTGAACATGAGCCTGCAGTGTGCCCAGGCAGCCAGGAGGGCCAATGGCATCCTGGCCTGCATCAGGAACAGTGTGGCCAGCAGGAGCAGGGAGGTCATTCTGCCCCTCTACACTGCACTGGTTAGGCCACACCTTGAGTCCTGTGTCCAGTTCTGAGCCCCTCAGTTTAGGAAGGAGGTTGAGTTGCTGGAAGGTGGCCAGAGAAGGGCAACAAAGTTGGTGAGGGGCTTGGAACACAGCCCTGTGAGGAGAGGCTGAGGGAGCTGGGGTTGCTTAGCCTGGAGAAGAGGAGACTCAGGGGTGACCTTATTGCTCTCTACAACTACCTGAAGGGGGGTTGTAGACAGGCAGAGGTTGGTCTCTTCTGCCAGGCAGCCAGCACCAGAACAAGAGGACACAGTCTCAGGCTGTGCCAGGGGAGGTTTAGGCTGGAGGTCAGGAGGAAGTTTTACACAGCGAGAGTGATTGCCCATTGGAATGGGCTGCCTGGGGAGGTGGTAGAGTCACCATCACTGGAGGTGTTCAGGAGGAGACTTGACAGGGTGCTTGGCTGCATGGTTTAGTTGATTAGGTGGTGTTGGATGATAGGTTGGACACGATGATCTTGAAGGTCTCTTCCAACCTGGTCTATTCTATTCTATTCTATTCTATTCTTGGCCTCTACTCTTGGAGTGGACTCTGGTCTGAAGGAACCTGCTGGCATTACCCTGAAGAAGAGACAAAGAGAAGCCATAACCTTTCCACAGCATGATACTTGAAGAACAGCTTCTTCTGAAAGTATGTTCATGAAGTATTTGCAGGCTGGCTCTGTCCAAGCTTCAAGCTGGTGCCAGGCTAGCAGCTTTTTAATTTTGCTAATGTCCACTTGAGCCTTAGCTTAACAGCCTGGCTCGCTTCTCAATCCTGCCCTTCCCCTCCCCTGTGCTTTGAGAGCCTCTCCACCCTGGAACAGGTCCAGGAGAAGTTAATTTCATTTCTCCCCTCCAGGAAGAGCTGTGTGTCTGCTTCACAAACCACTAATTATGCTGTGCTTGTTTTGTGGTGAGATCCAGTCTTGTAACCTGGATGATTTTCATGGGGTCATTTACAAAGATTAACCTCTTGGCCTCACAACATTATAATATTAAATTTCCACACAGGAAAAAACAAACAAACAAACAAACAAACAAACAAACCCAACCAACCAACAAACAAATACCCACCCCTGCTTTGCTAGGGGTTTGGACTCAATGCCTTTTGCAGGTCCCTTCCAACCCCTAGCATCCTGTGATCTTCTGAAAAACAACCCCCCCTCCAAAACCCTCAGCTGCTGTACACCCAAGGGATTGTTAACAATAAAATTGTCTCCTTCTTCTTCAGGGGAATTAGGCTACTGTGGATTGGATTTCACCTCCAATAGCAAGCTAAAGTGCAGCTGTACTTTGTCTCTGATAAAACTCTACATGGAAGTATCACAGTATCACCAAGGTTAGAAGAGACCTCAGAGATCATCAAGTCCAACCTGTCACCCAACACCTCATGACTACTAAACCATGGCACCAAGTGCCACATCCAATCCCCTCTTGAACACTTCGAGGGATGGTGACTCCACCACCTCCCTGGGCAGCACATTCCAATGGTTAACTACTCTCTCTGGGAAGAACTTTTTCCTCACCTTCAGCCTAGACTTCCCCTGGTGCAGCCTGAGACTGTGTCCTCTTGTTCTGCTTGCCTGGGAGAAGAGACCAACCCCCACCTGGCTACAACCTCCCTTCAGGCAGTTGTAGACAGCAAGAAGGTCTCCCCTGAGCCTCCTCTTCTCCAGGCTAAGCAACCCCAGCTCCCTCAGCCTCTCCTCACAGGGCTGTGCTCCAGACCCCTCCCCAGCCTTGTTGCCCTTCTCTGGACACCTTCAAGTGTCTCAATGTCCTTCTTAAACTGAGGGGCTCAGAACTGGACACAGGACTCAAGGTGTGGCCTAACCAGTGTTGAGCACAGGGCACAATGACTTCCCTGCTCCTGCTGGCCACACTCTTCCTAATGCAGGCCAGGATGCCATTGGCCTTCTTGGCCATCTGGGCACACTGCTGGCTCATGTTTAGGCAGCTATCAATCAGCACCCCCAGGTCCCTCTCTGTTTGGGAGCTCTCAGCCACTCTGACCCCAGCCTATAGCTCTGCATGGGGTTGTTGTGGCCAAAGTGCAGCACCTGGCACTTGGACTTGTTGAATGCCATCCTGTTGGACTCTGCCCATCTGTCCAGTCAGTCGAGGTCCCTCTGCAGAGCCCTTCTGCCCTCTAACTGACCAACATCTGCTCCCAGCTTGGTGTCACCTGCAAATTTGCTGTTGACTGACTCAATCCCCTCATCCAGATCATCAATGAAGATATTGAAGAGGATGGGGCCCAGCACTGATCCCTGGGGTACACCACTGGTGCCTGGCTGCCAGCTGGATGTGGCACCATTCACCACCACTCTCTGGGCTCAGCCTCCATCCAGTTCCTAACCCAGCTCAGAGTGCTGCTGTCCAAGCCAGGGGCTGACAGCTTAGACAGCAGTTTGCTATGGGGGACGGTGTCAAAGGCCTTGCTGAAGTCCAGGCAGACCACATCCACAGCCTGCCCCACATCCACCAGGCAGTCACCTGGGCATAGAAGGAGATCAGGTTGGAGAGGCAGGACCTGCCCTTCCTAAATCCATGCTGGCTTCCCTGCTCCTGCTTGCCACACTGTTCCTGATGCAGGCCAGGATGCCATTGGCCTTCTTGGCTACCTGGGCACACTGCTGGCTCATGTTCAGCCTACTATCAACCAGTACCCACAGGTCCCTCTCTGTTTGGGAGCTTTCCAGCCACTCTGACCCCAGCCTGTAGCTCTGCATAGGGTTGCTGTGGCCAATGTGCATCAGCTGGCACTTGGACTTGTTGAATGCCAATGGCAAGCGGTGTAATAAAAACCTACCTATTTTGGCAGCAGTTGTGGTGGCAACTCTATACAAAGAGAGCCAGGAAGGTAAAACAGGAGTGAGTCTGGAGCTGCCTGCTTTTTGTGTTGCTCATTTTTCAAAGGGCACTTTTGGAAATCTTGCTAGATGTATAGTCTGCATTTTTGAATACTTTAAAGCTTTGGCATACAGAAAATGTGCCACTAGTAGCCTTCAGTTTGACTTGTTATCCCCTGCCAATGTATAAGAGATTTTGTAGAGCTACACAGGGATGTATGGGAAATCGTCCTTAGATGCCTTGGATTTATTGTAAGATTCCTAGGTAGTGCCCATGACCTGGGCTCAGGGAGCTGAACAAGGCTGCTATCATCAGGTTTGCAGTAAATCCTAGTATCATAGCATCATAGTATCAGTCAGGGTTGGAAGGGACCACAAGGATCATCTAGTTCCAACCCCCCTGCCATGGGCAGGGACACCCCACACTACATCAGCCTGCCCAGAGCCTCGTCCAGCCTGGGCTTAAACACCTCCAGGGACAGGGCCTCAACCACCTCCCTGGACAACCCATTCCAGGGCTTCACCACTCTCATGGGGAAGAACTTCCTCCTCCCCTCCAGCCTGAATCTCCCCACCTCCAGCTTCATTCCATTCCCCCTAGTCCTATCACTACCTGAGATCCTGAGCAGTCCCTCCCCAGCCTTCCTGTAGCCCCCTTCAGATACTGGAAGGCCACAATGAGGTCACCTCAGAGCCTTCTCTTCTCCAGACTGAACAGCCCCAACTCCTTCAGTCTGTCCTCACAGGAGAGGTGCTCCAGCCCTCTGCTCATCCTTCTGGCCCTGCTCTGGACACCTTCCAGCACCTCCACATCCCTCTTGGAATAGGGGCTCCAGACCTGGAGGCAGTACTCCAGGTGGGGTCTCAGCAGAGCTGAGCAGAGGGGGAGGATCACCTCCCTTGACCTGCTGGCCACACTTCTCCTGCTGCAGCCCAGGATCTGATTGTCTCTCCAGGCTGCAAGTGAATCCTCCTGGAACACAGGCAGTCTCCTTTACAGTCACAGGTGCCAGGGGCTGCATGCAGCAGATTACCTCCTCCTGGTCTGATTAAGATGGAATGGAAGGGGAAGGACCAAGTGAGCCTCTATGGCTGAGAGAAAAGGGGAGCTTTTAAAAAATGTAATCTTGTTATTCTAGGAGGAGCTGCAGAGATCCCAAAGCATTTCTTGCTGCATGGGTGGGAAGCAGCCTGTTCTGAGCCAGGGTGAAAGGGAGAGCATCTCTGCCCTGCTGGCTCTTCCTTGCCATACAGCAACATCATCCATGTCTGCCAAGCATGGGGAAATGCCTGTGGTGCTGTGCTGGGAGCAAATGAAGCAAACAGACCAGGCTCTTCTGTACAACCCTGTATTGGCTCCAGCCCATGCAAGATAAGTTTGCACAAGTGCATCCACACCTTAGAAGTGGCCCAAGGGCAGCCTGAAACAAGCAGGGGGTCTTTAAACTGTTTTCACTCTTCACTTCCACTTCAGGAGTGCATATAAAACAAACTTGTTGAAAAGACTTAAGAACTTGGTCTCCAGATGTGATGTTGTAAGAGTGACACATCAAGCAACACTAATCCAGCAAGGACACAATATCAAACTCTGCCCAGCACCATGACCTCTGTGTCGCCCTTGTATGTGACCTCTGAGCAAACAGCAGCATGAGCTGCTCTCTTACAAGGCAAATTCACAGGAGTCTTTCCTTTGCTTAACAGTTGCTCCTTGTAAACCCAAGCAGCCAAACAGTACTGCTGATTTTGGATCCACAGTTCTGAGGAAACACCTCCTTTTGCCTTTGCTGGCTCCTGTTTTGCTCCTACTCCCAAACATCATTCAAGGATCTCTTCTTTCTTGTGGTTCCCCAGCTTTACCTTATCATCCTAAACCACTGCATCCTCAGCTATGCTGTACTAATCTCCAAACTCTGCTTACCATGTGCCTTGTGTTCTAGATCAGGCTCACAGGATGTCAGGGGTTGGAAGGGACCCAAAGAGACCACTGAGTCCAACCCCCTGCCACAGCAGGACCATACACTCTAGCTCAGGTCACAGAGGAACACATCCAGACAGGCCTTGAAAGTCTCCAGAGAAGGAAACTCCACAACCTCTCTGGGCAGCCTGTTCCAGTGTCTGTGACCCTTACAATAAAGAAGTTCCTCCTTGAGTTGTGGTGGAACCTCCTGTGCCGCAGCTTACATCCATTGCTCCTTGTCCTATCTCAGGGAGCAAGTGAGCAGAGCCTGTCCCCTCCCTCCTGACCCCCAGCCCTCAGATAGTTATAAACATTTATTAAATCCCCTCTAAATCTTCTCTTTCCCAGACTAAACAGCCCCAGGTCCCTCAGCCTCTCCTCACCAGGCAGTGCTCCAGTCCCCTAATCATCCTCATAGCCCTCTGCTGGACCCTCCCCAGCAGATCCCTGTCCCTCTTGAACTGAGGAACCCCAAACTGAACACAGTAGTTAAGGTCTCACCAGGGCACAGTAGAGGGGGAGGAGAACCTTCCTCAATCTGCTGGACACCCTCCTCCTAATGTACTCCAGGATCCCATTGGCCCTCTTGGCCACCAGGGCACATTGCTGTCCCATGGATAACTTGTTATCCACCAGGTCCTTCTCCACAGGGCTGCTCTCCAGCAGATCCCCTCCTCACCTGTGCTGGTGCAGTTTATTATTCCTTCCCAGCTGCAGGACTCTGCACTTGTCCTTGCTGAACCTCATTAGGTTCCTCTTGCCCAGCTCTTCAGTCTGTCCAGGTCTCACCAGATGGCCTCACAGCCTTCAGCTGTATCAGCCAAGCCTTCCAGTTTGGTATCATCAGCAAACTTGCTGAGCAGACTCTCTGTCCCCTCATCAATGTCATTGATGAAGGTGTTGAACAGCACTGGACCCAGCACTGATACCTGGGAGACTCCAGTAGTCACAGCTCTCCAACTGGACCTGGGACCGCTGACCACCACTCTTTGGACTCTATATTGTAACCAGTTCCTAACCCACCTCACTGTCTGCCCTTCCATCCCACACTTCCAGAGCTTGCTCACTAGGATGTCACGGGAGATGGTGTCAAAGGCCTTGCTAAGGTCAAGGTAGACTACATCCACTGGTCTGCCTGCAGCTACCCATTCAGTTGTGGCATCATAGAATGCCCTTGGTAAATCCCCAGCTCCCTCAGCCTCTCCTCACAGGGCTGTGCTCGAGGCCTCCCCCCAGCCTTGTTGCCCTTCTCTGGGCATGCTCAAGAGTCTCAATGTCCTTCTTAAATTGAGTAGCCCAGAACTGGACACAGGACTCAAGGTGTGGCCCAAGCAGTGCTGAGTACAGGGCAGAATGACCTCCCTGCTCCTGCTGGCCACACTATTTCTCATGCAGGTCAGGATGCCATTGGCCTTCTTGGCCACCTGGGCAAGAAGACCCATGGATCTATTCTCCTCTTCCCAACCTCCCCTTTTTCCTGGGGAGGGGCCATCAGTTGATAGAGCAACTGCTAGAGTTTAGCTCCTGGTATATACCAAACACAGACAGGCCATTAAAAATACAGGAGTGTATATGTTATTTGCTGTAGCTTCTCTTCTTCAAACCCAGGATAATTTCTAATACTAGAAATCTTAGCCTAAAGGTTTATCAAGGCTCCTGTGTTTAAAATCTATTCAAGTGCTTAAATTCAGCTCTGGTGCTTTCCTAAACTCTTCCATGCTTCCAGTTCAGCTCCTGATATGTAAACTGCTGCTGCTAACAAACAGGCCTGGGGAAGAAGAGCTGATGCAGAGAATTGTAATGGCTTCTTGGCAGTTGTGTGGGAGCACTCAAACCAGGGTTATCAAACCACCTACAGCCATGCATTCAGGGATAACTGCAAGGGTGGTGAAGCAAGATGCAGTATGTAGAACACAGCAAAACCAATTGCAAAAGAATACATATGGCAAGCAAGTGACAGGCTTTTTTTGCTGCTACTCTTCTGCCTCCACATGTTGTTCTTTCTTGGCTGTGAAGAAACAGAGGCATGCCAGTGCCATGCTGAAGAACAAGCAACAAATTCTGCCAGCAAATGCACATACAGCCCTCAAAGTCTCAGCTAAACATCCTCATCTTCCACCCCATGTGAAGCAGATTCCCAGAGCCTGTATGTTCAAGAAGCCACCTTGTTGCATTATGAGCCTCAGCCAACAAAAACAGCTCCAGGCTGAACTTACTTTCTGCTATACATTTCCTTCCAGTGCAGGTAAGGTCCAAACACTCAGAAATCTAAGTGTTACTATACAATAGGAGGCATTTATAAGGAGAACACTGTAAGGACAACTCGGAAGCTGTCCCATGCAGCATCTGGAAACAAGAGTGAAGAGGACAAAGTCCTTAGCCACAAGTTCCAGACCTGAACTATAGCCAAGTACACTGGCAGTAACTGCAAAAGCTTCCTCTTTAGTAGACATGAAGTAGCTTCCAGCTAAAGACATTAACAGATGTCCAACATAGTAGCCTACTTACATGAACTTTAATGGTACCATCCTGGAGCAAGCTTACACTTGTGGCTTTCTAAGGAGTACTTATCCCTGCTGAGAAAAACCAGAAATGGACAGACAACAGTTCAAGACCATCATCTGCAGCACACTGTGACTGCAACTCACCGAGATTAGCATCACTGAGAGCAGAAAGCTCTCTTAAGTGTTTTTTATAATGCCAATGAGTTTTATTCAGCAGATAGATCACAGTATCACAGTATCACCAAGGGTGGAAGAGACCTCAAAGATCATCAAGTCCAACCTGTCACCACAGAGCTCGTGACTAGACCATGGCACCAAGTGCCACATCCAATCCCCTCTTGAACACCTCCAGGGACAAAGACTCCACCACCTGCCTGGGCAGCACATTCCAATGACCAATGACTCTCTCAGTGAAGAACTTTCTCCTCACCTCCAGCCTAAACTTCCCCTGGCACAGCTTGAGACTGTGTCCTCTTGTTCTGGTGCCGGTTGCTAGAGAAAAGAGACCAACCCCTTCCTGGCTACAACCACCCTTAAGGTAGTTGTAGAGGGCAATGAGGTCTCCCCTGAGCCTCCTCTTCTCCAGGCTAAACAGCCCCAGCTCCCTCAGCCTCTCCTCACAGGGCTGTGCTCAAGGCCTCTCCCCAGCCTTGTTGCCCTTCTCTGGACACATTCAAGTCTCTCAATGTCCTTCTTAAACTGAGGGGCCCAGAACTGGACACAGGACTCAAGGTGTGGCCTAACCAGTGCTGAGCACAGGGCACACTGACTTCCCTGTTCCTGCTGGCCACACTATTCCTAATGCAGGCCAGGATGCCATTGGCCTTCTTGGCCACCTGGGCACACTGCTGGCTCATGTTTAGGCAGCTGTCAATCAGCACCCCCAGGTCCCTCTCTGTTTGGGAGCTCTCCAGCCACTCTGACCCCAGCCTGTAGCTCTGCCTGGGGTTGCTGTGGCCAAAGTGCAGCCCCTGGCACTTGGCCTTGTTGAATGCCATCCTGTTGGCCTCTGCCCATCTGCCCAGCCTGGCAAGGTCCCTCTGCAGAGCCCTTCTGCCCTCTAACTGACCAACATCTGCTCCCAGCTTGGTGTCACCTGCAAATTTGCTGATGACTGACTCAATCCCCTCATCCAGATCATCAATGAAGATATTGAAGAGGATGTGGCCCAGCACTGATCCCTGGGGCACACCACTGGTGCCTGGCTGCCAGCTGGCTGTGGCACCATTCACCACCACTCTCTGGGCTCAGCCTCCAGCCAGTTCCTAACCCAGCTCAGAGTGCTGCTGTCCAAGCCAGGGGCTGACAGCTTAGACAGCAGTTTGCTATGGGGGACGGTGTCAAAGGCCTTGCTGAAGTCCAGGTAGACCACATCCACAGCCTGCCCTACATCCACCAGGCAGTCACCTGATCATAGAAGCAGATCAGGTTGGTCAGGCAGGACCTGCCCTTCCTAAATCCATGCTGGCTGGGCCTGAGCCCTTGGCCATCCTTCAGGTGCGCAGTAATTGCCACCAGGATAATCTGCTCCATCACTTTCCCTGGCACTGAGGTCAGGCTGCCAGGCCTGGAGTTTCCAGGTTCCTCCATCCGACCCTTCTTGTGGATGGGGACCACATTGGCCAGTTTCAGTCACCTGGGACCTCTCTGGTGAGCCATGACTGGAGGAAAATGATGGAGTGTGGCTTGGCCAGCTCATCTGCCAGCTCTCTCAGCACCCTAGGATGGATCCCATCCGGTCCCACGGACTTGTGAGTGTCCAAGTGGCTCAGCAGGTCCCCAACTAATTCCTCATGGATTTCTGGGGCATTACACTGCTCCCTGACCCCATATATGGGTTACAAAAGTGGCTTTTGTGTGTCCTTTCTTTTCCTGGAACTACAGTTTACCACTGATAAAATCATTTTACTTTCATGCTTGATGGCACTGAGGGAAGCTGTGTGTCAACAAGGATGTTCCTGAAGAATAAGAGATCGATTCAATCTATGATAAGGCCAAGGACACTGAGCATACTTCTTCCTATTAATCAGATAAGCTGGAAACAAATACTTTCATTGGTAGCTCAGAAGACAGGCCTCTCCTATAGCTTTTATGAAGCACCCACTAGCACAATCAATGATGCCCAAACTCTTTGCTTCATGTTAAGGTTGTAAGAAATAAAGCCTGCTGTGTTATTTACAACAGCCAGTCAATGCTCCGTGGGGGCAGGTACCCATGCTGGGTATGCCTGCCTGCATGGATTCTCCCTCTTGTCTTTGGAGCCAGAAACTCATTTAATGCTGCCTAACCATGACATTAGCAGCTCTCTAGATACTCTGCAGTGTAGATCAGGAGCATTGTTTCCCCTGCATATATATCACATGATGTAAGCAGGATGATGCTGGTAACTTCACTCTGTATTTCCTGGGAGGGTTTTGTGATGCTGCCTGACTGTAATTCTACCTTAAACATTTTTGCTTCTAAACAGAAGTTTCATAGCTATGCTTTCTGCTTCATCCATCAACACAAATCTTTGCCCTCTGCTAGTTTTCCAGCAGAGTCAGTCAGTGGAAAGAGAGCCTGAGATTTTAGGCATTACTCCTGGTCTCGTGTGTATCTATTTGACTCTGGGAGTAATTGAGCTGAAATCAAAAGAACTATGTTTGTGCTACTGCTGAATTTGAATGAACAGTGAAGACTTCTTAAACCTGCCTGGCACTATTTCTGCCACAGCTGCTATTAGGAAAGGAAAAGAAATCCAAACAAACAGATTAAAAAGGGTGAATCTGTCAGTCAGAAGCAGCATTGCTTCTCCCTTCCCAGGTCTGCAGCTGAGAGCTACACATAGGGGAGGTTTAGGCTGGAGGTTAGGAGGAAGTGCTACACAGAGAGAGTGATTGCCCATTGGAAGGGGCTGCCTGGGGAGGTGGTGGAGTCACCATCACTGGAGGTGTTCAGGAGGAGACTTGATGGGGTGCTTGGTTGTATCGTTTAGTTGGTTGGGTGGTGTTGGATGATAGGTTGGACACGATGATCTTGAAGGTCTCTTCCAACCTGGTTAATTCTATTCTATTCTATTCTATTCTATTCTATTCTATTCTATTCTATTCTATTCTATTCTATTCTATTCTATTCTATTCTATTCTATTCTATTCTATTCTATTCTATTCTATTCCATTCCATTCCATTCTATTCTATTCTATTCTATTCTATTCTATTCTATTCTATTCTATTCTATTCTATTCTATTCTATTCTATTCTATTCTATTCTATTCTATTCTATTCCATTCCATTCCATTCCATTCCATTCCATTCCATTCCATTCCATTCCATTCCATTCCCAATGTAAAATGAAAGCCAGCAAAATATGAAACCTCAGTGTTTGTTCATTTACTTTTAGAACAGAGACAAAAGCTTTCAAAAGTATTATTCATGGATGCTTTGTGAAAAGGGAGTCTCCCTCCTCATGACAGCTGCCCTTGATGTACTTGTACCTGGCTATGAGGACTCTCCTAAGCTTTGCCTTATCAAGGCTGAACAAAACCCAGTTGTCTCAGCCTTCCTTCATATGACAGGCCTTCCAGTTCCCTGATCATTCTTGTGGCCCTTCTCTGGACCCTTCACAGCTTGTCCACATCCTTCTTGTACACAGTGCTCAAGGTGCAGCCTGACTGGCACTGAGCAGAGTGGGAGCATGACATCTTTATCCCTGCCTGTGATAGCCACCTTAATGCAACTCAGCATCCTGTTGGCTTGCTTTGCCATGGCAGCACACTGCTTACACATTGAGCCTTTTGTCCTTCAAGACCCTCCCCCAGGTCCCTCTCCACAATGCTGCATTCCTGGGTTATGTGTTCCCAGGTGCTAGACCCTGCATTTGGCCTCTTTAAACTTCATACAGTTCCTTCTTGCCTGCTCAACCAGCCTGTTAAGATCTTCCTGGAGGGTGGCTCTCCCTTCTGGGGTATCACCTTGCCCACTTATTTATGTGTTGTCAGCAAACTTCATCAGAGTGTGCTCTTAATTCCAATATCTGAATCATTAATTGTGCTGGGTTACACCTATCCTGGATGGAGGTTGAAAGAACCCAGACCCCAGGTGGGCAAAAGAAACTTGATCCAGGTGGGCAGAGCGAGATGTGGTTTTCCCCCTCCCAGGAGGAGGGGTTCCCTGGGTGAAAGAAGGTCTATTCCACTCCCCCTTCCTGTCCAGCAAGCCTATAAAAAGGCCAGACAGCTTTTACTTTTACTCAAAACATTTACTCAACTGGGACCCTCAGTCTAGGAAAGATGTTGAGTTGCTGGAAGGTGTCCAGAGAAGGGCAACAAAGCTGGGGAGGGGTCTGGAGCACAGCCCTGTGAGGAGAGGCTGAGGGAGCTGGGGTTGCTTAGCCTGGAGAAGAGGAGGCTCAGGGGAGACCTTCTTGCTGTCTACAACTCCCTGAAGGGAAGTTGTAGCCAGGTGGGGGTTGGTCTCTTCTCCCAGGCAGCCAGCACCAGAGGACACAGTCGGAAGCTGTGCCAGGGGAGGTTTAGGCTGGATGTTAGGAAGAAGTTGTTCATTGATAGAAAGAGAGATTGGCCATTGGAATGTGCTGCCCAGGGAGGTGGTGGAGTCACGAAGGTCTCTTCCAACCTGGTCTGGTCTGGTCTATTCTATTCTATTCTATTCTATTCTATTCTATTCTATTCTATTCTATTCTATTCTATTCTATTCCACTGCTCTCTCTTTCTTGCCTCTCCTGTTCGAGAGAGGTCATCAGCTGCTGCTGCTGCTTCCTGCACTGGCCACGTGCTTGGGGCCTTTTTTCCAAGCTGCATCCAGGCTTTCTAAAGGACTGAATCCACTTCCATCCAGGGAATACCAGGCCATCTGAGCTCAGGTTTGTATATTTTCCTATTTATTCTTATCCCTTGCCTTTGTGAGCCCTCCCTATTGTTGGTGTGTGTGTATATACATATATATATATATTGTTTAAAATTTTCCTCTCCCACTTCCAAATCAACTCCAGACAATTTCTTGTGTGAATTTACCTTCCCTTTCCCCTCCCCTTTTCATTTTTTTTTTGTTTGTTATTTTTCATTTTCTTCCCAGGGAAAGGGAGGGAGGAGGAATCTCAATCTGTTATCATTTGAGCTTTCAAACTCCAGCTAAAGCTCCAAGCAGCACATTAATGAAGATATTAAGCAGCGTTGGGCCCAATATTGATCCCTGGGGGACCCTGCTGGTGACAGGTTGCCAGTTTGAGAAAGAGGCATTTATTACCACCCTCTGGGTACAGCCTGTACCAGCATTGCAAATAAAGATGCATCATCACCCAGAAGCAAGGTAAAAGAGCTACCTCTTCAAAGTGCTGTGCAAAGAGACTATTTGAATGTAATGCATCCAGCTTGGCATGTGTGAGGACAGCACTATCCTTATGATTAAGGATCTACTCAGGTACTCCCAGCATGGCCTCTTTAAATATGGTGTGAACAATTCCTTAAAGATAACACTTGCAAAGATTTTAGGGCATTTTCCACTTCAAAGTATCATCATAGTATCAGTCAGGGTTGGAAGGGACCACAAGGATCATCTAGTTCCAACCCCCCTGCCATGGGCAGGGACACCCCACACTACATCAGCCTGGCCACAGCCTCAGCCAGCCTGGGCTTAAACACCTCCACTTGTAATTATTTGTTAAGAGCATTAGAGATGCCAATCAAAACACGAGAGCCACGAGCCCCTTTTCATTACAGCTGCAAGAATAGAATGGAATGGAATGGAATGGAATGGAATGGAATGGAATGGAATGGAATGGAATGGAATGGAATGGAATAGAATAGAATAGAATAGAATAGAATAGAATAGAATAGAATAGAATAGAATAGAATAGAATAGAATAGACCAGGTTGGAAGAGACCTTCAAGATCATCATGTCCAACCTATCATCCAACACCACCCAACCAACTAACCCATGCAACCAAACACCCTATCAAGTCTCCTCCTGAACACCTCCAGTGATGGTGACTCCACCACCTCCCCAGGCAGCCCATTCCAATGGGCAATCACTCTCTCTGTGTAGCACTTCCTCCTAACCTCCAGCCTAAACCTCCCCTGGCGCAGCCTGAGACTGTGTCCTCTTGTTCTGGTACTGGTTGCCTGGGACAAGAGACCAACAAGAAACAGGAGACTAAAGAGCTAACTCCCCCAAATAGCAGGAACATCCCAAGGGCAGGGCTGGAAAAGCTGCTGCTTGCTGGCAGGATCCTGAGGTGAGAATCTGTCTCTCACTGAGCAGAGAGAGACCCATGTTACACATAGAAAGACACGCTGAGCAGGGAGGGGAATTAACTTCCTCTCTTCTAAAGCTCGAATTTCAGGAAGATTTCTGTATCAGTCTAATTGTGGTTCTTAGATTTAGGTTTTTGCATGCAGTGGAACTCTTTCTCCAGCCTTTTGGTGCTAGCAGGCTCTTGGGCATCAAAGCTTTACATTGTAACAAGTAGAGGATTTAAACCAGGGTTTCAGACAGATGTCATCAATCACCAGAAAGCAAACATTTGGGTAAAAAGGTGAAGCACTGTAATTTATTTTCCCAACCTTATTCTCGCCTGAGGTACCTTGGAGTGGCCATGAATAGGAGATGCTTAAATATCCAAATTAATTAATTTGTAAAATGTGAAGAATTCTTTGAGGATGAATTATTCACAGCCCCCATTCCACCTGCAACACACTTTTACAGGGAATATTTTTCCTTGTCATCCTCTAAACCACTTTAAGTTCCCAAAGCATTGCAGCAATTCACAGTACCACAGTATCACCAAGGTTGGAAGAGACCTCAAAGATCATCAAGTCCAACCTGTCACCACAGACCTCATGACTAGACCATGGCACCAAGTGCCACATCCAATCTCCTCTTGAACACCTCCAGGGATGGTGACTCCACCACCTCCCTGGGCAGCACATTCCAATGGCCAACAACTCTCTCAGTGAAGAACTTTCTCCTCACCTCCAGCCTAAACTTCCCCTGGCACAGCTTGACACTGTGTCCTCTTGTTCTGGTGCTGGTTGCCTGGGAGAAGAGACCAATCCCCTTCCTGGCTACAACCTCCCTTCAGGTAGTTGTAGAGAGCAATGAGGTCACCCCTGAGCCTCCTCTTCTCCAGGCTAAACAACCCCAGCTCCCTCAGCCTCTCCTCACAGGGCTGTGCTCAAGGCCTCTCCCCAGCCTTGTTGCCCTTCTCTGGACACATTCAAGTGCCTCAATGTCCTTCTTAAACTGAGGGGCCCAGAACTGGACACAGGACTCAAGGTGTGGCCTAACCAATGCAGAGTACAGGGCAGAATGACTTCCCTGCTCCTGCTGGCCACACTGTTCCTGATGCAGGCCAGGATGCCATTGGCCCTCTTGGCCACCTGGGCACACTGCTGGCTCATGTTTAGGCGGCTGTCAATCAGTACCCCCAGGTCCCTCTCTGTTTGGGAGCTCTCAGCCACTCTGACCCCAGCCTGTAGCTCTGCATGGGGTTGCTGTGGCCAAAGTACAGCACCAAGCACTTGGACTTGTTGAATGCCATCCTGTTGGACTCTGCCCATCTGTCCAGTCGGTTGAGGTCCCTCTGCAATTCTGTGGTCTCTCTATGCTGTCTCTTCACAGTACTAAGTAAAAACCAAATTGTTTAGCCTGGAGAAGAGGAGACTCAGGGGTGACCTTATTGCTCTCTACAACTACCTGAAGGGAGGTTGTAGACTGGCAGAGGTTGGTCTCTTCTCCCAGGCAAGCAGCACCAGAACAAGAGAACACAGTCTCAGGCTGTGCCAGGGGCTGGTTTAGGCTGGAGGTTAGGAGGAAGTGCTACACAGAGAGAGTGATTGCCCATTGGAATGTGCTGCCCGGGGAGGTGGTGGAGTCACCATCACTGGAGGTGTTTAGGAGGAGACTTGATAGGGTTCTTGGTTGCATGGTTTAGTTGATTAGGTGGTGTTGGATGATAGGTTGGACATGATGATCTTGAAGGTCTCTTCCAATCTGGTCTATTCTACTCTATTCTACTCTATTCTATTCCATTCCATTCCATTCCATTCCATTCCATTCCATTCCAATCAGAGCGTGACAAATGTAAGAACTATTTACAAGCAGCTATGCTAACAATAAACAAACAGTAACTTCTTATCACAGGGCTCTTGTACCTTGAATGCTCTGCCTAATGAAAATGACATTCCCTGTTACAGCTTACTGCCATAAGAGAAAGGGCTGAAAGCACATTGGTAATTTACAGGAACACTTCATTTAGGGCAATTGCTTGATCAGTGTAAAGCTAGCACTACAAGTGAGGCCACTGAACCAAGTGCTCAACAGAAATCCAAACATCTTGAGGGATGGAAGTGCATAGGTAAGCTAAGCAAGCAGTCTTGCTTACTGAGCTGCAGCCATCGATTCGGGACTAAGGCATTTATAAAACTGCTGATCTCAGGTTGTATGAGGTTACTCTCCTCCTGCTTGTGTCTTGTTTTCACAGCATCACCAAAGGGCAAAGAAAAGGCCTGACAGGGAGATAAGGCAGCCCTGGAAGGACCCTGGTGCCTGAAGGCAGTGATGAGCCAACAGAAAATGTCAGCAATGGACAGTCTCCGTCATGCTGATGGTGTAGCACATGAGATGTAATAGCTGCATGAAGTTAATCTGGAGGAAAGGGGCCATACAGGGTTGACCTTTGTTGAGTAGACTTTATAAAACAATGTCTGACCTGCAGAAGCATAGAACTGGTGAGGTTGAGAGACCTTCAAGACCATGAAGTCCAACCACTGGCCCAGAGCTCACAATCCCACCTGCTAATCCACTGGCACTAAACCACGTCCCTAAGCGCCACATCCATGTACACATCTAGGTATGGTGACCCCACCACTTCCATGGGTAGCCTGTTCCAATGCTTGGTAACACTTTCTGTGAAGGAATTTTCCCCCCCCTGGTACAACTTTAGCCATTTCCTCTTGTCCTGTCACTTGCTGCATGTGAGAAGAGACTGATTCCCACCTCACTCCTACCTGCTTTGAGGCAGTCATAGAGGGCAGTGAGGTCTCCCCTCAGCCTCCTCTTCTGAAGACTGAACAGTCCCAGTTCCCTCAGCCATTCCTCATAAGACTTGTGTTCAAGGCCCTTCATCAGCTCAGTTACTCTTCTCTGGACGTGTTCTAGCACCTCAACGTCCTTCATGTAGTGAGTGGCACAAAACTGAAAATAATACTCAAGTTATGGTCTCACCAGTGCCAAGCAGAGGGGGGCAATCACATCTCCAGACCTGCTGGCCACACTAAAGCAGACCTGGCCCTGCAGCATCCCATACAATCATGGCAACTAAGCAGAGAAATTATCAGTAGAAGAGATCAATTACAGCAGGCAGGATTAAGTTAATTTTGTGGGAAAGAAGAATCAGTGTTGGCCCAACACCATGACTACCTGAAACAAAGGGAAAAACTAACCTAAAATTGCTTGAAAGATATCAATATTTAATTCACATCAAGGCTGACATTAGACAACTTGCTTGTAGATCCTTAGAAAATACATACTGGATTGCAAGAGTACATCTGGTGAGTGTGGAGAAGAAATATCTCATTCCCTGCTTCCTGTGTGAACTGGAAGCAGGTTGCCACATCCAGCTGGCAGCCAGTCACTAGTGGTGTGCCCCAGGGATCAGTGCTGGGCCCTGTGCTCTTTAATATATTTATTGATGATCTGGATGAGGGCATTGAGTCCATCATCAGTAAATTTGCTGATGACACCAAGCTGGGGGCAGGAGTTGATCTGCTGGAGGGCAGAGAGGCTCTGCAGAGGGACCTCGACAGGCTGGACAGATGGGCAGAGTCCAAGGGCAGGAGATTGAACACATCTAAGTGCCAGGTTCTGCACATTGGCCACAGCAACCCCAGGCAGTGCTAAAGGCTGGGGTCAGAGTGGCTGGAGAGCAGCCAGGCAGAGAGGGACCTGGGGGTGCTGGTTGATGGTAGGCTGAACATGAGCCAGCAGTGTGCCCAGGTGGCCAGGAGGGCCAATGGCATCCTGGCCTGCATCAGGAACAATGCGGCCAGCAGGAGCAGGGAGGTCATTCTGCCCCTGTACACTGCACTGGTTAGGCCACACCTTGAGTCCTGTGTCCAGTTCTGGGCCCCTCAGTTCAGGAAGGAGGTTGAGTTGCTGGAGCATGTCCAGAGAAGGGCAACAAAGTTGGTGAGGGGCTTGGAACACAGCCCTGTGAGGAGAGGCTGAGGGAGCTGGGGTTGCTCAGCCTGGAGAGGAGGAGACTCAGGGGTGACCTTATTGCTCTCTACAACTACCTGAAGGGAGGTTGTAGACAGGCAGAGGTTGGTCTTTTCTCCCAGGCAGCCAGCACCAGAACAAGAGGACACAGTCTCAGGCTGCACCAGGGGAGGTTTAGGCTGGAGGTTAGGAGGAAGTTCTACACAGAGAGAGTGATTGCCCATTGGAATGGGCTGCCTGGGGAGGTGGTGGAGTCACCATCACTGGAGGTGTTCAGGAGAAGACTTGACAGGGTGCTTGGTTGCATGGTTTAGTTGCTTAGGTGGTGTTGGATGATAGGTTGGACACGATGATCTTGAAGGTCTCTTCCAACCCGGTCTGGTCTATTCTATTCTATTCTATTCTATTCTATTCTATTCTATTCTATTCTATTCTATTCTATTCTATTCTGTTATGTTCTATTCTCTATGACACAGTCTAGAGAAAACCTGAAAATACAGATCTGCCTTTGTCAGCTGTGCAAGCATGGAGCTCATCTGAAGGAAAAGTTAGCAACTCCTTTATCACCTAGGTCAGAAAACACAGATTAGAAATGCCCAGGTAGCTACATCAACATGTAAAATCTGCCAGCACTACCAAGTACTGGGAGCTCTTTTCCCAAGCCCTGCTCTGCTTGCCTCGGATCAGGCCTCAGGCCACCAAGCAGCCACCCAAAAGAAAGAAGTTTGCTCAGTGCAAATCAAGAAAAGTGTGTCCAGCAGGTCTAAGGAGGTTATCCTCCCCCTCTACTCTGCCCTGGTGAGACCACACCTGGAGTATTGTGTTCAGTCATGGGCTCCCCAATCCAAGAGACAGGGACCCGCTAGAGAGAGCCCAACAGAGAGCCAGGAGGATGATTAGGGGACGTGAGCATCTCCCCTATGAAGAGAGACTGAGAGCCCTGGGGCTGTTTAGTCTTGAGAAGACAGAGGGATCTGATCAATCTCTATAAACATCTGAGGGGTGGGTGCCAAGTGGAGGGGGCCAATCTCTTCTCAGTGGTGCACAGCAATAAGCCAAAGAACAACAGGTATGTGGTGGCTTGAGGCAGATCCTCCTTGCCTCCCACCGGGGCAGAAAAATGAGACTCACACAAAGGGACTGCAGAAGTGATGGAAAGTTTCAATGGAAAAGCAGTGAGTGGTTTACAGAGAGCTACAAGCACAGTGACAAAAGAGATCCCAAAGCATACCCAGAGCATCCCAGCACTTCCCCTCTCCCCACCTGAGGGTACACCCAAAACCCCCAGGGCTCTTTCTTCCCCCCCTCCACTGTTAGGCTAACCTCAGCTGGCCAGATCTGAGATTGCCCTTCCCCCTTCTCCTCCTGGCATTAGGCACAGCCAGGCCTAAGAGGCCTTGAGATAACTCCCCTTCCATTACCAGACAGGGAGCATCTCCCATGGGAGCAGTGAGGGAAGAAAGAGGAAGTGTGAGACCTTGCTGATGGATTTATAGGGAGCAGGACATTATGGGAATGAAATAGGCAGCTTCCTGTGTCCACCCACGGGGCTGGACACCTGGGGCAGCAAAGGTGTATCTTGTGTGGCAGCAGCAGAAGGCACCCAGCCTAAACTACCACAAGGTACAAACTTGAACACAGAAGCAGAAACTTCTTTACAGTGAGGGTGAGGAAGCACTGGAACAGGCTGCCCCAGGGGGTGTGGAGTCTCCTTCTCTGGAGACTTTCAAAACCTGCCTGGATGCTTTCCTGTGTGGACTACCCTGGGTGATCCTGCTTTTAGCAGGGGGGTTGGACTTGGTGATCTCTGGAGGTTCCTTCCAACCTCTAACGTTCTGTGACTCTGTGAAATCTGAGTGAGCTACTTACTGGTGTGTTTCATAGTTTCATAGTTTCATTCAGGGCTGGAAGGGACCACAAGGATCATCTAGTTCCAAGCCCCCTGCCATGGGCAGGGACACCCCACACTACATCAGCCTGGCCACAGCCTCATCCAGCCTGGGCTTAAACACCTCCAGGGACAGGGCCCCAACCACCTCCCTGGACAACCCATTCCAGGGCTTCACCACTCTCATGGGGAAGAACTTCCTCCTCCCCTCCAGCCTGAATCTCCCCACCTCCAGCTTCATTCCATTCCCCCTAGTCCTATCACTACCTGAGATCCTGAGCAGTCCCTCCCCAGCCTTCTTGGAGCCCCCTTCAGATACTGGAAGGCCACAATGAGGTCACCTCAGAGCCTTCTCTTCTCCAGACTGAACAGCCCCAACTCCTTCAGTCTGTCCTCACAGGAGAGGTGCTCCAGCCCTCTGATCATCCTTGTGGCCCTTCTCTGGACACCTTCCAGCACCTCCACATCCCTCTTGTAATAGGGGCTCCAGAACTGGACACAGTACTCCAGGTGGGGTCTCACCAGGGCTGAGTAGAGGGGGAGGATCACCTCCCTCGACCTGCTGGCCACACTTCTCCTGATGCAGCCCAGGATCTGATTGGCTTTGTGGGCTACAAGTGCACATTGAGAGCTCATGTTGAGCTTTTTGTCCACCAGCACCCCCAAGTCTCTCTCCTCAGGGCTACTTTCCAGCCAGTCCCTGCCCAGCCTGGATTTGTGCCTGGGATTGCCTCGACCCAGCTGCAGGACCCTGCACTTGCTCTTATTGAACTTCATGAGGTTGGCTTGTGCCAAGACCAAATGCTTCTGTCAGCTGGAGACCCTTCCCCTGCACACTGAGGGTACCAACACTTCTTTGCTCTGTACCTAGCTCAGAGGAATGCACATGTAAAGGCTTAAATGTTGTTATAATAGCTTAGGTGCTCTCCTTGCTTTCCTGTTGTAAGGAAACTCCCTGCATAGGTGCTGAATGGGCTTACTCACAATGTTCCTCTCAGGTATGATGGCTGCACAAGTGGAACAAAGCAACTGCAAAATAATCCTTGGGTTTTTTTTTTCTATTTAAAAATACATCACAGGCAGCATATTCTAGAAGTAAAAATAAAGTAAACTCACAATCATCACCTGCCTTGTTGCATCAAACTGTAACCAAGTAAAACCATATTACTATGCTTGGCCAGGAAGTGAGGGCCTGTATTTATATTGTATTATGCACCAAAGGTACAGCTTAGTGCAATGAGAGACAATCTCTCCATGTGCTTCCCTGGCCCACTCAAATCAACAAGGAGCATGAGCTGATGCATGGCTGCTCCACCCTCTGCCCCACCTGTGTTCTGCTATTCAATGTAATAAAAGCAGTGCCACAAACCTTCAACAGGAGCACTGACAGCACTAACATGCATATCTTGCTCAAAACCAACACTGGCATACACCAGTCTTGTTTGTGCTGGAAGCTTTTGGGCCATTGGAATGTGCTGCCCAGGGAGGTGGTGGAGTCACTGTCCCTGGAGGTGTTCAAAAAGGGATTGGATGTGGTGCTTGAGAACATGGTTTAGCGGTCAGGAGGTGTTGGGTGACAGGTTGGACTCGATGATCTCTGAGGTCTTTTCCAACCTGTTCGATTCTATGACTCTCTCTGGAGAAAACTAGTGACCCATTTATACACATCAACTCTGTAGTGTTCAACTAGTTCCTTGTCTCCTTGCCCAGGTGTGCAGTGAAGTGACACCTCAGTGATTCACAGCCCTACTTATGGCTCTTGATAGAATAGAATAGAATTAACCAGGTTGGAAAAGTCCTTTGAGATCATCAAGTCCAACCTATCACCCAACACGATCTAATCAACTAAACCATGGCACCAAGTGCCTCAGCCAATCTCTTCCTAAACACCTCCAGGGATGGTGACTCCACCACCTCCCTGGGCAGCACATTCCAATGGACAATCTCTTTCTATGAAGAACTTCTTCCTAACATCCAGCCTAAACCTCCCCTGGCACAGCTTGAGACTGTGTCATAGTATCATAGTATCATAGTATCAGTCAGGGTTGGAAGGGACCACAAGGATCATCCAGTTCCAACCCCCCTGCCATGGGCAGGGACACCCCACACTACGTCAGGCTGCCCAGAGCCTCAGCCAGCCTGGGCTTAAACACCTCCAGGGACAGGGCCTCAACCACCTCCCTGGACAACCCATTCCAGGGCTTCACCACTCTCATGGGGAAGAATTTCCTCCTCACCTCCAGCCTGAATCTCCCCACCTCCAGCTTCATTCCATTCCCCCTAGTCCTATCACTCCCTGAGATCCTGAGCAGTCCCTCCCCAGCCTTCCTGTAGCCCCCTTCAGATACTGGAAGGCCACAATTAGGTCACCTGGGAGCCTTCTCTTCTGCAGACTGAACAGCCCCAACTCCTTCAGTCTGTCCTCACAGGAGAGGTGCTCCAGCCCTCTGCTCATCCTTCCAGCACCTCCAGATCCCTCTTGGAATAGGGGCTCCAGACCTGGAGGCAGTACTCCAGGTGGGGTCTCACCAGAGCTGAGCAGAGGGGGGAGAATCACCTCCCTTGCCCTGCTGGCCACACTTCTCCTGATGCAGCCCAGGATCTGATTGGCTTTCTGGGCTGCAAGTGCACACTGAGAGCTCCTGGTGAGCTTCTCCTCCCCCAGCACCCCCAAGTCTCTCTCCTCAGGGCTGCTTTCCAGCCAGTCCCTGCCCAGCCTTTATTTGTGCCTGGGATTGCCCCAACTCCTTCAGTCTGTCCCCATAGGAGAGGTGCTCCAGCCCTCTGCTCATCCTCATGGCCCTTCTCTGGACACCTTCCAGCACATCCTCTTGTTCTGGTGCTGATTGCCTGGGAGAAAGCAGGAACTGCTTAAGTCAGCTGTACAACTCCAGACTAAGCAGTATGTCCGAGCCCCAAGGTCTTTGAGCAGTGGATTTGCTCAGCTCCCTCAGCAGATGTCTGGGCCCTACATGGATATGGGAGACATAAAAGCACCAGCGGACTCTCATTGCCCTGACCAGACTTGGAAGGGGTCTCCACATTGCCCCTCTATTTAACTGCATAAAAGTATATTGCTTACACTGTATGCATACTGTGCCTGATTGCAACTTGGCTTCCCAGCTCTGCTTTGGCCCTTGCATCATCACCACCGCCCTGCCCAGCCCTGGCTGGCCTCTTGGATCAGTTTGGTTGACACCAGTGGATAGTCCCTGCTCCTTGCTGGGGCGTGTTGGCAAAGGCAGGGTCTTGCCAGCCTTGTTGCCGCCCTGCTTCCCTTTCCTGCTGGAGCAGCCTCCATGGCAGAGACCAGACGTCAGCTTCAACTGCCATGGGATTTCTCCTAGTGCTAATTTCACATCTCATGGGACAGAAATACAATGAGAGCTGGCTGTGAAGCAGCTATTTCCATTTGTAAATGGGACAGCACAAAGAAAGAAATTAGAACAAATTACCATATGTACAGTCCCTGCTACAGAACCATCCCTGCAAGCCTCTCCACAGCCTGCATGGTGCATGCTGTCTTCTTTACAGGCTCAGCCACATGACCAGGATCATTAATCATCTAGGCACGATTACATCGGCTCAGAGAATGTGATACTCCAGAGCTGGACCTGATTTCATAGTATCATAGTATCATAGTATCAGTCAGGGTTGGAAGGGACCACAAGGATCATCTAGTTCCAACCCCCCTGCCATGGGCAGGGACACCCCACACTACATCAGCCTGGCCAGAGCCTCAGCCAGCCTGGGCTTAAACACCTCCAGGGACAGGGCCTCAACCACCTCCCTGGACAACCCATTCCAGGGCTTCACCACTCTCATGGGGAAGAACTTCCTCCTCACCTCCAGCCTGAATCTCCCCACCTCCAGCCTCATTCCATTCCCCCTAGTCCTATCACTACCTGAGATCCTGAGCAGTCCCTCCCCAGCCTTCCTGTAGCCCCCTTCAGATACTGGAAGGCCACAATGAGGTCACCTCGGAGCCTTCTCTTCTCCAGACTGAACAGCCCCAACTCCTTCAGTCTGTCCTCACAGGAGAGGTGCTCCAGCCCTCTGATCATCCTCATGGTCCTTCTCCGGACACCTTCCATCACCTCCAGATCCCTCTTGTCATAGGGGCTCCAGACCTGGAGGCAGTACTCCAGGTGGGGTCTGACCAGAGCTGAGCAGAGGGGGAGAATCACCTCCCTTGCCCTGCTGGCCACACTTCTCCTGATGCAGCCCAGGATCTGATTGGCTTTCTGGGCTGCAAGTGCACACTGAGAGCTCCTGGTGAGCTTCTCCTCCCCCAGCACCCCCAAGTCTCTCTCCTCAGGGCTGCTTTCCAGCCAGTCCCTGCCCAGCTTGTATTTGTTTTATTTCAAGGAGCACAGTTCATATGCAGTAGCACGGCCACACAGACTAGTCACATTAAATACAGTAAAAACAACATTTTCTTATATCTTTGTCTTAAAACTGAAACACCAAGGTGGACAAGTAACTCACATCAGGAAGAAAGCCTGGTAGCTGCAGAGGACTGGCCAGACATGCAGAAACTGGTGTGCTGCCCTTTGGTCAAAACAACCCCATGCAGTGCTACAGGCTGGGGTCAGAGTGGCTGGAGAGCAGCCTGGGGGTACTGGTTGACAGCATATGAACATGAGCCTGAAGTGTGCCCAGGTGGCCAAGAAGGCCAATGGCATCCTGGCCTGCATCAGGAATAGTGTGGCCAGCAGGAGCAGGGAGGTCATTCTGCCCCTGTACACTGCACTGGTTAGGCCACACCTTGAGTACTGTGTCCAGTTCTGGGCCAGAGAACATGTCCAGAGAAGGGCAATGAGGCTGGGGACGGGCCTTGATCACAGCCCTGTGAAGAGAGGCTGAGGGAGCTGGGGTTGCTTAGCCTGGAGAAGAGGAGGCTCAGGGGAGACCTCATTGCTGCCTACAACTACCTGAAAAGTGGCTGTAGCCAGGAAGGGGTTGGTCTCTTCTCCCAGGCAAGCAGCACCAGAACAAGAGGACACAGTCTCAAGCTGTGCCAGGGGAGGTTTAGGCTCAAGGTGAGGAGAAAGTTCTTCACAGAGAGAGTTGCTGGCCATTGGAATGTGCTGCCCAGGGAGGTGGTGGAGTCACCATCCCTGGAGGTGTTTATGAAGAGATTGGCTGAGGCACTTGGTTCCATGGTTTAGTTGATCAGATGGTGTTGGGTGACAGGTTGGACTTGATGACCTTTGAGATCTTTTCCAACCTTATTGATTCTGTGATTCTATGATCCTTCATGTTTGCTTACATTGCATGCATCATATGGGCCAAGGCTGCTCAGATGAGCCACTCTTCCCCTTTGAAGAATCATTTTGCCCTGCAATTTGTCTCAGTGTTCAGTTCAGAACTGCAAGCCAGCTATGGCTATAAGACTGTCCTTTATTGGTTTTGTGAGCACTGGACTCAAGTGAAGAGCTGAGATGCAGTCAAAGTTTGTCACAACAAAGAAGCCTGAATAAAGAAGAGAAAATTACCACTTGGCAAAATCCTTCAGTCCTTCATAAAAGTCAAACACAATACTTCATGTTTTGACCAGAAACTTTGCTTAGGTCTCTGGCTTGCCTCCTTTACGACCTTTACATCGCATTCGAATATGTTTCAACTACCGAGGCAGGAAAATTACTCTGGCAGATGGACCAAGGTCATTACCAATTGACTAACATCCCTGCCTCCCTTTTGCTGTATTTTCTATGGCTTTAGAATAATCAAATACTTTTTATTCCCCTGAGAGTGATGTAGCTTAATTTGTTTGATGGCCTAACCCAAACTGCAACAGATGTTATAAGTACTGAGCGGAATACTTGAGAGGCTGTGGCACATCTCGGTTTTGATTTGCTACTGGAGACCTCAAAATACAATAAATAAAGGATGGAGGACAGAAGCAGAAGGGTGGCTGAAATGTGTTGGCATCATGCTAGGCAAAGATTCTGAAAAAATAAAGATCAAAGGGTTAAAGCAGTCAAGTGAATCTACTGCAAGAAGGCAGAAGTGCCACAGGTAGACTGAGACCTGAACTAGGGAAACAGTGAGAGAGAAAAGATTGAAAGCATGAATCAAACTCCCACTTCTGGCCAACTCCTCCAGTTTGTATACTCAGTATAACCCACACTGAATCCAAGCCACAAATTGTAGGACGACGGAGATTGGGAATCAATACAGCTGACCAATGTGATCGAGTATTGTTCCTTTATTGTTCCAATGTTGCAGGCTGATGGTGCAGGCCTATGGAGCAGGCCTGTAGTGCAAGTATAGCATGGTAAAGTGTAGAAGAAACAGGAGACAGGAAAGGCAGAAGAAGAAGTGCGTAGAAAGGCAACTGCTACGACTTATATAAACTCGGGGAGCCTCGTTGGCATAGCTCCATTGGTTCCCTCTGAGTGACCACACATGGCACTGTTAGAGATTATTGGTCCAACTACTAACGACACAAGGAGGTTGTTGATGCAGGTGCAGGTCCTGTTGTCCCAAGATAACTGTCCATGTTTATAGCTACCAGTGCCCTGTTCTAGTTACATGCTGCAGGCACAGCACTGCTTTGCTACACTGCTAGCTGGCTCTGCACTTATGGCCTACCACCATGTCAGGCTCTAGGCCTGCACTGCCAGACTGCTCACACTGCTTGTCACTGGCATTGCCACAACAAATTAACCTAGCTACTGGGAAGGAAAATTAGTCCTAGCCTAGCCTAAACCAGGGCAATCACATGAGTACAAAATACTGACCATCATGATGGGCTTAAGTTGTGCAGGGGAGGATAAGATAGAACGGAACGGAACGGAACGGAATGGAATGGAATGGAATGGAATGGAACGGAACAGAACAGAACAGAACAGAATAGAATAGAATAGAATAGAATAGAATAGAATAGAATAGAATAGAATAGAATAGAATGGAATAGAATGGAATAGGAGTAGGATAGGATAGGATAGGATAGGATAGGATAGGATAGGATAGGATAGGATAGGATAGGATAGGATAGGATAGGATGGGATAGAATAGAATAGAATAGAATAGACCAGGTTGGAAGAGACCTTCAAGATCATCAAGTCCAACCTATCACCCAGCACCATCTAATCAACTAAACCATGGCACCAAGTGCCTCATCCAGGCTCTTCTTAAACAACTCCAGTGATAGTGACTCCACCACCTCCCTGGGCAGCACACTCCAATGGCCAATCTCTTTTTCTGGGAAGAATTTCTTCCTCACCTCCAGCCTAAACTTCCCCTGCCACAGCTTGAGACTGTGTCCTCTTGTTCTAGTGCTGGTTACCTGGGAGAAGAGACCAACCCTCACCTGGCTACAACCTCCCTTCATTTAGTTCTATGATTCTATGATTCTAAAGTTGTAGAGAGCAAGAAGGTCTCCCCCGAGCCCACTTATGCCATTTCAGTTTCAGCCTGAAGACTCAGGCTACAGTGAAGCTTTGTAGGCTCAGTCAAAGTTGATTTGCAGCTTACTTATAGCTGTAATCTCACTAATACAGACATTTTTTATTGTCTTCCCTCTTGGATATATAAGCAGACTTAATTTTACTTCTCAATCAAGCTTTAGAGAACATTAAATGTAAGTGCTGCCAGTGGCCAAGTTCCTTAATGAAGGCAGCAGTACATAAAGTGGAATTGAATTATTAATGAAATGGCTCCTGCAGACCTCACAGGATGGTAGGAACTCTGTAAAAATGCTGAGTAAATCTTAACATTTTCTGACAAAATACCCTTTATGTTTTATTTATGGAGCTCTAATCAGACTGTACTTTAATTCTGAATCACATTTAAATTGCCATGGGAATAGAGTCAAGGAATGGTCTGGGTTGGAAGGCACCTCCAAAGGTCACCCAGTTCAACCCCCTCTGCAGCAAGCAGGGGCATCCTCAACTAGATCAGGCTGCCCAGAGCTCTGTGGAGCCTCACTTTGAATATCTCCAGGGATGGGCCCCAACCACCTCCCATGGCAACCTGTTCCAGTGTTCCACTAGCCTCATGGTAAAGCACATCCAATCTAAATCTGCTCTTCCCTAGCTTGAAGCCATTGCCCCTTGTCCTATCACTACAGGCCTTTGCAAACAGTCTCTCTCCATCATTCTTCAGGGCCCCCCTCAGGTACTGGAAGGCTGTTATTAGGTCTCCCTGGAGCCTTCTCTTTTCCAGGCTGAAGCTCCCCAGCTCCCTCAGCCTTTCATCAACCCCCTGATCATTATTGTGGCCCTCCTCAGGACCCTTTCCAGAGTACTCCAGGTGAGGACTCACCAGAGCAAAGTGCCAGAATCACATCTCTGGATCTGCTGCCCACACATCTTTTGATGCAGCTCAGGATGTGATTTGCCTTCTGTGCTGCAAGCTCACACTACCTGCTCATGTCCAGCTTCTCATCCATCAGCACCCCCAAGTCCTTTTCCACAGGGCTGCTTTCTATCACCTCATCCCCAGCCTGTATTGATAGTGAGGCTTGGAATAATTTGTGTCATCTTTCAAAGCCTGTACAAATTTGGCAAAGTCTTGATGCAATTAACTTCAGTGACTAAAATGGCCACAAGGCATGTACCCTTGGCTAAGCACAGCCCTGCCATGATCTCAGTTTCAAGAGAACTGATGGGTCAGCACTCACTCTTGTAACAGGAATGCAGGAAGGTTACTGTAGTCAAACCCTTACAGTTCTTTTATATACCACTGTCCCTACATTGAAAAGAAATCATAGCTGTTTCATGAAGCACCACAGACAGTGTGAAGACGCAAAAATATGCAAACCATGAGCAGGATGAAAAACCCCTGAGCCCCATCCTTCTTTCTTCATGACCATACAGAAGACTCAGCAATCTAGCATGTGGCATCTAGGCATCGAGGTATGCAGTGCTGTTGGGTTTTGTTTGGTTGGGTTTTAGCTTGGTGTTGGTTATTTTGTTTGTTGGTTGGGTTTGGTCTGGTTTGGTTTTGTTGTTGGGTTGTTTGTTTTCCACTTTGCTAGTGGCCATGCTCATAGTATCTCCTACACACCATCTTGTAGCAACAGTACCTATTGCATTTGCTGGGGGAATGGAATGGAATGGAATGGAATGGAATGGAATGGAATGGAATGGAATGGAATGGAATGGAATGGAATAGAATAGAATAGAATAGAATAGAATAGAATAGAATAGAATAGAATAGAATAGAATAGAATAGAATAGAATTAACCAGGTTGGAAAAGACCTTTGAGATCATTGAGTCCAACTTATCACCCAACACCATCTAATCAACTAACCCATGGCACCAAGTGCCTCATCCAGGCTCTTCCTAAACACCTCCAGGGATGGTGACTCCACCACCTCCCTGGGCAGCACATTCCAAGGGCCAATCTCTCTTTCTGGGAAGAATTTCTTCCTAACATCCAGCCTAAGCCTCCCCTGGCACAGCTTGAGACTGTGTCCTCTTGTTCTGGTGCTGGTTGCCTGGGAGAAGAGACCAACCCCCACCTGGCTACAACCTCCCTTCAGGGAGTTGGAGAGAGCAAGAAGGTCTCCCCTGAGCCTCCTCTTCTCCAGGCTAAGCAACCCCAGCTCCCTCAGTCTCTCTTCACAGGTCTGTGATCAAGGCCCCTCCCCAGCCTCATTGCCCTTCTCTGGACATGTTCTCTGGCCCAGAACTGGACACAGGACTCAAGGTGTGGCCTAACCAATGCAGAGTACAGGGGCACAATGACCTCCCTGCTCCTGCTGGCCACACTGTTCCTGATGCAGGCCAGGATGCCATTGGCCTTCTTGGCCACCTGGGCACACTGCTGGCTCATGTTCAGCCGACTTGTATTGGACCAGCTTCCCAAAGGTAAACATACTTCACCCAGGGAAGCTTCTGTTGGAGGCTCACACTGGAGCTGCCTGATTCTAGGCTCAGTTCTCTGTCTCCTTTGAAAGCTCCTCCATGGCTCAGAGAGTTGCTACATAAAAGTCCCAGGATTTTCTGGATCCATGTTGCTTGCAAACTCTCCTATAGTAGGACAGATGAGAGGTCCCATCCCTGCTCCACAGATCACATCCTGTTTCTATCCAATTAACCGTTTAAAGTACATCACCATTTCTAGTACGACCCAGCTGTCAGAAACAAACCCAATGTAGCCTACAGATGCTTCCAGCTTGTCATTACTGCTTCCTAGGAGGCATCAGAAGCCCAGGTCACATGGAGGATGTCTCACTACTCCACTCCACCTAAGCAGCATACAGTAAAGGCAAAGGGAGATTTTCAGAGGAAGAAAAAACTTCACAAAGATGAAAGCATTATAAAGGACCCATCTAATCTATGCAAGGCAGACATAGAGAATAGAATAGAATAGAATAGAATAGAATAGAATAGAATAGAATAGAATAGAATAGAATAGAATAGAATAGAATAGAATAGAATAGAATAGAATAGAATAGAATAGAATCAACCAGGTTGGAAGAGACCTCCAAGATCATCGTGTCCAATCTATCATCCAACAACACCCAACCAACTAACCCATGGCACCAAGCACCCCATCAAGTCTTCTCCTGATCACCTCCAGTGATGGTGACTCCACCACCTCCCCAGGCAGCCCATTCCAATGGGCAATCACTCTCTCTGTGTAGAACTTCCTCCTAACCTCCAGCCTAAACCTCCCCTGGTGCAGCCTGAGACTGTGTCCTCTTGTTCTGGTGCTGGCTGCCTGGGAGAAAAGACCAACCTCTGCTTGTCTACAACTCCCCTTAAAGTAGTTGTAGACAATCTTGGAGGCAAAAAGAGGGCCGGACAGAAAGAGCTGGTTTGTCTCCCAAGACACATTTTGCCATTCCTTCCAGACTGCCAAAGCAGGTTAACGCTGACTGTCTCTCCTAGTTTCTGTCTCTCTCCTAGTTTCTCCTGTCCTCATCTCACAAACTTTCATCAGCAATCATGTTACTTAAGAAGCAGGATACAAAGCTTGTGTTTTTGTAATGCAAGGGTCAGTTTCACTCAGAGATGTCAGCAATGTTTATTCCAATGTAAAGCAGACACCTTTTAGGTTAGCAAGCGATCAGGGGGTTTTAACCCTTCCAATGGCATCCTGGCCTGCATCAAGAACAGTGTGGCCAGCATGAGCAGGGAGGTCATTCTGCCCCTGTACACTCCACTGGTTAGGCCACACCTTGAGTGCTGTGTCCAGTTCTGGGCTCCTCAGGTTAGGAAGGAGGTTGACTTGCTGGAAGGAGTCCAGAGAAGGGCAACGAAGTTGGTGAGGGGTTTGGAACACAGCCCTGTGAGGAGAGGCTGAGGGAGCTGGGGTTGCTTAGCCTGGAGAAGAGGAGACTCAGGGGTGACCTTATTGCTCTCTACAACTACCTGAAGGGAGGTTGTAGACAGGCAGAGGTTGGTCTCTTTTCCCAGGCAGCCAGCACCAGAACAAGAAGACACAGTCTCAGACTGCGCCAGGGGAGGTTTAGGTTGGGTGTTAGGAGGAAGTTCTATACAGAGAGAGTGATTGCCCATTGGAATGGGCTGCCTGGGGAGGTGGTGGAGTCACCATCACTGGAGGTGTTCAGGAGGAGACTTGATAGGGTGCTTGGTGCCATGGGTTAGTTGTTTAGGTGGGTTGTATTGGTTGATGGGTTGGACACCATGATCTTGAAGGTCTCTTCCAACCTGGTTTATTATACTACTACTACTACTATTACTACTACTACTACTACTATTATTATTATTATTATTATTATTATTATTATTATTATTATTAAAAAGTGGCATAGATCAAACAAATGGAGACATGTCCAATTCACAGCAACCCCTGCTGCATACAGTACAGTAGGTTTTTCATGCACTGCTATCACTGAAGAGTATACTGTCAGTTCCAGCAGCAGAGAAAGCAATGCACTGAAAAGATCTTCTAACACTATCATGTTTCTGCCTCATCATCACTTCTGGCTCTTCCTTCTGTGCTACTGAGCTCCCTCCACAAACCTCAAAGAACTTGGTGTCTAAGCAGGCCTGTGAAAATTCACATCACAGGGAGGAATGAATGCTCAACTACTACTAACAGCAGGCATGAGAGAGGCAAGATCGATTTTGCTGCTGCCTTGCTACTTCTCTCTGTGCCTCTGTTTCCCTTTGTATTTGTACAGTACCCCCAGGTCCCTCTCTGCCTGGCTGCTCTCAGCCACTCTGACCCCAGCCTGTAGCACTGCATGGGGTTGCTGTGGCCAATGTGTAGAACCCAGCACTTGGATGTGTTCAACCTCATGCCATTGGACTCTGCCCATCTGTCCAGCCTGGCAAGGTCCCTCTGCAGAGCTCTCCTACCCTCTGACAGATCAACTCCTGCCCTCAGCTTGGTGTCATCTGCAAATTTACTGATGATGGACTCAATGCCCTCATTTCATATCTATGAATAGGTAACAAGACCTCCTTTCACAATCCCCCCCCACTTTCTGCCCTGACTCCCACCATTCCTCACACCTTCCCATCTGACAAAAGGAGTGCATTTAATATTGCAATAAATAGCAACATTTGAGTATTAAAGTAATGTACCTTCCTGGTAAAGTAGTTTGAGTAGAGGACAGGAAAATAAACAGAACATTTCCCTGCCTCAGCGAAAAAAAAGCAGCAAGGCCTCTGCACAGACAGATCAAAGGACTTCTACCACATGAAACTGTTCAGCAAACAACTGCTAGACTTCTGTGAAGCCTTAATGAAAAGCAGTTAGGAAACAGGTGGTGACACTCCTGTCTGCTCTGAATCTGTAAGTCTCACTTGAACAAACTCTGCGGTAATTCCTCCGTCTATCAACTTTTTCACTGCAGCATTGGGTTACCTTACAGCTACCAACTCATCATCTTCATGATCATCCTGTGCATGGAAATTGTGTCACCTTTCCATCAGCCCCACTGTTCTCCAAAATCTGTCAAGCTCAGCTTTATAATTTGTCATCTGGGAGGAAGGCTTCAGGGAAGGCAGAGCTTAACAGTAGCCTGCATGTAATGTCTGAACCAGAGGGCTTAACAAAAGCCTGCGTGTGAATGTTACAGCATGCAAAACAAGCTCCATCCAGGCCTGGTAAACACAGCAGGGTAGAATAGAATAGAATAGAATAGAATAGAATAGAATAGAATAGAATAGAATAGAATAGAATAGAATAGAATAGAATAGAATAGAATAGAATAGGTTGGAAGAGACCTTCAAGATCATCGCATCCAGCCCATCAACCAATCCAACCCACCTAAACAACCAAACCATGGCACCAAGCACCTCATCAAGTCTCCTCCTGAACATCTCCAATGATGGTGACATCTGCCTGTCTATGGCCAGCAGGAGCAGGGAGGTCATTCTGCCCCTGTACACTGCACTGGTTAGGCCACACCTCGAGTCTTGTGTCCAGTTCTGGGCCCTTAAGTTTAGGAAGGAGGTTAACTAGCTGCAGCGTGTCCACAGAAGGGCAACAAAGTTGGTGGGGGGCTTGGAACACAGCCCTGTGAGGAGAGGCTGAGGGAGCTGGGGCTGCTTAGCCTGGAGAAGAGGAGACTCAGGGGTGACCTTATTGCTCTCTACAACTACCTGAAGGGAGGTTGTAGCCAGGCAGAGGTTGGTCTCTTCTCCCAGGCAGCCAGCACCAGAACAAGAGGACACAGACTCAGGCTGCACCAGGGGAGGTTTAGGCTGGATGTTAGGAGGAAGTTTTACACAGAGAGAGTGATTGCCCATTGGAATGGGCTGCCCGAGGAGGTGGTGGAGTCACCATTGCTGGAGCTGTTTAGGAGGAGACTTGATGGGGTGCTTGGTGCCATGGGTTAGTTGGTTGGGTGGTGTTGGATGATAGGTTGGACACGATGATCTTGAAGGTCTCTTCCAACCTGGTCTAGTCTAGTCTATAGTTGTAGAGAGCAATAAGGTCACCCCTGAGTCTCCTCTTCTGCAGGCTAAGCAACCCCAGCTCCCTCAGCCTCTCCTCACAGGGCTGTGTTCCAAACCCCTCACCAACTTCATTGCCCTTCTCTGGACACACTCCAGCAAGTCAACCTCCTTCCTAAACTGAGGGGCCCAGAACTGGACACAGGACTCGAGGTGTGGCCTAACCAGTGCAGTGTACAGGGGCAGAATGACCTCCCTGGTCCTGCTGGCCACACTGTTCCTGATGCAGGCCAGGATGCCATTGGCCCTCTTGGCTGCCTGGGCACCCTGCAGGCTCATGTTCAGCCTACCATCAAAGGAAGTCCAAATAAACTAATGGGCTGCTGAAAGAGAAAACTGCTAGGGATAGGAACAAATTCAGGTTGAACAGTCTATAGAGTGTATAGCACAGGAGCAGCAACTATCTGAAAAGCAAAGCTGTCATGTTGAAATCAGTAAGAAAGATTGGCACAGAATAGCACAACATCAGAGCTGGGAGAGCAGAAGGGCAAACACTGCTTTCCATATTGTTCAGGCAGAAGTCTGCTATGCTAAGGGCTATGCAACAAATCCATATAACCTTGAGCCTTATGCTTACAAGACGTAGATGCTTCCATGTGATGTATATGGTAGACTCAAGCACTGCAGAAACCCTACCTAAAATTACATGAGTCTCCAAGCCAGATGCTACTTTTGGAGCTTCTGGCACCTCCTTCCAAATCAAGTCACAGATCATTTTGCACCTGTCAAGATGTAGGCACAGTATAGCCTGTACCATGAGAAAATGTCCTTCCCAAGAATGGACAATGCTCCTGCCTGGATTCTTTTCTGCTGTGGAGATGATGTTTTCATTGGAGTGTCACTGAGGTAGTGCCAAGCTTCCTGCTGGACAGTGAACATCAAATCAGATACACTAAGACTGGATTTTGTTCTCTGTCTCTTTGCTGTCAGAATGCAATGTGCAAGTGAGCTGTAGTTAACATAAAAGTTAATACATTTCATAAGTTTAATACATTTCATCTGCTGCTTTATTGCTACCCCACCAAAGCTTTTCAAGATTCTTCTGCACCTGTTCATGCTTGTCCCATGTCCTTTTTACCATTAATACTCACTGTCATCAGTAAAGCTGACCATCTAGCACAGGATGTGAGCAGACAAGTAAATTAGTGCCTCCCAGGTACCTGGCACAGATTTCTTCTTCTCCAGAAGCAGAGAGAGAACAAGAAATGACTCATGCGTACTGGATAATCCACTTCAGCTCTTGGGGAAGCTCACTGGCACCTGCTCATGGCTACATCTCTGCCTTGACTAGAGCACAGAACCAGCAACACTAGCAAGCAAGGTAGAAGGATGGGGGGAAGCCACAACATATATAAATCACAGTATCACAGTATCACTAAGGTTGGAAGAGACCTCAAAGATCATCGAGTCCAACCTGTCACCACAGACCTCATGACTAGACCATGGCACCAAGTGCCATGTCCAATCCCCCCCTGAACATCTCCAGGGACAGCGACTCCACCACCTCCCTGGGCAGCACATTCCAATGACAAATGACTCTCTCTGGGAAGAACTTTCTCCTCACCTCCAGCCCAATGTTAAGGCTCTGTCCTGCAGTTCTGACACAGTTTTGGATGTGACTCTATAAATAAGTAACATTTACATGTCAACAAAGCACAACTGCCCTCATTAACTTGACCAGGGATTTCTGAGTGAGAAAAGAGTGACAGAGGCAGTTGTCCCTCATTTCTGGGATACAAACCCAGGTCCTGCCCACACTTCCCTTCTCATGTACAACCAAATGCCAAGTCTTGCCCTGAGCCATGCCAAAGAAACTGCAAGCCTGTTTGTCTGTAATTCAGCCCCACACTTGAGGTTGCAGAGTGGTCTGGATGAGCCTTCTTGGAGCTGATCTAAGGGAAAGAAGAAATAAAGCCTCACCACCACCCTGCACTCCCCCCTCCCCAAAGCAAATCAAGAATTAGTGGTTTTGTAGTGACAAACCTGAGATGCTCCCAGCCCTATTTGTAATACACAAATTCAATGTAATTTTTACCAGGATTAATAGAATAGAGAAAAGATAATGTTGGGTTTCAGTCTTTTAATTTCACTATTAGAAAGAAACAACAAAGTGTGAATTATTAATATATTGTGAATAAGTGCTCAGGGTGCAAATGTACAGAAATCCAGGCTGAACATGAGCCAGCAGTGTGCCTAGGGAGCCAATGGCATCCTGGCCTGTATCAGGAACAGTGTGGCCAGCAGGAGCAGGGAAGTCATTCTGCCCTCTGTACTCAGCATTGGGTAGGCCACACCTTGAGTCCTGTGTCCAGTTCTGGGCTCCTCAGTTTAGGAAGGACATTGAGACACGTGAATGTGTCCAGAGAAGGGCAGTGAGGCTGGGGAGAGGCCTTGAGCACAGCCCTGTGAGGAGAGGCTGAGGGAGCTGGGGTTGTTTAGCCTGGAGAAGAGGAGGCTCAGGGGAGACCTTCCTGCTGTCTACAACTCCCTGAAGGGAGGTTGTAGCCAGGTGGGGATTGATCTCTTCTGTCTAGCAACCAGCACGAGAGTAAGAGGACACAGTCTCAAGCTGTGCCAGGGGAAGTTTAGGCTGGAGGTGAGGAGAAAGTTCTTCCCAGAGAGAGTTGTTAGCCATTGGAATGTGCTGCCCAGGGAGGTGGTGGAGTCCCCATCCCTGGAGGTGTTTAAAATTAGACTGGATGAGGCACTTGGTGCCATGGTTGAATTGATCAGATGGTGTTGGCTGATAGGTTGGACTTGATGATCTCTGAGGTCTTTTCCAACCTGGTTAATTCTGTTCTACATACTGACTATAGATTATACAAAAGAAATATTGAGGCATACACTTAGACATATTCTTTCAAAGATATTCTGCCTCTCAGCTTTTATGCAGTATCTGGTTTTGACTAGTAGGCGGAACAACTGCTTGTAGTTATCTTCCAGGTCACTGCACTCAAGTTGAGTTTAAAGCCACAGAATTTCTAGTAGGCCTGGTGACTTCTTCATCTAGCAAAAGGGAAGGCTGTGCCCATGCCTGAACAACTCAGCAAGTCAGTGTTAGAAGTAAGTCTGACTCCTTGGCTTTGCTGGCCACTTAGGCATCAACACATCTGTACCTTGGGGGTTGCCATAGCTGCAGGCATCAGCCATACTTCTGATTTGGAAAGAAATAACATAAAGCTAATTCTCCAAGAACCACAACCTGAAGCCTCTTTGGAAGTCTCTTTAGAGCTTGTACAAGTCACCAATTAGGAAACAGCAGCAGACTGGCCAGCCCTGAAAAAACAACCCCACACCTGCAGGTGTGAAACCAGCTTTCCCTTCACTGTGTGCTCCAAACACACAACTCAGCTAAACCCAGCTGAACCTCACAGATTTACCTCCCCAACATGCCCTTGGAAAGCCCATTGAGACCCTCTTTTTTTTATTTCCATTCCCCCTCCTGATCTTTCCAATCCTCTTTCCACTTTAAAAGACCTTCTGAGGTGGCAGGAACAATCACTGTCAGACTCTCCTGAGTGAGCAGCTCCAGGCTTTTGAGGTTTTGCTGAACACAGGAACACACCAACACAAACAGCCCTGCAAACCCAGGCAGAACTGAAACCAGGCTCTTAGCAGCCAAAAAAGGGCTTCTCAGGAAATGCCACCAAATTCTACAGAATAGCCTCTGCCCAAGATTGGTTTCCAAGACACAACATTGCAGTAATAACCTAACAGTCAAACTGGAAACTCTGTTTTCTGGGTTTTGAGGGGGGGAAAAAAAAAGCTAAGTTGTGTTAGGTTATGGATTTGGGTATGTGTTAGTTCAGTCCCTGCCTTGACTGGGCTCTGCAGCCTGGGACATGGCATGCTGGTGCAGAGCAGAGATGAGGGCTTCCTCCAGTTGGAACGGAATGGAATGGAATGGAATGGAATGGAATGGAATGGAATGGAATGGAATGGAATGGAATGGAATAGAATAGAATAGAATAGAATAGAATAGAATAGAATAGAATAGAATAGAATAGAATAGAATAGAATAGAATAGAATAGAATAGAATAGAATAGAATAGAAAAACCAGGTTGGAAGAGACCTTCAAGATCATCGTGTCCAACCTATCATCCAACACCACCTAATCAACTAACCCATGGCACCAAGCACCCCATCAAGTCTCCCCCTGAACACCTCCAGTGATGGTGACTCCACCACCTCCCCAGGCAGCCCATTCCAATGGGCAATCACTCTTTCTGTGTAGAACTTCTTCCTAACCTCCAGCCTAAACCTCCCCTGGCGCAGCCTGAGACTGTGTCCTCTTGTTCTGGTGCTGGCTGCCTGGGAGAAGAGACCAACCTCTTCCTGTCTGCAACCTCCCTTCAGGTAGTTGTAGAGAGCAATGAGAGTTCTGTGTTAAGAGGAATTTTCTGCCATGTGATTTGACAAGGTTGCTCCAGGTTCTTGCTCAGCCACCCACGGCTGATGGTCACCTTTCCAAAATTCTCTTCACTACTTAATCCTGCATGCTACACTTTGAAGCCAGGTCTGTGCAGCAGGAAACCATGTGTGAAGAAGATAAAATGGAAAGCCTAACAAAAAACAGCCTCCCTGTGTCCATGAGTACTCTGAAACAGAAAGATTTGAAACAATACTGCCTGGCACTGAAATACAGTTCCAACATCAAAGTGCTTACAGACCTCACATACACTGCAATAAAATGTTCCTCTTGTCAGGATGACCATGTCAGGAACTCCAGTTTAAGTACAGCATGTCAGGAGACCCTAAGGGCTTACTCTGAACCTCACAGATTTCATAGTATCACAGTATCAGTCAGGGTTGGAAGGGACCACAAGGATCATCTAGTTCCAACCCCCCTGCCATGGGCAGGGACACCCCACACTAGATCAGGCTGGCCAGAGCCTCATCCAGCCTGGGCTTAAACACCTCCAGGGACAGGGCCCCAACCACCTCCCTGGACAACCCATTCCAGGGCTTCACCACTCTCATGGGGAAGAACTTCCTCCTCACCTCCAGCCTGAATCTCCCCACCTCCAGCTTCATTCCATTCCCCCTAGTCCTATCACTACCTGAGATCCTGAGCAGTTGTGGTGGGTTTGGAAGGGTAAGGCCAAGAAGCCTCCTCCCTTCCCCCTTGTAAGGTAAAGGGAAAGAAACTTGAAGGGAAAGGAAAAAAAAAACTTGCAAGCTGAATTAGCAAAGCAGTGGAGCTATGTTTACAAAGCAGTGTAGGGTTTGCAGGGGAATATTTACAAATTTACAATATCTACAATATATACAAAGATATACAACAGAGTAACACAGAAATGAGAGTAAGCCCCCTCGGACAGAGAGGGGTTCCCCACCTCCGCTCTCCCCTCTGTTCCCCCCCTTTCCCCAGAGTGGGATAGAAAGAGAAAGAAAAGAGAGGAAAAAAAATGTTAGAAGCAGTTCGTGTTAATTGGAAGGGAGTTAATACCGGCCTGTATCTGGTCTTCAAGGCCGAGGCCTTGGCAGAAAGCCCAGCACAGAGACAGAGCTGCACTGTGGAGGAGCGGAAGCAAGACTGAAGATAGAAGTATCAGAGTGCCCAGTTCATTCCCAGTTCACTCCCAGTTCAGAAGGTGCTTCCTCCCACTCTTCCAATGAAATTAGTTTAGACTATTCCTTCCGTTTACCAACTTCCGTCCACCATATTCCCTTTCTTAAGGGGGCAACGTCAACCGGCCACAGCAGTCCCTCCCCAGCCTTCCTGTAGCCCCCTTCAGATACTGGAAGGCCACAATGAGGTCACCTGGGAGCCTTCTCTTCTGCAGACTGAACAGCCCCAACTCCTTCAGTCTGTCCTCACAGGAGAGGTGCTCCAGCCCTCTGATCATCCTTGTGGCCCTTCTCTGGACACCTTCCAGCACCTCCACATCCCTCTTGGAATAGGGGCTCCAGAACTGGAGGCAGTACTCCAGGTGGGGTCTCACCAGAGCTGAGCAGAGGGGGAGAATCACCTCCCTCGACCTGCTGGCCACACTTCTCCTGATGCAGCCCAGGATCTGATTGGCTTTCTGGGCTGCAAGTGCACACTGAGAGCTCATGTTGAGCTTCTCCTCCACCAGCACCCCCAAGTCTCTCTCCTCAGGGCAGCTTTCCAGCCAGTCCCTGCCCAGCCTGCATTTGTGCCTGGGATTGCCTCCACCCAGATCCACCTTGGTCTTGTTGAACCTCCTGAGGTTGGCTTGTGCCCACATCTCCAGCCTGCCCAGGTCCCTCTGGATGGATCCCTTCCCTCCAGCCTGTCTGCTGCACCACACAGCTTGGTGTCATCAGCAAACCTGCTGAGGGTGCACTCAATGCCACTGACCATGGCACCCACAAAGATGTTGAACAAGCCTGGTCCCAGGACTGATCCCTGAGGGACTCTGCTTGTCACTTCAGACATGTAATGCGTAGCATCACACCAATGTGGACAAAGCATTGGAGTGAAGAATGAACATGTACAATACATCCATGGGCAGAAAGCAGACAGACACTGAAATTTGCTTCCAAGGCAGATGCAAGGGTCTCAGAAAAGAAAAGCAGGCACAAGGTTTAATTGTGGTAAAAAGTGCATATGCCCAGAATCATGCCCCAAATAGTGCCAAAACCATGTCACTACGTGTTTTGCTCAACGCCCCCTTCTCCCTCATTTCTGGAGTGGGTACTCAAACAGAGCTGAGAAAACAAAGGGCCAGGCTCCAAGCAAGCCAGGGTAAATAACCTGTGGCAACTAGAGAGTTGTGCTTATAATAAATGGAGGCAAGCGATAGATATTACTGCAGCCACTCAATTATGTGACTGGAATGTCAAACTTCATAGAATATTGGTAGTTAAATTGCCTCACTGAACAGAAATGATGTGATTTGAAAGTATTATAAAAGAATAAATTACCCCAGCTGTTCTCATTCTCTTATGGCCCTTCTATGAAAATATTTACTGGAGGCAGTGCTGTCATAGACTCAGAGTTGTTAGGGTTGGAAGGGACCTGAAGGGTCATCTAGTTCCAAACCCCCTGCCATGGGCAGGGAGACCTCACACTACAGCAGGTTGCTCACAGCCACATCCAGCCTGGTTGCAAAATCCTCCAGGGACAGGGCCTCCACCACCTCCCTGGACAACCCATTCCAGGGCTTCACCACTCTCATGGGGAATAACTTCCTCCTCACCTCCAGCCTGAATCTCCCCACCTCCAGCTTCATTCCATTCCCCCTAGTCCTATCACTACCTGAGATCCTGAGAAGTCCCTCCCCAGCCTTCTTGAAGGCCCCCTTCAGATACTGGAAGGCCAGTGTCTCACCTCCCCCATGGGGAACAACTTCTTCCTAACATCCAATCTGAATCTCCCCATTTCTAGTCTTGCTCCATCCCCCCCAGTCCTATCACTAACTGACACCCTCAAAAGTCCCTCCCCAGATTTCTTATAACCTCCTTCAAGTACTGGAAGGCCACTATTAGGTCTCCTCAGAGCCTTCCCTTCTCCAGACTGAATAGCACCAACTCTCTCAGTATGTCCTCACAGGAGAGGTGCTCCAGCCCTCTGCTCATCCTCATGGCCCGTCACTGGACACCTTCCAGCACCTCCAGATCCTTCTGTAATAGAGGCTTCAGAACTGGACACAGTGCTCCAGGTGGGGTCTCACCAGAGCAGAGGGGGAGAATCACCTCCCTCAACCTGCTGGCTATGCTTCTCTTGATGTAGCCACTCATGGGATTGGCTTTCGGGGCTGCAAGTGCTCACTGCTGGCTTCTGTTGAGCTTCTCCTCCACCAGCAGCCCCAGGTCCTTCAGGGCTGCTTTCCAGCCAGTCCCTGCCCAGCCTATATCAGTGCTTGGGATTGCCTCGACGCAGATGCAGGACCTTGCACTTGGTCTTGTTGAACCTCCTGAGGTTGGCTTGTGCCCACCTGTCCAGCCTGTCCAGGTCCCTCTGGATGGATCCCTTCCCTCCAGCTGTCTGCTGCACCACACAGCTTGGTGTCATCAGCAAACCTGCTGAGGGTGCACTCAATGCCACTGTCCATGGCACCCACAAAGATTTTGCCATAACACCAAAGTCATTCACGTTTGTGCAAGCATCTGCATGCACCTGTATGTAGAGATTTGTTTTCAGACCTGACCAAGCAGAAACACTGTTCTAAGAGAGCATTTAACCAGATTTACTGATTTTAAAATATAGGCAGCAATCCTGAAGAGTGAAGCAAGCTTGCTTTCCCCTCTCTGATAAAACACCATATTTTAAGGTGAGAATTGTAACAAAAGGATTTTATACATTCACTACAACATTAAGGAAAAGCTGTGCTCTAACACACAACAGCAGGGTGAAGTGGTAAGGTGAGAGACAAAAGAGGCCTCTCCTCAGTTTAAATATTTAAGGGCAATGAGGCTAGGGAGGGGTTTGGAGCACAGCCCTGTGAGGAGAGGCTGAGGGAGCTGGGGTTGTTTAGCCTGGAGAAGAGGAGGCGAAGAGGAGACCACCTTGCTCCCTACAACTCCCTGAAGGGAGGTTATAGCCAGGAGGGGGTTGGTCTCTTCTCCCAAGCAACCAGCACCAGAACAAGAGGACACAGTCTCAAGCTGCGTCAGGGGAAGTTTAGGTTGGAGGTGAGGAGAAAGTTCTTCCTAGAAAGAGAGATTGGCCATTGGAATGTGCTGGCCTGGGAGGTGGTGGAGTCACCGTCTCTGGAGGTGTTGAAAAAGGGATGGGACTTGGTGCCATGGTTTAGTTGTCCTGAGGTGTTGGGTGACAGGTTGGACTTGATGATCTCTGAGGTCTTTTCCAACCTTATTGATTCTATGATTCACTACACTCATTACACATTCAAGGGGACTCAAGAGAAGTAACTTCAATTAGTTAGTTTCTCTTCAGTGCTACATATAACATTGACAAATGGGAACGATGACACTGATTTCCATGTACTTGCCTCTCAGTCCTCACTGTGTGGAATTCTCTCTCTCAATTTTCAGGGTTTTTTTTCAGCTTTATTTTTTTAATTAAATCTGCAGCATGAAACAGATTGTCTGGAGAAGAGCTATTGCTCCTCTGGGCCACTGCCAGGGATACTGTATTCTGTACAACCCAGTGGAGTAATTAGTGAACTGGCAATTCATTCGTCAACTATGGCTCTTGTTCACCTGTTTGCAAGTTCACAAGTTACAGAATCACAGAACGGTTGGGGCTGGAAGGGACCTCTGGAGTTTGAGTCAAATGCCCCTGCTAAAGCAGGGTCACTTGGGGCAGGCTGCACAGGAGCACATCTAGTGTATGTACATTCCACAGAATCACCAAGGTTGGAAGAGACCTCAAAGATCATCAAGTCCAACCTGTCACCACAGACCTCATGACTAAACCATGGCACCAAGTGCCACATCCGATCCCCTCTTGAGCACCTCCAGGGATGGGGACTCCACCACCTCCCTGGGCAGCACATTCCAATGACGAACGACTCGCTCGGTGAAGAACTTTCTCCTCACCTCGAGTCTAAACCTCCTTTGGCGCAGCTTGAGACTGGGTCCTCTTGTTCTGGTGCTGATTGCGTGGGAGAAGAGACCAACCCCCACCTGGCTACTAGACAACATCTGATTTTAACTGGGAATCTTCTTAGCATCAAAAAATCTAAGATCAAACCAGGAAGACAATGATGAAGGCTTGTTTTTCCCCAGTGTTTTCCTCTCCTAAGCTATACACTTTCTATCTTTTCTGCGATAACTCTACTAATACTTTTCATGTATCAATACCCCAAGGATTGATTACAATTCAGAGAATATAGGTATCATTATTAAATAAAAATACATCTTCTATTTTTTTTTTAATATTGCCCTACTTCTGGGTATCTTTCCTGGATGTCTGTGGGAGGAACACACCAAGGAAGCTGTTCAACATCCTTTGCCAAGGCATTTTAGTTGGAAAAGACCTCAAAGATCATCAAGTCCAATCTGCCACCACAGACCTCATGACTAGGCAGGGGAGGTTTAGGCTGGAGGTTAGGAGGAAGTTTTACACAGAGAGAGTGATTGCCCATTGGAATGGGCTGCCTGGGGAGGTGGTGGAGTCACCATCACTGGAGGTGTTCAGGAGGAGACTTGACAGGGTGCTTGGCTGCATGGTTTAGCTGGTTGGGTGGTGTTGGATAATAGGTTGGACACAATGATCTTGAAGGTCTATTCTATTCTATTCTATTCTATTCTATTCTATTCTATTCTATTCTATTCTATTCTATTCTAAACCATGGCACCAAGTGCCACATCCAATCCCCTCCTGAACACATCCAGGCATTGTGACTTCACCACCTCCCTGGGCAGCACATTCCAATGGCTAATTACTCTCCCTATGAAGAACTTTCTCCTCACCTCCAGCCTAAACCTCTTGTGGCACAGCTTGAGACTGTGTCTTCTTGTTCTGGTGCTGCTTGCCTGGGAGAAGAGACCAACCCCCACCTGGCTACAACCACCCTTCGAGTACTTGTAGACAGCAATGAGGTCTCCCCTGAACCTCCTCTTCTCCAGGCTAAGCAACCCCAGCTCCCTCAGCCTCTTCTCACAGGGCTCTGTTCCAAGCCCCTCACCAACTTCGTTGCCCTTCTCTGGACACGCTCCAGCAAGTCAACCTCCTTCCTAAACTGAGGGGCCCAGAACTGGACACAGGACTCAATGTGTGTCCTAACCAGTGCTGAGTACAGGGCACAATGACTTCCCTGCTCCTGCTGGCCACCATATTTCTGATGCAGGCCAGGATGCCATTGGCCTTCTTGGCCACCTGGGAACACTGCTGCTGTCAACCAGTACCCCCAGGTCCCCTTCTGCCTGGCTGTTCTCCAGCCATTCTGACCCCAGCCTATAGCTCTGCCTGGGGTTGCTGTCGCCAGTGTGTAGAACCTGGCACTTGGATGTGTTCAATCTCATGCCATTGGACTCTGCCCATCTGTCCACACTGTCAAGGTCCCTCTGCAGAGCGCTTCTACCCTCTAACAGATCAACATCTGCTCCCAGCTTGGTGTCATCTGCAAATTTACTGATGATGGACTCCATCCCCTCCTCCAGATCATCAATAAAGATATTGAACCGGATGGGTCCAGTGCTGATCCCTGGGGAACACCACTGGTGACTGGCTGCCAGTTAGTTTTGCTACAGACTGGATATCAGCAACTGTAAAACACTGAATTGACTGTCAGCAGTTAAAGAGGCAAAGGTTGCTGAAGGACTTCAATCAAGAAGGTCTCCAGGTGACCTTCTGCTTTTCCAATCTACTGTGTTCATCCAGGACTTTGAGTTTTTGTAATACTGACCATACCTCTTTCCCTTTGAAGAATCTGATATTGAACTTACAGGAAGACAAGCTAACATGCCCAGATATGTTGCAATAGGAACCCACTGGAATGTCCTGGATTCAGCACAGGTTGTTTAGAAACTAGTAGGTAGGCAGTGAATTTTTTTGACCCCAAATACACTGACACATTGACTGTGTAGCTTTGGACAAAGAGACAAATGTGCAGGAAGTTTCTGTGTGTGGTTTTTCATACATCTCCCACTCCCACCCCTCCCTCCACCCCCCACATAAGGAAAAGAATCTTTTACCATTTCCTACACAGGGAAATAAATAAACAGACACAAAATATGTATAGTCCCTGCCCTGGAGCTAAGACTTCATTTTCCACTGTAAAAAAATAAAGTCTAAATAAAATTTAAAGCTAGGGCCAACACATCTCCCTGGGCACTACCTCACAGGTCAGGAAAACTAACTTGGTTTTGACTGGTTTTACCTCATCCTGCTCTGGTTTCCAGGAAAGACTTTTCTGGATTAGGATGAGTCTAGCACTAGACACTGGCCACATACAGTGCATCTGAAATGAAAGAGTGCCCACAGCCTGTCAAGAAGAGGAAAACTCAGGCTCATTACCTTCAGCTTTATGCTGTGCCAAAAAGTGCAGATAACTGCTATGAATCCAGTTGTCTGCATCCAGGCCAAAGCATTTGCTCTTGATGTTACTGGTCGATGGCAGGCTGAACATGAGCCTGCAGTGTGCCCAGGCAGCCAAGAAGGCCAATGGCATCCTGGCCTGCATCAGGAACAGTGTGGCCAGCAGGAGCAGGGAGGTCATTCTGCCCCTGTACACTGCACTGGTTAGGCCACACCTTGAGTCCTGTGTCCAGTTCTGGGCCCCTCAGTTTAGGAAGGAGGTTGACTTGCTGGAAGGTGTCCAGAGAAGGGCAACGAAGTTGGTGAGGGGTTAGGAACACAAGCCCTATGAGGAGGGACTGAGGGAGCTGGGGTTGCTTAGCCTGGAGAAGAGGAGACTCAGGGGTGACCTTATTGCTCTCTACAACTACCTGAAGGGAGGTTGTAGACAGGCAGAGGTTGGTCTCTTCTCCCATGCAACCAGCCCCAGAACAAGAGGACACAGTCTCAGGCTGTGCCAGGGGAGGTTCAGGCTGGAGGTTAGGAAGAAGTTCTACACAGAGAGAGTGATTGCCCACTGGAATGTGCTGCCCAAGGAGGTGGTGGAGTCACCATCACTGGAGGTGTTCAGGAGGAGACTTGATGGGGTGCTTGGTGCCATGGGTTAGTTGTTTAGGTGGGTTGGATTGGTTGATGGGTTGGACACGATGATCCTGAAGGTCTCTTCCAACCTGGTTTATTCTATTCTATTCTATTATTCTATTCTAAAGGTGGCTCCAAGAAGCCAAACAGCCAGTGCTTGCCAAAGCAAGAGAGAATGCAGTGTTGCAGCTGTCCTATCTGATTGATCATGCACTCTTTCAAAGCTGTTTCTTACTCAGTTCTTGTACACTGCAGCCCTAATAGAGAAGCTTTCACAGTGTTTGCTCCCATCAAGGATATAGATAAACATGGCAAGCTCTAGCACTGTCCTTGCATTGGCAGACTCTTATGAAAAATGGCCTCAGGCTTTTGAAGAAGGACAAGAAGTGCCTCTGCAACAAACTAAACTATTCAAATACCAAAACTTAATTTCAGTGCAGTGACATTCACAGCGTTGTGTGTGAAGTAGGAATAGAAAAAAGCCTTCAGCTGGCAGCTGTGCCATTTCCACTCAATCCCCCAGCAGAAACCTGGGTGTGAGGACTCCTCACAAAGGACCAACAATCACTGAAGTCCTGTTAAATGGCTTAGCAGCAAAAAAAAAGAACAGAAGTTTGAAAAAGTTTTAAAATAGGTGTAGAGTCCTGCAGCTTTAACAGGTCTTCTACACTTACAGATCTTTGAGTTGGCAGCACATAAGACCCTTAATGGGAAGGTCGTGAGTTCAAACGTGCAGTGGGCAGTAGTGTCCTCCCTGTGGTGACAGGTTGGACTCGATGATCTTTGAGGTCTCTTCCAACCTTAGTGATACAGTGACAGTGATTTTCAGCAGAGACAATACTCAGGAGGGCTTGCTCCCACTAGCTGCAAGCACAGTGACAAGTGCCAGTTCTGTGTCCAGTTCTGGGCCCTTCAGTTTAAGAAGGACATTGAGACACTTGAATGTGTCCAGAGAGGGGCAATGAGGCTGGGGAGAGGCCTTGAGCACAGCCCTGTGAGGAGAGGCTGAGGGCGCTGGGGTTGTTTAGCCTGGAGAAGAGGAGGCTCAGGGGAGGCCTTATGGCTGTCTACAACTACCTGAAGGAAGGTTGTAGCCAGGAGGGGGTTGGTTTCTTCTGCCAGGCACCCAGCAGCAGAACAAGAGGACACAGTCTCAAGCTGTGCCAGGGGAAGTTTAGGCTGGAGGTGAGGAGAAAGTTCTTCCCAGAAAGAGAGATTGGCCATTGGAATGTGCTGCCCAGGGAGGTGGTGGAGTCACCATCCCTGGAGGTGTTCAAAAAGGGATTGGATGTGGCACTTGAAGCCATGGTTTAGTTAGTCACGAGGTGTTGGGTGACAGGTTGGACTTGATGATCTCAAAGGTCTTTTCCAACCTTATTGATTCTATGATTCTATGAAAAGAGCAACAAGGCAGCTCCCAGCTTTACTTTGTTTCCAGAAAAGCGAGGCTGCCTCACTGTGTGGCATGATTGACTGTACCAGCAATCACCTACATGCACACTGAGCTGATCTCTGATGAGCAGGTGAGTACCAGCACATTAGGAACCTGCTGACACAGCCCATCACTGGCATACAGGCCCAGCGCTGCAACCTGCGAGCATGTGGTACACACAAGATCAATGTGCTCATCACCTGAGGCTTTTCTCATTCCTGTCCTGAAGATGTACCTCCATCACCTTAATGGAAGAGCTGACCTAAGAGAAAAGAACAGAAACTGCTATGAAAGACAGCCAGAGGCATGCACAAGTTTTCTGTGCAGCAGTGTTACTCATAGCCAGCTGCTTATAATGAGCACCAGCACCCTCATCCACTCGTGAGTCAGCAGCACCTGCTCCCCATCACCTTCCCAGAGGATGTGTAACACAGCAGCACCATGCTCAGCAGCTCTTTTCAGCATCCAGCTGTTTGTAGTAGGACTTAGCCCACAGGATCTGTGTTGCATGGTGGCCAGTGTGCCCTGCTAAATACACACATGCCTTACACTAGTGCCGATTCGTCCTGCGTACAAACAGGGCACACTCAACTGCTACCTCACTAAGAACATCACATCTAAGCAGAAGTGGATTTGAGCAAAATGAGTAGAGCAACTTTTGAGGAGACTTTAGGAGTTCTTAATTTTCAAGGATCCAGTAGATAATAATCTCTGTGCAGTCCTGAACCATTGTTTCAGTTTAAATGATCTCCTACAAAGGTCCGTATGCAGAAACCAGACCAAACTCTGCTGTTCAACCCAAAGGTTTCTCTGATTTTGATTCTAAGACCATGCAATACTATCATACTTGGTGCTCAGCTGAAGGAAAGGGGAATAACTTAAGAACTCAACTGGGATTTCCACAGAAAAAGAATTCATGTGCACATTACAGTTCCTAAGCAGTGCTCTGTTCCATACACAGAATCATTCAGGCTGGAAAAGACCCCTGGGATGAGGTCCAACCATTAACCCTGCTCTACAAAGTTCACTCCTAAACCATATCCCCAAGCACCACATCTAAAGGACCTTTAAACACATCCAGATGTGGTTGGCTCAAGCACCCCCCTGGGCAGCCATTTCCAATGTCTGACCACTCTTTCTGTGAAAACAAATTTCCCAGTGTCCAGTCTAAACCTACCCAGTTGCAGTTTGATGCCATTCCCTCTTGTTCTAGTGCTCATTACCTGTGAGAAGAGACCAGCAGCAACCGCTCCACAATATCCTTTCCGATGAGGTCACTGAAAACAGCAGAAATTTCTCTCATTCTCATCACTCAACCTAGTAATTTAGAATCATAGAATCAATAAGGTTGGAGACCTCAAGGATCATCAAGTCCAACCTGTCACCCAACACCTCATGACTCCTAAACCATGGAACCAAGTACCACATCCAATCCTTTTTTGAACACCTCCAGGGATGGTGACTCCACCACCTCCCTGGGCAGCACATTCCAATGGCTAACAACTCTCTCAGTGAAGAACTTTCTCCTCACCTCCAGCCTAAACTTGCCCTGGCGCAGCTTGAGACTGTGTCCTCTTGTTCTGGTGCTGATTGCCTGGGAGAAGAGACCAACCCCCACCTGGCTACAACCTCCCTTCAGGGAGTTGTCCAGCTGTTTAGTCTTGAGAGGGCTTAGAGGGGATCTTATTAATGTGCATATATACCTGAGAGGTGGCTGTCAAGATGAAGGTGACAGTCTCTTTTTGGTGGTGCCCAGTGACAGGACAACAACAATGGGTACAAGCTGGAACACAGGAGGTTAATCTCAACATGAGGAGAGACTTTACTCTGAGAACAGGCTGCCCAGACAGGTTGTGGAGTTTCCTTCTCTGGAGACTTTCAAAACCCACCTGGATGCATTCCTGTGTGGCCTGCCCTGGATGATCCTATTTTGTCAGGAGGGTTGGACTAGATTACCTCTCGAGATCCCTTCCAACATCTAACATTCTATGATTCTATCCTGGCATTTTGATTTGCACCATTTGCACCACCAGTTTTTAGATCAGCCCTGGAAGTTTCCTTTTCTAATGAAAAGGTTGCCTGATGTCTGACAGGCAACAGCTCCATCACTGCTGCAGTGAGGGCTTCCAGAGGGATTACAGAACTTCTGCCCTGCAGCACAGAGAGCTCCTTGGATACCCACTGCCTCATTAAGTGCAGTGGGATTTACAGACTGGGACCCACACAACAGAGGTTTTCCAAGTCTCTAAGAAGCCATTCTTCCAGAGATGTGGTCTTTACTTGACAAGCTCCCTGTTGAGCATCAGATCAAGCAAAGCAGACCAGAGTTGATTTCCAATTAAACCCAACAGCTTTTCCTGATTCAGGTGGGACTTGACTCCAAGCATAAGACATCTGGCACAAGCTTAGGTGCTAGGATGTTGTCTTTACTGATTTCTTTCCTTTGAATTCACACAGCTACACACATATGGAAGTGGCATGAGATAATAAATCCCCAGTTATTTATTTAGTGCATTCACTCCCCACCATTCATGCTTGCTGCTGCTTAAGCACTTCATCTCAGGGAGAAGTCTATGGTGGCATTTGCTGCTCTGTACACAGACTCCATTGACAAAGGCACAGCAGCCTCACAAGATATGAAAAGCACAGGTTCAGAAGGTGAGCTTTGTTGTGCATGTATGAGAAGGTAGGGGGGTTATACTCACCCTACACAGAGTACTTTGCTCAGGATGATTCTGGCTTCTGCCATATTTGTGTCATGCATTTTCTCATAATATGGCTATGAAATCAAACCCAAGGGATGAATTTGAGTCCTGTGTCCACTTCTGGGCCCCTCAGTTTAAGAAGGACATTGAAACACTTGAAGGTGTCCAGAGAAGGGCAACAAGACTGGGAAGAGGCCTTGAACACAGCCCTTTGAGGAGAGGCTGAGGGAGCTGGGGTTGTTTAGCTTGGAGAAGAGGAGGCTCAGGGGTGACCTCATTGCCCTCTACAACTACCTGAGGAGTGGTTGTGGCCAGGAAGGGGTTGGTCTCTTCTCCCAGGCAACCAGCACCAGAACAAGGGGACACAGTCTCAAGCTGCACCAGGGGAGGTTTAGACTCAAGGTGAGGAGGAAGTTCTTCACTGAGCGAGTCATTCGTCATTGGAATGTGCTGCCCAGGGAGGTGGTGGAGTCACCATCCCTGGAGGTGTTCAAGAGGGGATTGGATGTGGCACTTGGTGCCATGGTCTAGTCATGAGGTCTGTGTTGATAGGTTGGAGTCGATGATCCTCGAGGTCCTTTCCGACCTTAGTTATACTGTGATACTGTGATACTGTGATTAATGGGATGGAGCTTGGAGTCAATACAGCTGACCAATATGATTGACTATTGTTCCTTTATTGCTCCAGTATAGTGCAAGTACAGCACAGTAAAGTAAAGCATAGAAGAAGAAGGGAAAGGAAAGGCAGAAGTGCCTAGCAAGGGAACTGCTACAACTTATATAAACTCGGGGAGCCTCGTTGGCATGGCTTCATTGGCTCCCTCTGAGTGACCACACATCGCACTGTTAGAGATTATTGGTCCAACTACTAATGACACAATGAGGTTGTTGATGCAGGTGCAGGTCCTGCTGTCCCAAGATAACTTTCTGTGTTTATAGCTACCAGTGCCCTGTTCTAGTTGCATGCTGCAGGCACAGCACTGCTTTGCTACACTGCTAGCTGGCTCTGCACTTATGCTGAGCATGGCCTACCACCATGTCAGGCTCTAGGCCTGCACTGCCAGACTGCTCACACTGCTCATCGCTGGTGTTGCCACAATGAATGAGGGTAGCCTTCAGCTTACCTGTGACAATGAGAGCTCCTAACGCTCTGCTTAAGCCTATTTTGTATCACTTTTCTGTATAGTTCCCTATAATTTAGGGACCATAAGATGGGGACCGGGGCAGTAAAGTCCTTCTGACTGTAAGAGATCAGCGTCATAACCACCTGAAGTAGCCACATCAGGAAGTTAATATTGAAAAAGGAAAACAAGAAGCAAGGGTAGGGAGGCTGTTCCTCAGGAAAACCAGACAAAATACTTATGCAACAAGAGAGAAAAGAGAATTGCATAATTTTGCTTTCCATCACGTTTCCAGTTGAATTTATAATTACAGAATTAATCAGGTTGCAAAAGATCCTTGAAATCATCAAGTCCAACCTGTCACCCAACACCATCTAATCAACCAAACCATGGCACCAAGTGCCTCATCCAATCCTTTTTAAACACTTCCAGGGACAGTGACTCCACCACCTCCCTGGGCAGGACATTCCAATGGCCAACAACTCTTTCTGGGAAGACCTTCTTCCTCACCTCACTATTCCTGATGCAGGCCAGGATGCCATTGGCCTTCTTGCCTACCTGGGCACACTGCTGGCTTATGTTCAGCCTACTACCAACCAGTACCCCCAGGTACAGTGCCTGGCTGCTCTCCAGCCTCTCTGACCCCAGCCTGTAGTTCTGCATGGGGTTGTTGTGGCCAGTGTGTAGAACCTGGCACTTGGATGTGTTCAATCTCATGCCACTGGACTGTGCCCATCTGTCCAGCCTGTTGAGGTCCCTCTGCAGAGCCCTTCTACCCTCTAACAGATCAACATCTGCTCCCAGCTTGGTGTCATCTGCAAATTTACTGATGATGGACTCCATCCCCTCATCCAGATCATCAATGAAGATGTTAAAGAGGATGGGGCCCAGCACTGATCCCTGGGGTACACCACTGGTGCCTGGCTGCCAGCTGGCTGTGGCACCATTCACCACCACTCTCTGGGCTCAGCCTCCATCCAGTTCCTAACCCAGCTCAGAGTGCTGCTGTCCAAGCCCTGGGCTGCCAGCCTGGCCAGGAGTTTGCTGTGGGAGGGAAGCTTCAGCAGTGATTAGCTACAGTTTATTCACATTTGCCCTTTGCTGTATTTCATAGACTGCAGTGTTCCCTACTGCCCTTTAACCAAACTGCATGGCAACAAGAAGTAATGGAGTTAATGAGGGGCATCATGAAAATAGTACTAGACAAGCTATATGATACAGCTAATTTTTTTCCCAATGCCCAATTTTGCTCAATTAGAGGAGAACTGGGAGATGTGCTGACTTTATTGGAAAGCCATTGTCAAATACTCTAGAATAAGATATAAAAATTGTCTCAGTAATGCAATTTGCCTCTAAAAATCAAATGCTGGGGAGGTGAGGGTTTCAGCAGAGTCAACTGCTACACCTGAGTTAGCAGAGAAACACTAAGACAGGAGTCACTGCTTCCTAAGCTCCAGTTGTGCAAAGTGGCATGGACACCTGCCCATCACTGCCTGCCTAATGTCTGCTACTACTAATTACAACTAGTTTGCATATGAATGAGTAAAGAGGAGCAGGGAGGCCATTATTACAGAGAACTACTGCAGAGCACAAACTTATTTCACCTACATGGCAGATTTGGCAGATTTTTGTTACTTGATAGCAGCTTGAGCAGAATTCCATTCATTTCCATTGTGGTGGGTTGGAAGGCTGATCCTTCCTTGCCTCCCACCAGGGCAGAAAAAATGAGACTCATACAAATGGATTGCAGAAGTGATGGAAAGTTTCAATGGAAAAGCAGTGAGTGTTTTACAGGGAACCACAAGCACAGTGACAAAAGGAGATCCCAAAGCATACTCAGAAGCCTCCCAGCATTCCCCTTTTCCCTACCTGAGGGCACACCCAAAACCCCCAGGGCTCTTTCTTCCCCCCCCTCCACTGTTAGGCCAATCTCAGCTGGCCAGATCTGAGACTGCCCTTCCCCCTTCTCCTCTTGGCATTAAGCTTTGCCAGGCCAAAAATAAGGCCTTGAGATAATTCTCCCTCCATTACCAGACAGGGAGCATCTCCCATGAGGGCAGCCAGGGAAGAAAGTGTAGAACCTTGCTGGTGGTTTTATAGGGAGCAGGGCATTATGGGATGTCATATGCAGCTTCCTGTGTCCACCCACTGGGCTGGAACCTTGGGGCATGGCAGGTGTAGCTTGTGTGGTAGCAGCAGGAGGCTCCCAGCTTAAACCACTGCATCCTGGGGCTGCTTAGCCTGGAGAGGAGGAGACTCAGGGGTGACCTTATTGCTCTCTACAACTACCTGAAGGGGGGTTGTAAACAGGCAGAGGTTGGTCTCTTCTCCCAGGCAGCCAGCACCAGAACAAGAGAACACAGTCTCAGGCTGCGCCAGGGGAAGTTCAGGCTGGAGGTTAGGAAGAAGTTCTATACAGAGAGAGTGATTGCCCATTGGAATGGACTACCTGGGGAGGTGGTGGAGTCGCCATCACTGGAGGTGCTCAGGAGGAGACTTGACAGGGTGCTTGGTGCCATGGGTTAGTTGATTAGGTGGTGTTGGATGATAGGTTGGACGCGATGATCTTGAAGGTCTCTTCCAACCTGGTCTATTCCATTCTATTCTATTCTATTCTATTCTATTCTATTCTATTCTATTCTATCCATGTAGCAAATCCAGATCAAACTCTCAGATCAAAAGTCCTGCAGCTCTGGCTCCTTCTCTCAGAGTAGACTTATTAGTTAGGTGCTATAGTGAAGTCTTCTCTTCCTTGCTTTGCATCAGCTGTATAGTTTGGGTTCAATAACCTGAATATTGGGTGGGCTTGTTCCATTGTACTCAACAACCTGCTACGTTCTGTAATAAATAACTCTTTCCACTCCAAGTGTTATGGATCTAACTTCTCAAGCTGGGTTCCAGTCATTAAAACAATCACCAGTCCTTCCCCAGGTATTCTGTTGCTCCTTGTCTGTAGCTTCTGCAGCTTGAATCTCATTTAAGGATGACAGGGCTAGTCCCCTGTGTAGCTCAGGAGAGAGAAGGAAGACAGTCAGTGTGCTGTTGCACGTTGTCAATACACCTTTTTGTCTCATTTCCTTCCTCAGAACTATGCAACAGCACATATGCCCTTGCAATTGTGTGTTGTGGGCAAGACACAATCTAGACAACAACTACCTGAAGGGAGGTTGTAGCCAGGAGGGGGTTGGTCTCTTCTCCCAGGCAACCACCAACAGAATGAGAGGACACAGTCTCAAGCTGTGCCAGGGGAAGTTTAGACTGGATGTTACGAAGAAATTCTTCATAGAAAGAGAGATTGCCCATTGGAATGTGCTGCCCAGGGGGGTGGTGGAGTCACCATCACTGGAGGTGTTTAAAAAGAGACTGGATGGGGTGCTTGGTGCCATGGTTTAGTTGATTTGATGGTGTTGGATGATAGGTTGGACATGATGATCTTGAAAGTCTCTTCCAAACTGGTCTATTCTATTCTATTCTATTCTATTCTATTCTATTCTATTCTATTCTATTCTAGACAGGGACAAAAGGCTTCTCAACGAAATGTTTCCAGAGTGGCACCATGCACTGCAGTCCTGGCTACAGTCACTATCTGTTCTGCTGATTCCAAGCGTACAGCAGCACACTCTTGCCAGCTGCTTACAACAGTACAGATCCACAGTGTTGAGATACTTGGTGTCACTGCTTCTCCTCAGCTCCTTCTCTTACAGGACACCAGGGCCATTTTCCTGCTTTGCACTTTCCACTGTGTCTCCATTTCTCATCTTGTCCTCAGCACTTGACTTGATATGACCATCAGGAGCTGGTACTGCTTGCCATGGTAGGACCTGCATTTAGGTCATGCCTCCCATCTCTCACAACTTCTTACAACTATTTCAGCTCTTACAGGATGCAAACCCAAGGTGTATGCACTGGATTTGCACGGCAAGGTTTTGGTAGCAGGGGGGCTACAGGGGTAGCTGTGGTGAGAAGGAGCTGGAATCTTCTCCTGTGTCTGATAAAGACATTGCCAGCCAGCTCCAAGGTGGACCTGCCACTGGCCAATGGTGGTAGTGCCTCTGGTATAACATAATTAAGAAGCAAGGGGGAAAAAATACCCTATGCAATTGCAGCCAGGAAAGAGGAGTGACAAAATGTGAGAAAAGCAACCCTGCAGACACCAAGACCAATGGAGGAGAAAAAAAGAGGAGCTCCAGGTGCCAGAGCAGAGATTCTCCTGCAGCCCATGGTGAAGCAGGCTGTCCTGCTGCAGTTCATGGAGGTTAATGGTGCCAGAGCAGATATCCACCACTGGCCCATGGAGGACCCACTGGAGAAGGTGGATATGACCAAAGGATACTGCTACCCCATGGAAGGCTCCTGCTGGATCAGGTTCCTTGCAGGACTCGTGGCCCCATGTAGAGAGGAACCCATGCTGGAGTAGGTCTGCCAGCAGGGCTTGTAACCCTGCAGGGAAGCCATGCAGGAGTAGTCTGTTCCTGAAAGCTTACACCCCATGGAAGGGCCTTGTGCAGAAGTAGTTCTTGAAGACCTGCAACCCATGAGAAGGACTCACAATTGAGAAGTTGTGGAGAACTGTTTCCCATGGGAGAGACCTCACACTGGAACAGGGAAGAGTATGGGAAACACAGTCCCTGAGGAGGAAGGAGCAGCAGAGAGAACATGAACTGCCATGTGCTACTGCAAGGGAGAACGTAGAGAAAAACGGGAGTGAGGTTGGGCATGAGAAGCAGGGAGGGGTGAGAAGCAGGGAGGGGTGAGAAGCAGGGAGGGGTGAGAAGCAGGGAGGGGTGAGAAGCAGATGTTTTAAGACTTGGGTTTTTATTTCTCATTATCTTACTCTGATTTGAGTGGCAATAAATTAAACTAATTTCCTCAAGCCATGCCTGTTCTGTCCACAATGGTAATTGTTGAGTGATCTCTCCCTGTCCTTATCTCCACCCATGAGCCTTTCATTGCATTTTCTGTCCTCTGTCCAGATGAGGATGGGACTGATATAACAGCTTTGGTGGTTATGTGACATCCAGTCAAGGTCAACTCACCACACTGTACAGCTTATTTTCTTCCTTAGAAGCCTGTCTGTGCAATGAGCACAAGAAACACACACCAATGCTGATCAATATCCACCAATGAAACAGGCCATTTCAGCAGCAGCAGCAGAGCCCTGCAAGGTAGTCTTTGTCACTGCAAACTGTCTGGACACCACCATGACCTGCTCTCAATTTCACCTCCTGTAGTTTGATGCATCATTGGCAGACAACAGATGAAAAAAGCAGGTGGATTGTATTCATCCTGTCACTGATTTTACAGCAAAAAAAGTGCAACTTCTTAACTGCTTCAATTTCTCCTCCCAATATGTGAAGTTCAAGCAGCAAGCTAGAAGGTTTTCCAGCATACAAAGCCATATAGCTCACAATGAAGATGACAAGCACTGTTAGTGATTGGAGTCTGGCAGCCTTCTATATTGCTGTATTGACTTTGGACCTGTCAGGAGTCCATACTATGGCTGAAGCTACCACCTCAACACATCATGCTTCTCTGCTTCTGTCTTTCTAAGTATCAGGAGCTAAAGTTGTAACTCAGGTAAGGTCTACTACTGGCTGTCATTTAAAGGACTGTTCCAAGCAAAACCTGTGGGGCAACACTGATTTATAGAACTAAATTAACAAGCAAAACCAAAGCTGAGCAACTAAACTCTAAAGAGGCTGCTGTTGATCAGAACCAATCATTTTAATGCATGATAGAATGGACTGGATTGCAGGGACCATAAAGACCATCTAGTTCTAGTAGGCAGGGACATCTTCACCAGACCATGTTGCTCAGAGACCCATCCAAGCTGGCTGTGAACGCTTTCAGGGAGGTGGCATGCACAGCTTCTTGGGGCAGCCTGTTCCAATGCCACACCATTCTCATAATGAAGTACATCTTTGTTGCATCTAGTCCAAATCTACCCCCTTTTAGTTTAAAGCCATTACCCCTTATCCTATCACTACTGCCCTTGTAAAGAGGCCCTCTTCATTTTTCTTGTAGGCTCCTTTAGGTACTAAAAGGCTGAGACTAATAAATCTCCCCAGAGACTTCTCTTCTCCAGGCTGAATGACTCCAGCTCACTCAGCCTGTCCAGCACTCTGATCATCTTTGTGGCCCTCCTCTGGACTCACTACAACAGGTCCACATCCTCCCTCTTTTGGGGGCCTTCCAGTGTATCAGCTGTGCTGCTCAGCATGGTGTGGGTGCACTCAATCCCACTGTCCATGTCAGGGGTGTTAGAACAAGAACGTTAAACTGCACTGATCCCAGCACTGATCTGTGAGGAAGGAGGCACAGTGCCTTGCTGCATGGCAAGGGCATGCTTAGCAAAGTTCAGCAACACAAACATTGCACATAAGTCCCTACTTCAAAGACCTCTCAGTCCCTGCAGACCCTCTGTGACCGTGGGCTTATGGCTATTTCAGTACTAACCTGGAGTCAGGAGGGCAGTGATGACTGTTCTCAAACAACCATTCCAGGGGACTGCTGGGGATTTCACTTTTCTGCAGATGCAAAATCACATCCTCCCATGCTTAAAATGGAATAAGGAAGAGAGGAATGGAATGAGGAAGAAGAATTTTGCAGATGACACCAAGCTGGGGGCAGGAGTTGATCTGTTAGAGGGTAGAGAGGTTCTGCAGAGAGACTTTGCCAGGCTGCACAGATGGGCAGAATCCAACAGCATGAGATTTAACACATCCAAGTGCCAGGTTCTGCACATTAGCCACAGCAACCCCATGCAGTGCTACAGGCTGGGGTCAGAGTGGCTGGAGATCAGCCAGGCAGAAAGGGACCTGGGGGTGCTGGTTGATGGTAGGCTGAACATGAGCCAGCAGTGTGCCCAGGCAGCCAAGTGGGCCAATGGCATCCTGGTCTGGATCAGGAACAGTGTGGCCAGCAGAAGCAGGGAAGTCATTCTGCTCTGTCCTCTGCACTGGTTAGGCCACACCTCGAGTCCTGTGTCCAGTTCTGGGCCCCTCAGTTTAGGAAAGATGTTGAGTTGCTGGAAGGTGTCCAGAGAAGGGCAACAAAGCTGGGGAGGGGTCTGGAGCACAGCCCTGTGAGGAGAGGCTGAGGGAGCTGGGGTTGCTTAGCCTGGAGAAGAGGAGGCTCAGGGGAGACCTTCTTGCTGTCTACAACTCCCTGATGGGAGGTTGTAGCCAGGTGGGGGTTGGTCTCTTCTCCCAGGCAACCAGCACCAGAACAAGAGAACACAGTCTCAAGCTGTGCCAGGGGAGGTTTAGGCTGGGTGTTAGGAATTTCAGTATTCAGTATTCCTAAGGTTGGAAGGGACCTCAAAGATCAAGTCCAACTCGTCACCACAGACCTCACGACTAGAGTAGGGAGGACACTACTGCCCACTGCAGGCTTGAACTCACAACCTTCCCATTAAGGGTCTTATGTGCTACCAACTGAGCCACCGTACCAGTTGGTTCTTCATAGAGAGAGTGATTGCCCATTGGAGTGTGCTGCCCAGAGCGGTGGTGGAGTCACCATCACTGGAGGTGTTTATGAAGAGCCTAGATGAGGCACTTGGTGCCATGGTTTAGTTGATTAGATGGTGTTGGGTGATAGGTTGGACTCAATGATCTCAAAGGTCTCTTCCAACCTGGTTTATTCTATTATTCTTTCTATTCTATTCTATTCTATTCTATTCTATTCTATTCTATTCTATTCTATTCTATTCTATTCTATTCTATTCTATTCTATTCTATTCTATTCTATTCTATTCTATTCTATTCTATTCTATTCTATTCTATTCTATTTTATTCTATTCTATTCTATTCTATTCTATTCTATTCTATTCTATTCTTACACTGCACCCATCTTTGAAGTACCTCAAATAGTAAGGGTTTCAGCCTGGATGCCTCTCCATCTCTCTTGCACTCTTTTGTTGCATCTGTTAAGACAAAGCAAGTCCTCTCTGCATTGTTCTGTTTGAAACCAGAAGCAACTTTAACAAATGTTGAACAATACAGCAGAAGAGAGAGATGTGTTTGATATGCCATACTCAGCTGCAAGCCTCACCAAGGAACAACTACAGTTCACTGTTAAAACAGCTCAAGTAAATCTAAGAGCTAAACTGAAATCTCAGAAACAGCAACAAGAAAAATCTATCCCAGTACTAGAGACCATGAAAATATCGAAGCAGCAAGTTGGAGCTTTTCCAACCTGCTGCAGACTGCTGACTCTTCCAGGCTTCTACACCAGAGTGGTTATTTTTGCAACAACAGTTTTTTTCACCTGTGATTCATTTCAAACAATGGAAGTATTCCTTGTCTATCCTGTGCTTGGTGTCACAGTGCATTAGGGAGAGTTTGCCAAAAAAACAGTAATTAAAAAGAACCCCAACACTTTAAAAAAGGACAATGTACACTTTGGAAATGAATCTTCTGATTGCTCCTGATTACAGCACTTAAGATTTGCATCACAGAGTGACATGATCTGCTTGAACTGGATTCCTCTCTGCTAAAATGAAAACCTTAAAATGCTATCCGGCAAGCCATCACCGTGTCTGGGTGTGTGGATGCAGGCTACAGACTAGACTAGACTAGACTAGACTAGACTAGAATAGAATAGAACAGAATAGACCAGGTTGGAAGAAACCATCAAGATCATCGTGTCCAACCTATCAACCAATCCAGCACCACCTAAACAACTAACCCATGGCACCAAGCACCCCATCAAGTCTCCTCCTGAACACCTGTGCCTGGCAATCCCAGGCACAAATCCAGGCTGGGCAGGGACTGGCTGGAAAGCAGCCCTGAGGAGAGAGACTTGGGGGTGCTGGTGGAGGAGAAGCTCAACAGGAGCTCTCAGTGTGCACTTGCAGCCCAGAAAGCCAATCAGATCCTGGGCTGCATCAAGAGGAGTGTGGCCAGCAGGGCAAGGGAGGTGATCCTCCCCCTCTGCTCAGCTCTGGGGAGACCCCACCTGGAGTACTGCCTCCAGGTCTGCAGCCCCTATTACAAGAGGGATGTGGAGGTGCTGGAAGGTGTCCAGAGAAGGGCCATGAGGATGATCAGAGGGCTGGAGCACCTCTCCTGTGAGGACAGACTGAAGGAGTTGGGGCTGTTCAGTCTGGAGAAGAGAAGGCTCCCAGGTGACCTCATTGTGGCCTTCCAGTATCTGAAGGGGGCTACAGGAAGGCTGGGGAGGGACTGCTCAGGATCTCAGGTAGTGATAGGACTAGGGGGAATGGAATGAAGCTGGAGGTGGGGAGATTCAGGCTAGATGTGAGGAGGAAGTTCTTCCCCATGAGAGTGGTGAAGCCCTGGAATGGGTTGTCCAGGGAGGTGGTTGAGGCCCTGTCCCTGGATGTGTTTAAGCCCAGGCTGGATGAGGCTCTGGCCAGGCTGCTCTAGTGTGGGGTGTCCCTGCCCATGGCAGGGGGGTTGGAACTAGATGATCCTTGTGGTCCCTTCCAACCCTGAATGATACTGTGATACTGTGATACCTCCAATGATGGTGACTCCACCACCGCCCCAGGCAGCCCATTCCAATGGGCAATCACTCTCTCTGTGTAGAACTTCTTCCTAACATCCAGCCTAAACCTCCCATGGCGCAGACTGTGTCCTCTTGTTCTGGTGCTGGTTGCCTAGGAGAAGAGACCAACCCCCACCTGGCTACAACCTCCCTTCAGGGAGTTGTAGAGAGCAATAAGGTCACCCCTGAGTCTCCTCCAGGCTAAGCAACCCCAGCTCCCTCAGCCTCTCCTCACAGGGCTGTGTTCCAAACCCCTCACCAACTTCGTTGCCCTTCTCTGGACTCGTTCCAGCAAGTCAACCTCCTTCCTAAACTGAGGGGCCCAGAACTGGACACAGGACTCAAGGTGTGGCCTAACCAGTGCAGTGTACAGGGGCAGAATGACCTCCCTGCTCCTGCTGGCCACACTGTTCCTGATGCAGGCCAGGATGCCATTGACCCTTTTGGCTGTCAGAAGGGACCTCTAGAGGTCATCTGCTCTAGATGCCAGCAGTACCAGTTAGGCTCCTTGGGCTTTGCTCAGCTGCACAACCTCTCTGTCAGTCTGTTCCAGTGCTTGAACATCATCATTCTAAAATCTTTTCCCATAATATTCCTTTGGACATTCTTTTGTTACAACTTAAGACTGCTGCCTCTTACCCTGTTACAACGCAGCTCTGGAACGACCCTACTCCTGTCTTCCACACCCTCCTCTGACAAAGCTGAAGACAGCAGAAAGATCCCCTTCAGCCTCCCTTCCTTAAGCCTGACAGTTTTAATGTGCACCTAAGCTGCAGTATCCACTCTGAGACTGTTACACCACGTTAGCATTTTCATTTTCCTGGTCAAAGGCATTTTGTAATCAGCAGACCCTCAGCACTGGCTGCTGCACCAAGCTACTTGCTGATGCAGACACAGCCATACCCTGACAGTTTGTGTACAGGGAGTGCAAGGACAGCATGCCCAGGGGCACTGCAGTGTGCTTAAACAGGTATTTGGCAGCGGGGGGGCTTGGCTATAAGCCTTAAGAAGCTTAATTACATTAGCCCAATTAAGTCATTCAGCAAAACCTTTCCCGCAGACAGCCAACAAATACATCCTTGAATATAAACTCAGGCCTTCAATATTGGTTCTGGGTGGGAATGAAGGGAAAACAAAAATACTTCAGCTTTTACAACTGTCAGTCTGAACCAGCAGCTGCTGGGATTTTGCCACCATCACAATTTCATGCTCACCCTCCACGTTAATACGAAGCTAATATGATGCAGCTCTGAGTCATCACTAATTTTTAGAATGTGTAAAACCTCACTTGCTTCCAGCAGCAACTAATTGTTTACTAATTCCACCACAGAAGAGACTTACAGTAATTAATAGAAGCTAATCTGCTTTCTACCCTGAACTGTCGCTCCTGCACAAGAGCAAATGAGGCGGTGACTGACCCCCGAGCTCCAGAGGTGCAAGCTCAGTTCCGTGCTCAGTTTTCCCTGGCAGTAGGGAAAGAGACCATCTTTGTGCAAGACAGCAACACAAACCCATTCTTTCCCTTCTTAAAAAGCAACTGGAAGGACAATTGCATCAACTCTTCATCCATCACCTTCCTGTCATCTTTCAATTTATCTCTGTCACCCTTGATGGGAGGAAAGGTGTGTGCAACTGCTAACCCTTTACAACGCCTGTTCCAGATTTATTTACCTTTGCAATAAAGCTAAGAGATTCACAGGACTGCCAGCATTTGCAGGGCATTCTTTAGCCTGTACTAATAAATAATCATGAGCAGAGAGATACATGGGGAAAACCCCCTATCAATCAGACAGTCTGAAGAATCAGCCCAACTTTGCGTTCTAGGTACGCAGGTGATACACCTCCCACCACTCATCACATGGTGCATTCATTGTATCATAGTACCGCCCCTCAGGTTAGGAAGGAGGTTGACTTGCTGGAACAAGTCTAGAGAAGGGCAACAAAGTTGGTGAGGGGTTTGGAACACAGCCCTGTGAGGAGAGGCTGAGGGAGCTGGGGTTGCTTAGCCTGGAGAGGAGGAGACTCAGGGGTGACCTTATTGCTCTCTACAACTATCTGAAGGGAGGTTGTAGACAGGCAGAGGTTGGTCTCTTCTCCCAGGCAGCCAGCACCAGAACAAGAGGACACAGTCTCAGGCTGCACCAGGGGAGGTTTAGGCTGGATGTTAGGAAGAAGTTCTATACAGAGAGAGTGATTGCCCATTGGAATGGGCTGCCTGGGGAGGTGGTGGAGTCACCATCATTGGAGGTGTTCAGGAGGAGACTTGATGGGGTGCTTGGTGCCATGGGTTAGTTGGTTAGGTGGTGTTGGATGATAGGTCGGACACGATGATCTTGAAGGTCTCTTCCAACCTGGTTTATTATTCTATTATTCTATTATTACTTGCTCTGGTTTTGTGCTTGGCTTCCTATTATTCTATTCTATCAGTCAGGGTTGGAAGGAACCACAAGGATCATCTAGTTCCAACCCCCCTGCCATGGGCAGGGACACTCCACACTAGATAAGGCTGGTCAGAGCCTCAGCCAGCCTGGGCTTAAACACCTCCAGGGAGGTGTTTAAGATGTGGTGTTTACCTAGATGTACTCATCTGTAGTAAAGCAGGAAATCATAAAAGGAAGCCCTCCTTTCTCTCTGCTTGACCCAGCCTGTATGTTAGCAAGAATCATGATTCTTCCTAGAACTGGCTAACACACTGGAATGCTTCTCCATTGGAACCCTTTGGAAACCTGGAGTTACCAAGAAGCTGGGATGCTCAGAGTGCTGTCTTCCTAGAGTGCCAAATGAGTCAATCCCCCTTTGTGGCAGTTCAGGCTGGGTGCCTCCTCTTCCTGCCACATGAGCTACATCTCCAGTGTCCTGAGGGTCCAGTCCAGTAGGTGGACACAGGAAGCTGTGTATTTCATACCCATAAATCCTGCACCCTATAAATCCATCTGCAAAGTCTTTCACAGGATCACAGATCACAGGATCACAGAATGTTAGGGGTTGGAAGGGACCTCGAGAGATCATCAAGTCCAACCCCCCTGCCAGAGCAGGACCATAGAATCTAGCACAGATGGCACAGGAATGCATCCAGACAGGTCTTGAAAGTCTCCAGAGAAGAAGACTCCACAACCTCTGTGGGCAGCCTGTTCCAGTGCTCTGTGACCCTTACAGTAAACAAATTCTTCCTCATGTCAAGGTGGAACTTCTTGAGCTCTAGTTTCCATCCATTGCCCCTTGTCCTATCACAGGGCACAAGCGAGCAGAGGCTGTCCCTGCCTCTTCCTTCTGGATACCCAGCCCTCAGATATTCCTAAACATTTATTAAACCCCCTCTCAGTCTTCTCTTCTCCAGGCTAAAAAGCCCCAGGGCTCTCAGCCGTTCCTCATAAGGCAGTGCTCCAGTCCCTTCATCATCCTTGTAGCCCTCCTATCTTGAGTACATCCCTGTCCCTCCTTACTTCCTCTTTCTTCCCTCTCTGCTCCCATGGGAGATGCTCCTTATTGGGTGATGGTGGGGGAGTATCTCAAGGCCTCTTAGGCCTGGCTATGCCTAATGCCAGGAGGAGAAGGGGTTGGGACAGTCTCAGACCTGGCCAGCTGAGACTAGCCTAGCAGTAGGGAGGGGAAGAAAGAGCCCTGGGGGTTCTGGGTGTACCCTCAGCTGGGGAGATGGAAAATGTTGGGGACCTTTGGGTGTGCTGGAAGGGACTCTGTAGGCTTTGGGGTACTTTTTGTCACTATGCTTGCAGCTCTGCAAAACACTGCTTTTCCATTTAAACTTTCCATCACTTCTGCAATCCATTTGTGTGACGAGTGTCATTCTTCTGCCCCTCTCAGGGGCAAGAGCGGATCTGCCTGGCCTCAAACCAGGACACCCTTCCAAATCCCAAACCCATTTTTCTTAAACGATGGAAAGGTGGCTCCAGAGCAGCTCAGCTCATTTTCCTGGAGAGCAGCTGTATAATTAGTACAAGAACACCACAAATATTTAGATGACAAAAACTATAACAAACCTCCATGATGACAAAGGTAAGAGTGATAAGCAGCCGTGATTTGAGGCACGCTAATTACGTCCAATAAATCTATTCTCTTTCTGGACGAAGAACATAGGAAATTTACTCACTCTGGTAATGAGCAAAACTTAGTGGGATGGAGTGCAGCTGCAGAAATGTCAAACTATCCTCACAAGGTTACACTTGACATTCTGGGAGAAATGCAAACAACAGAAACTTGGAAGAGGAATTCCTAAGTGTCCTCAAAACTGTAATTAGTTATTGCAGGTCAAAACTATATCGAAGAGCAGGAGGGTGAGGAGAGCAAAAGGAAAACAGATTTTTGCCTCTTACATTTTGCCATTAAGTAGAAGAAATAAATGAGAGAGCCCCCAGAATTCCCATGCTAATACAGTATGCTGGAGCAATCCTAACGTGGCAATGAGTATACTGGGAAGCTGTAAGACTGATATTGAGCTTCTTTTATGTTATGGAATAAAATATTGCTCTTCTGTGCAACTTCTACTTCAGCTTCAATTCAATCTCTGCATTTTAATTCCCAGAGAAAAAAGCACAGGTTTTACACAGAGTATTGCTTTTAATTGTCTAACACTAACTGTTGTGCACTGTAAAACACAAAAAGAAAAGCCAAACCAACACCAAAGAGACAAAGAAAAACAACCACAGAGCAATACTTTCCAACGAGGCTCCTGCCTTTCTTTTGCAGCAAACTGCATTTCCAATATGAATAGAATAGAAAGAATAGAATAGAATAGAATAGAATAGAATAGAATAGAATAGAATAGACCAGGTTGGAAGATCATTGCATTCAACCCATCACCCAACACCATCTAATCAACTAACCCATGGCACCAAGCACCCCATCAAGTCTCCTCCTAAAAACCTCCAATGAGGGCAACTCCACCACCTCCCTGAGCAGCCCAATGGACAATCTCCTTATGAAGAATTTCTTCCTAACATCCAGCCTAAACCCCCCCAGGCACAGCTTGAGACTGTGTCCTCTTGTTCTGGTGCTGGTTGCCTGGGAGAAGAGATCAACCCCCACCTGGCTACAACCTCCCTTCAGGGAGTTGTAGAGAGCAATAAGGTCCCCCCTGAGCCTCCTGTTCTCCAGGCTAAGCAACCCCAGCTCCCTCAGCCTCTCCTCATAGGGCTGTGCTCCAAACTCTTCACCAACAAAGGCTCACCCACTGGTTGGTTGGTTGATTGGTTGGTTAGTTGGTTTGTGGAGGGGAATTAGGGAAACAGCACACAGAAAGAGATGGGGCCAGGGACAATAAATATGTAAAAGTTTGGAGTAGTTGAATATGGTTTGGGTTTTATTTCAGATAGAATAGAATAGAATAAACCAGGTTGGAAGAGACCTTTAAGATCATCACGTCCAACCTATCATCCCACACCACCTAATCAACTAACCCATGGCACCAAGCACCCCATCAAGTCTCCTCCTGAACACCTCCAGTGATGGTGACTCCACCACCTCCCCGGGCAGTCCATTCCAATGGGCAATCACTCTCTCTGTGATGAGAGAAAATTTGATGAAGTCAAAATGATAAACCAGCACTGCCAGGTGTGGTGGTTTGAGCCTTATCTGGGATTTAAGAGCAAAGATGAGGGCAAGGCTGAGAATCCCTCCCCCGCTTGCCTCTTCCCTTTCTCAGTCGAGAGAAAAAGGGAGGGAAGGAGCAAATCTACCGAGAAATAGTTTGGAGTTGGTTTGGAAGTAAAGAGGTAAAAATTGTCTTTAAACAATTAGGATTAACAAGGGTAAGGAAGAAGGATGGATGGGGAAGAATATATATGTATACAAAACCAGTCCTTTGAAGTCCTTTGCAGAGGTATGGATGTAGCAGGGAGGAGGAGCAGGCCTGGCCACATGGCAGACAAGGAGGAAGCCAGCAGCAGTCCTCTCGTCCAGGCAAGGCAGGAGCCAAAGAGAGCAATGGCTGCAGTGTCTTCCTTTTTATAGGCTTGCTGGACAGGGAGGGGTAGTGGAACAGACTAACTCAGTCTCCCAGGAGGAAAACCCCCTCCAGGGAGGGAAAAGCTCTCACAAGCCCTTCCGTCCCCTGCTTTCAGGATGGGCATAACCCATCACACCAGGTCAGTACTAAATTGTGTCACCACACCTACACAGGGATACCTCCAGGGATGGAGACTCCAGCACTTCCCTAAGCATCCTGTTCCAGTACCTTGTAAGCCCTTCTATGAGAAAAATTTTCCTCATATGCAACCTAAACCTAACCTGGTGCAACTTGAGGCTGACTCCTTCTACCACTTGTTACTTGGGAGAACAGACTCAACCCCACCTCCCTACAACCTCCTGTCAGGGAGCTGTAGAGAGCAAAAAGGTCTCCCCTGAACCTACTTTTCTCCAGACTGAACAACCCCAGTTCCCTCAGCTGCTCCACATAAGACCCACCCACCAACTTGGTTGCCCTTCTCTGGACACACTCCTGCACCTCAACGTCTTTCTTGTAGTGAGATGCACAAAACCAAGCCCAGTAGAACAGGTGCAGCCTCACTGGGGCAGAGGAACAATTGTTTCCTCAGTCCTGCTGGCCACACTGTTGATCATAGACACTAGGATGCTTCTGGCCTTCTTTGCCTCCTGAGAACACTGCAGGCTCATACTTAGCCAGCTGTTGATCAACACCCCCAGATCCTTTTCCACCCAGCAGCTTTCCAGCCCCTCTGCCCCAAGTGTTGCATGAGGTGGTTGTGTCCCAAGTGCAGGACCTGGCACTTGGCCTTGTTGAATTTCATACATACAATTGGCCTCAGCCCACCAATCCAGCCTGTCCCTGTTGCTCTGTAGAGCCTCCCTACCATCAAGTAGGTTGACACAGCCACTCAGCTTGGTGTCATCTGCAAACTTGCTGAGGGTGCACCTGATCCCCTTGTCCAGACCACCGATAATGTTAGTAAAGAAAACAGGCCCCGATACTGAACACTGGAGACCACCCCTTGTGACTGGCTGCCAACTGAATTTAACTCCATCCACCACAACTCTTTGTGGACCCAGCCAAAAGAGAAAGGAAAAAAAAACAACCCACAAACCAACCAAACAAAAAAGCAAACAAGAAAAAGAGAAAAAGAATCATTTTATAAATTGGAGGAGAAGGGTTGAATGAATTCAGACACACACAGGACAGCACTTCCTTGCATATATTAGTACCTCAGATGGCAGATCCAATGATTTCACTGGTACCTAACCCTTCACACAGCATTTAAAGAGAGTGAAAAATCAAGTGTCCCTAACTCCACAGTTCATACTATCTGCATTACAGTGCCAAGGTCACTTACACTGCTCAGGGTTATTCTTGCTAATTTTGTCAGTGCCACCCATCGGGAAGCTAAAGCAGTCACCCATGAGACATGAACCTGCACTCTGCTTTTATAGACTGACTGATGGCTCATGTGACATTTTTAGTAGGTATAACTTATTCATTCAACAGAATGTGCTCTTGCACAGCTGTTGATCCCACTGGTAGGTTGCACTACACAATACACCACCCATGGCTTTTTAGCTGCTTTGTAGTTGGGCTGACTGGTCCACAAACCAGTCCAGTAAAAGGAAGAGGACAATTGCTTTCTCCAAGCAAAGTGAGATCCTGGTTGACAGACAGCTGAACATGAGCCAGCAGTGTGCCCAGGTGGCCAAGAAGGCCAATGGTATCCTGCCCTGTATCAGGAATAGTGTGGCCAGCAGGAGCAGGGAAGTCATTGTGCCCTGTACTCAGCACTGGTTAGGCCACACCTTGAGTCCTGTGTCCAGTTGTGGGCTCCTCAGTTTAAGAAGGACATTGAGACTCTTGAAGGTGTCCAGAGAAGGGCAACAAGGCTGGGGAGGGGTCTGGAGCACAGCCCTGTGAGGAGAGGCTGAGGGAGCTGGGGTTGCTTAGCCTGGAGAAGAGGAGGCTCAGGGGAGACCTTCTTGCTCTCTACAACTGCCTGAAGGGAGGTTATAGCCAGGTGGGGGTTGGTCTCTTCTCCCAGGCAACCAGCACCAGAACAAGAGGACACAGTCTCAAGCTGTGCCAGGGGAGGTTTAGGCTGGAGGTGAGGAGAAAGTTCTTCCCAGAAAGAGTAATTTGCCATTGGAATGTGCTGCTCAGGGAGGTGGTGGAGTCACTGTCCCTGGAGGTGTTTAAGAGGGGATTGGATGTGGCACTTGAAGCCATGGTTTAGTTAGTCATGAGGTGTTGAGTGATAGGTTGGACTTGATGATCTCTGAGGTCTTTTCCAACCTTATTGATTCTATGCAAAAGTCCTGCAGGAGGTCTGAAAAGACAGTGCAGGTGTCCATGCAGATCTTTCTTGCAGGTTTATTTTGAATGCATTTGAAGTGTGAATAAATGCTAAGGCCAGGCATTTTTCTTGGCTGGATCTGCCTTGGTTCCATTCTCTTTTATCTGTTCTCCCTCATAGGCATTGTCTTCTTTTAATCTCCGCTGGAGCTTAACAAAGAGTTGAGAACAGAGCTCCTTTCCTCCAGAGCAGCAGTCAAAAGAATACTAATTAGTTTTTGTCTTTTGTTGTCCTGCTGCTTCAGTTGTAGTTAAGCCAAAACATCTGACTCCTCTGTCTCAAGAACGCAGAGACCAAACACATATTTGGAAGATAAAAGAAATAATGACTGCTTCTTCAGCTAGGTAAGAGAAATTAAATGCTGTTCTTTCTGACAGGTGGAGCATTGTGTCTGCCCTATGGAATTACACAGCAGTGCCCAGCAGTAAAGTTCTGACTTATTCATCAGGATATTAGCCTGGAGAAGAGGAGGCTCAGGGGAGACCTTCTTGCTCTCTACAACTACCTGAAGGGAGATTGTAGCCAGGTGGGGGCTGGTCTCTTCTCCCAGGCAACCAGCACCAGAACAAGAGGATTACACAGTCACAAGCTGTGCCAGGGGAAGTCTGGGCTGGAGGTGAGGAAAAAGTTCTTCACAGAGAGAATTGTTAGCCATTGGAATGTTCTGCCCAGGGAGGTGGTGGAGTCACCATCCCTGGAGGTGTTCAAGAGGGGACAGGACATGGCACTTGGTGCCATGGTTTAGTTAGTCATGAGGTGTTGGGTGACAGGTTGGACTTGATGATCTTTGAGGTCTCTTCCAATCTTATTGATTCTATGATATTAATATTTACTGTAGTCAAAGTCAGCAACATATTCAACAACCAGATCTTTAATGGGGCCCAAGTAACTTCCATCCCTGCCAAGAGCTTCCCCAGTCCTACTACAAGAGAAGCAACACCACCATGTTTACACAAGCTTGCCTCTCCTAGCTGGCACACCTCTGAGTGAGTTGTAAGCTGCCTGTCACTGTAACAAAAGCTTTTGCTGTCCTGCACTGTCCAAACCTGGCCTGTTTCTTATGCATTTTTTCCCCCTAAGCATCTATACTGCATGATACCTAATACCACAGGATACTTCATGCCACTGATGACAGACCTTTGAGTGTGCCAGCACTGGCCAATATACTAAAACTTGTCCTCATTTCAGTCCATCAAAATGCTGGAAGAATATTTGTATTATTTAATAGAGTTTTGAAGATCTCTAGGCACAGCTTGCTTGTAACACCTGAACTGCTCCCATCTGACCAATGAATACTACCTACTCTGTTTCTCCCACATGCTCATGCAAGAAAAATGAAGACAGACCCACGATGTCTAGCATGAAATCCCTCCTCTCCACTGGCAAAATTAGACAATAGCAGCATATCACATGGCTGGCCTGTGACAAGGTATTAATTATAGAATTTAGAATAGAATAGAATAGAATAGAATAGAATAGAATAGAATAGAATAGAATAGAATAGAATAGAATAGACCAGGTTGGAAAAGACCTTTGAGATCATTGAGTCCAACCTATCACCCAACACCATCTAATTAACTAAACCATGGCACCAAGTGCCTCATCCAGTCTCTTCCTCCAGTGATGGTGACTCCACCACCTCCCTGGGCAGCACATTCCAATGGCCAATCACTCTTTATGTGAAGAACTTCTTCCTAACATTCAGCCTAAACCTCTCCTGGTGCAGCTTGAGACTGTGTCCTCTTGTTCTGGTGCTGGCTGCCTGGGAGAAGAGACCAATCCCCACGTGGCTACAACCTCCCTTCAGGGAGTTGTAGACAGCAAGAAGGTCTCTCCTGAGCCTCCTCTTCTCCAGTCTAAGCAACCCCAGCTCCCTCAGCCTCTCCTCACAGGGCTGTGCTCCAGACCCCTCCCCAGCTTTATTGCCCTTCTCTGGACACCTTCCAGCAACTCAACATCTTTCCTAAACTGAGGGTCCCAGAACTGGACACAGGACTCAAGGTGTGGCCTAACCAGTGCAGTGTACAGGGGCAGAATGACCTCCCTGCTCCTGCTGGCCACAGTGTTCCTGATCCAGGCCAGGATGACATTGGCCTTCTTGGTCACCTGGGCACACTGCTGGCTCTTGTTCAGCTTAATATCTACGAGTACCCCTACATCCCTTTCTGCCTCATAGGCAATAAGTTCAATAGGACTCATAATTCCTGATTTTTCCATCTACTCGTGCCCCTGACTTAATATGCAACACTGACCAAATCATGTGAAAATACTTGTATTAACCTGGGCACCTCAGTGAGCTCTCTGAAGGCTTCTGGCATGTGGGCAAAATGAAAGGTGCTAAATGCGGTAATCTGCTCTTAGAATTGTGAGCCTGAAAATGTGAGAAGGTTCTTTAGGAGATACTGATGGCTTTCCCTCAGGGCTCTCGTGATGGTTGTCCCCAGAGGGTCTCAGTGATCCCTCTTTTGACTCTATCTGACAACCCACAAGGACATTTTCCCGTATCTGTCATGCAGCTCTGATGACGCAGTAACCACTCTGTGTATGAAAATGCTGGAAAAGAGAACCTCATTCTGCTGGGATGTCTTCAGCAAGGCTAGGAATAAGATCACCTACAGTGAGACTGCTTTGCTACCGGAAGTAATATTCAAACAGCCAAACAAGCACTCATTCAGCTACATCTAGGTTGTGACAAACATTGAATCCCCAACTTTCTTCTATTGCTGTGATGCAATAGGTGTGGTCCCAATGATTGTCAGGAGAAGGAGTTCCATCTCCAGGCTTATTCCACTGCTAGGGAAGCCTGCAGATCCACCTTTATACTACTGAGTTCCTGTTAAACAATAGCAATTTTGTCCTGACATTTCTTCCCAGTTTGTACACTGGACACAAGTGGTACAAACTCTCAGCTGCTTCTGAACTTAAGCTAAGATGAAAGACTGTCTTTGCCACTAGCAATTCTCTAGAGTTTTTCAGTCATTTCATTTGCCATGTTTGTACAGGTTTAGAAGAGAAGAGAAGAGAAGAGAAGAGAAGAGAAGAGAAGAGAAGAGAAGAGAAGAGAAGAGAAGAGAAGAGAAGAGAAGAGAAGAGAAGAGAAGAGAAGAGAAGAGAAGAGAAGAGAAGAGAAGAGAAGAGAAGAGAAGAGAAGAGAAGAGAAGAGAAGAGAAGAGAAGAGAAGAGAAGAGAAGAGAAGAGAAGAGAAGAGAAGAGAAGAGAGAGAAGAGAAGAGAAGAGAAGAGAAGAGAAGAGAAGAGAAGAGAAGAGAAGAGAAGAGAAGAGAAGAGAATTAAACAGGTTGGAAGAGACCTTCAAGAGCATCGTGTCCAATCCATCAACCTATCATCCAACACCACCTAATCAATTAAACCATGGCACCAAGCACCCTGTCTAGTCTCCTCCTGAACACCTCCAATGATGGTGACTCCACCACCTCCTCAGGCAGCACATTCCAATGGGCAATCACTCCGTCTGTGTAAAACTTCCTCCTAACCTCCAGCCTAAACCTCCCCTGGAGCAGCCTGAGACTGTGTCCTCTTGTTCTGGTAGTTGTAGACAGCAATATGGTCATCCCTGAGTCTCCTCACTGTTCTTAAACATCCTACTTAGGGAGGAATGGGCAAATTGCCTCTTCTATTGATACTAGGGTCAAAAGAAAAGGATATCCACATGTTTGACTTAATATGTAACAGATGGTGCCTGTGTCTTGAAGATTATCCATAAGTTATCCATGGGACAGCAATGTGCCCTTGGGGCCAAGAGGGCCAAGGATATCCTGGGGTGCATTAAGAAGAGTGTGTCCAAAAGGTCAAGAGAGGTTCTCCTCCCCTTCTACTCTGCACTGGTGAGACCACACCTGGAGTAGTGTGTCCAGTTCTGGGCCCCTCAGTTCATGAAAGGCAGTGAGCTACTTGAAAGAGTCCAGCACAGGGCCACGAGCACGATGAAGGGAATGAAACATCTCCCGTACAAGGAGAGGCTGAAGGAGCTGAGTCTCTTTAGCTTGGAGAGGAGAAGACTGAGAGGTGACCTCATCAGTGTTTATAAATACGCAAAGGGTGAGTGCCAAGAGGCTGGAGCTAGGCTCTTCTCGGTGGTGCCCAATGACAGGGCAAGGGGCAATGGGTGGAAGTTGAGGCATAGGAAGTTCCATTCAAACATGAGGAAAAATGTTTTCACAGTGAGTGTGACAGAGCCCTGGAACAGGCTGCCCAGGGGTGTTGTGGAGTGTCCCTCTCTGGAGATATTCAAAACTAGCCTAGATGCCTTCTTGTGCTCTAGCAGGAGGGGGGTTGGACTGGATGAGCTTTTGAGATCCCTTCCAGCCCCTGAAATTCTGTGACTCTGTGATTCTCTAGGGAATTTCAAGACCTGCCCAGATGCATTCCTGCATGGCCTGCCCTAGCTGATCCTCCTTTGTCAGGAGGGTTGGACTAGATGATCCTAGAGGTCCCTTCCAATCCCTAACATTCTATGAGTCCACATTGGCATTTTCAATCATTCTCAAACTATTCCTCACTGCAGGGTGCATACTAACCTGCAGGTAATAGAACAAAATGCTTACTCTTTTTATTCAATGTTATGAACTACTAAGGAATTTCTTCCTTCTGAACAGTGTAACCACTTCAATAACAGTTTACTACTATTTCTAGAGGGAGAAACAATCTTCTCCCACAACAATAGGCTACACAAGTACCAAAATGTAAGGGTTTGCCCAGCCCAGATGAAAGATAAATCTTTATTCAGACATCAAAGCCCCATTGAGAGAATTTTTACAGCTCATATAACACACAAGTCAATCTTCTCCCAGGACTGCTTCAAAGCCCAAATATGAATTTATGGAGGGATTATTGTAATTGATACAAGGGTGAGCTGTGGCTCTAATAAAAAATCTGTGGAATGGAATGGAATGGAATGGAATGGAATGGAATGGAATGGAATGGAATAGAATAGAATAGAATAGAATAGAATAGAATAGAATAGAATAGAATAGAATAGAATAGAATAGAATAGATCAGGTTGGAAGAGACCTTCAAGAGCATCATGTCCAACCTATCATCCAACACCACCTAATCAACTAACCCATGGCACCAAGCACCCCATCAAGTCTCCTCCTGAACACCTCCAGTGATGGTGACTCCAGCACCTCCCCAGGCAGCCCATTCCAATGGGCAATCACTCTCTCTGTGTAGAACTTCTTCCTAACCTCCAGCCTAAACCTCCCCTGGTGCAGCCTGAGACTGTGTCCTCTTGTTCTGGTACTGGCTGCCTGGGAGAAGAGACCAACCTCTGCCTGTCTACAACCTCCCTTCAGGTAGTTGTAGAGAGCAATAAGGTCACCCCTGAGTCTCCTCCTCTCCAGGCTAAGCAACCCCAGCTCCCTCAGCCTCTCCTCACAGGGCTGTGTTCCAAACCCCTCACCAACTTTGTTGCTCTTCTCTGGACAGGCTCCAGCAAGTCAACCTCCTTCCTAAACTGGGGGGCCCAGAACTGGACACAGGACTCATGGTGTGAGAGGGCAGAGAGAACAAAACCAGGGGTGCACTACAAAAAACTCCTATCATGCTATTTATCATTTTTCACATGCATGCTGTGAAAATAAGGAAGTAAAAAAAAGGGAAATATCAAAATACCTAAATTGATTATTAAAAATAGAGCATATTTTCTCATTAAGATGCTTAAATATTGGTTTACCACTCTAGCTATGAATGACTTACACCAGTTACTGCTAATAGAAGGGGCAGGAACAGACAAAACTGGCAGATTGATGGAGTTTTGGGGAGGGGGGGGGGAATAAAGACTCGTGTATCTCAACACCTGTCAGGAATAAACTGATCTTGTTAAAGCATGGAGTAAAACATTTGTATCAGGCTTTTAAGCTAACCTACTAACAGTGGCAATTCAACACCTAGGAAAGTATCTGCAACCTATCAAGTCACAGCAGGGTTTTAGCACAAGCTCTCCTTATGTTAGGAAATGGAGAAATAACAAGTGAGAAAAGGGAGAGATAAAATGGAATACAGCTCACGAAACAAAACCCACTCTAACAGTAGAAATCCATTTACTTTCTTGGAGGAAAGAGTCCTTAGGGAATTTCCCTGCTCTGAAATGTATAATTATTTCACTACAGAATGAACTGCAAGCATCAGTTGTTATTTGCAAAAATAACTGGGGCACACTGACCTCCAGCATTACAACTGAGCTTAATCATCAAATCATAGAATCACAGAATCAGAGAATGACCACGGCTGGAAGAAACCTTAGACAAGAGGACACAGTCTCAAGCTGTGCCAGGGGAGGTTCAGGCTGGATGTTAGGAAAATGTTCTTCCCAGAGAGACAGATTGGCCATTGGAATGTGCTGCCCAGGGAGGTGGTGGCTGCCTGGGAGAAGAGACCAACCCCCACCTGGCTACAACCTCCCTTCAGGTAGTTGTAGACAGCAAGAAGGTCTCCCCTGAGCCTCCTCTTCTCCAGGCTAAACAACCCCAGCTCCCTCAGCCTCTCCTCACAGGGCTGTGCTTGAGATCTCTCCCCAGCCTTGTTGTCCTTCTCTGGACACATTCAAGTGTCTCAATGTCCTTCTTAAATTGAGGGGCCCAGAACTGGACACAGGACTCAAGGTGTGGCCTAACCAGTGCTGAGTACAGGACAGAGAGACTTCCCTGCTCCTGCTGGCCACACTGTTCCTGATCCAGCCCAGGATGCCATTGGCCCTCTTGGCCACCTGGGCACACTGCTGGCTCATGTTCAGCAGCTGTCAACCAGTACCCCCAGGTCTCTTTCTGCCTGGCTGCTCTCCAGCCACTCTGTCCCCAGCCTGTAGCACTGCATGGGGTTGCTGTGACCAAAGTGCAGCACCTCACACTTGGACTTGTTGAATGACATCCTGTTGGACTCTGCCCATCTGTCCAGCCTGTCAAGGTCCCTCTGCAGAGCTCTCCTACCCTCTCACAGATCAACTCCTGTTCCCAGCTTGGTGTCATCTGCAAATTTACTGATGATGGACTCAATCCCCTCGTCCAGATCATCAATAAAGATATTGAACAGGATGGGGCCCAGCACTGATCCCTGGGAGAGACCACTAGTGCCTGGGCAAATAGGCTTGATTAAGATTTTTGTGGGATTTTTGTTTTATTAGTAAAATTATTAATATTTTTATTAATAATTCTGCCTATTGAATATAAATAACCTCCTCACACTCATAACACTGAGCAAATGAGTCAGTATTTTTGCAGGATTCCTGGACTCGCTGTTTTCCTGTTATTTAAGGCAGTATTTCAGGATGGCTGAAATAAGTTTATTCAGAGATAAAAATAAAGATGCTAAAACTATCTAAGACAACTATCTTTGCTTGTGAATCTGAAACAGAATTGCAGCCAAACCAGCAAAGTTGCCTACTTATGCAGCAGAACTGTGCTGTAGTATAGTAAAACATCCTGTCAAGCTTCCTCAGTGGGAAAAAAAAGGGGAAAACAAGCTCTGAACTACTTTTCACTCCTGATGCAAAGGCAATGATACTTTTAGAAGAGATCAGCCTCCTCGGTGGCCCACGCACAGTATCACAGTACCACAGTATCACTAAGGTTGGAAGAGACCTCAAAGATCATCAAGTCCAACCTGTCACCACAGAACTTATGACTAGACCATGGCACCAAGTGCCACATCCAATCCCCTCTTGAACACCTCCAGGGATGGTGACTCCACCACCTCCCTGGGCAGCACATTCCAATGACGAATGACTCCCTCAGTGAAGAACTTTCTCCTCACCTCCAGCCTAAACTTCCCCTGGTGCAGCTTGAGACTGTGTCCTCTTGTTCTGGTGCTGGTTGCCTGGGAGAAGAGACCAACTCCTTCCTGGCTACAACCTCCCTTCAGGGAGTTGTAGAGAGCGATAAGGTCACCCCTGAGCCTCCTCTTCTCCAGGCTAAGCAACCCCAGCTCCCTCAGCCTCTCCTCACAGGGCTGTGTTCCAAACCCCTCACCAACTTTGTTGCCCTTCTCTGGACAGCTTCAAGTGTCTCAATGTCCTTCCTAAACTGAGGGGCCCAGAACTGGACACAGGACTCAAGGTGTGGCCTGACCAGTGCAGAGTACAGGGGCATCTTCACAAGAGAATTGTTAAGAGCATCTCTGGCTTTGTAAGAGCCAGAATGAACAGTTTGAATTTCTGATCTGAAGCTGACACACAGAGCTGGCATTTGGGGGAGAAAAAAAAGGGTCTTTTTCCCTACAAGCTAAAAAAAATTTGATCTAGCATGTTGGAAGTGGCAGCAATTGTGGACCCCCACAATTCTGTTTTAACATCACTTTTCAGGAAGTAAACAGTTTAGAAAGCTGTCCTGAAAGTCTCAATGATTGCCAAATTAAATACAGCTGGTGTTCCAGTGCCTGCTGTTAGAAGGTTACTTTCTGTATTTGGGAACTGTTCTCCCAATGAGCATCTGGAAAAAAGTGACAGAGTCAGGACTAGTTCAAATCTGAAGACACATGAAAGGGGCTGACAGAACAAAGAATCAGGATTCAATGATGAGAATGAAATAGCAGCTACATGACTCCTAGGAGTTCCTGAATAAGGGAGAAGAAAAAGCCTACCTCAGTTCTTCAGAGAACTTTTCTTGATGGTTGCAAGTCTTTGCTGAAATTATGTCACTTTCTAATGAGTTACATATGTGCCACCACATCCATGAGTTCAGTTATATAAAAACTTCCTAATGAGCATTGTGAGACTTTTGCTGAGTATAGCCAAAAAAAAACCCCAGACATGAGAAGGTAAAACTGTCAGCATCCTCTGCCCTCCTAAGGTTCCTGGATGGGCTAATTTGCATGGCAAGGGCCAGAAAGTGCAATGGCAGGGAAGAGAAACAGTCAGTATGGAATGTGCTGCCCAGGGAGGTGGTGGAGTCACCATCCCTGGAGGTGTTCAAGAAGGGATTGGACGTGGCACTTGGTACTATGGTCTAGTAGTCATGAGGTCTTGGGTGAAAGGTTGGACTTGATGATCTTTGAGGTCTTCTCCAATCTTATTGATTCTGTGATTCTGTGATTCTGTGATTATGACAACAGCACAAGGTTACCCTGGTGGTGTTCAGCAGGAGACTTGATAGGGTGCTTGGTGCCATGGTTTAGTTGATTAGGTGGTGTTGGATGATAGGTTGGATTCGATCATCTTGAAAGTCTCTTCCAACCTGGTTTGGTCTATTCTATTCTATTCTATTCTATTCTATTCTATTCTATTCTATTCTATTCTAGTCTAGTCTAGTCTAGTCTAGTCTATGCTATGCTATGCTATGCTATGCTATGCTATGCTATCCTATCCTATCCTATCCTATCCTATCCTATCCTATCCTATCCTATCCTATCCTATCCTATCCTATCCTAATGTGTCACTTACACTTTGTCCTCTGCAAGATATGGCCAAAATTATATCTCTCCCTGCAACACTGAGGATCAACAGGGCCTGGAGTGGAAAAGCAAAAAACCTAAAGGTCCTCAAAAATTACTCTTGCTGGTCCTGCAACCATGTCCTGTCCTCCCCACCCCCAAACAACTGCAGGGATTTTTGGTTGTTGTCAGTCTGTGCAAAATAATACAGAAGTTTTTAAATACAGCAATAATAGTACTTTTGATATCTTAACCTGAAATTCACCAAGAATATTCTCTCTTTCCAATCCAAAATGAATGATTATTGACTCAAAGTAATCACAGAATCACAGAATCACCAAGGTTGGAAGAGACCTCAAAGACCATCAAGTCCAACCTGTCACCACAGACCTCATGACTAAACCATGGCACCAAGTGCCACATCCAATCCTCTCTTGAACACCTCCAGGGACGGTGACTCCACCACCTCCCTGGGCAGCACATTCCAATGGCTAACAACTCTCTCTGGGAAGAACTTTCTCCTCACCTCCAGCCTAAACTTCCCCTGGTGCAGCTTGAGACTGTGTCCTCTTGTTCTGGTGCTGGTTACCTGGAAGAATAGACCAACCCCCTCCTGACTACAACCTCCCTTCAGGTAGTTGTAGAGCGCAATAAGGTGTCCCCTGAGCCTCCTCTTCTCCAGGCTAAACAATCCCAGCTCCCTCATCTAGCAGATCCTAGTAATGTACTGGACATTATAACAAGTGCAAGGGCACAGATCTGGATATAACACAGAGTACAGGTTTTGGAGTCCCCTGCCAGATTTCTTGACTGCTCTTCACAAGATACTGATGAACATCTTTTCTAGTCAAAGCTCTTCAACATCATAGTGCACAAGAGAAAACCTTAATGCATGAGAACTTTATATTGTTTACATCACACCAGAAAGAAAATATAAGATGAAACCCCCAAAATAAAAGCTCAGCTACTATCACCACCCTTACTTCTTCAAACAAGTCAAGCATACCCACATTTAACTTTTTGTTAAGGCAATGACAGTAACTCAAGTGGAAGACAAGCAGACAGAGCATCTCATCTGTCCTTGGGCTGACAAAGGAATGACCAAAAAGTATATACTGTAGTATTTCTTTGATCACAGTATCACAGTATAACTTAGGTTGGAAAGGACCTCGAGGATCATCGAGTCCAACCTATCAACACAAACCTCATGACTAGACCATGGCACCAAGTGCCACGTCCAATCTCCCCTTGAACGCCTCCAGGGTCGATGACTCCACCACCTCCCTGGGCAACCCGTACCAATGACAAATGACTCGCTCGGTGAAGAACTTCCTCCTCACCTCGAGTCTAAACCTCCCCTGGTGTAGCTTGAGACTGTGTCCCCTTGTTCTGGTGCTGGTTGCCTGGGAGAAGAGGCCAACCCCTTCCTGGCTACAACCACCCTTCAGGTAGTTGTAGAGGGCAATGAGGTCACCCCTGAGCCTCCTCTTCTCCTTGATCTGAATATATTGATGGATTGGATTAGCTAGAACACTGCAGACTATACACAACTTTATTAACCTTCTAGCATTGTGCTCTCCAAATACACGTGTCAACTTTGTTACATCTCCTACAGACCAAACTGAAAAAAACCAATCAATAGCTGATCTGGTTTAAATGCTGTTCTACTGGCTAAAACATTATCCCTCATGGAAGGCAAAGTTGGCATTCTGAAAAAAATCATGCATGAGAATAAAGATGAAAAAAAGAATAGGTTGGAAAAGACCTTTGAGATCACCGAGTCCAACCTATCACCCAACACCATCTGATCAACTAAACCGTGGCACTAAGTGCCTCATCCAGTCTCTTTTTAATCCCTTCCAGTGACAGGGACTCCACCACCTCCTTGGGCAGCCCCTTCCAATGGCCAATCACTCTGTGAAGAATTTCTTCCTAACATCCAGCCTAAACCTCCCCTGCTGCGTCTTGTCCAGCCAAACTCTTTGCAGAGCAGGAGAACCACAGGGGCCAAGAGCCACAGAGCAGCCAAGGCAGAAGTTCATTTCCTCCACATGAGCTTTAAGGAAGAAGGTGTTTAGAGTCCCCAAGGCTGGCATCTTGCAGTGCCTTACCACAGTAACATTCTTGCCCCCCGTTGCCAAAGGAAATTCGTCTCTGAGCCACTCACAGTAAGGAATTTGGTTTCCAATAGCTGCACATTCATAGTATCATAGTATCATAGTATCAGTCAGGGTTGGAAGGGACCACAAGGATCATCTAGTTCCAACCCCCCTGCCACGGGCAGGGACACCCCACACTACATCAGCCTGGCCACAGCCTCAGCCAGCCTGGGCTTAAACACCTCAAGGGACATGGCCTCAACCATCTCCCTGGACAACCCATTCCAGGGCTTCACCACTCTCAGGGGGAAGAACTTCCTCCTCACCTCCAGCCTCAATCTCCCCACCTCCAGCTTCATTCCATTCCCCCTAGTCCTATCACTACCTGAGATCCTGAGAAGTCCCTCCCCAGCCTTCCTGTAGGCCCCCTTCAGATACTGGAAGGCCACAATGAGGTCACCTGGGAGCCTTCTCTTCTGCAGACTGAACAGCCCCAACTCCTTCAGTCTGTCCTCATAGGAGAGGTGCTCCAGCCCTCTGCTCATCCTTGTGGCCCTTCTCTGGACATGTTCCAGCACCTCCACATCCCTCTTGTAATGACACCAAAGCATCCCGCTCCGTGTCAGGGGCTGTGGCTGAGGCCAAATACAAATCTGCAACTGGTCCTCAGGCAAAGCAGTTAAGCCCCAGAAGGCACTGGGTGCTTGGGTTCAAGGTTCCTGTAGAGCTCAGGGTATCTCTCTTCGTTAGTGAGGTCATCCTGTCACCTTGTAGCTGGCTTAAGAGCTCCTCTTTGGAAAACTATCACTGCCAGGACCCACAAACCCAACATCCTCTGTCAGCAAACTGGACGTAAAAGCTGAAAAGTGTCAACAGAAATTGTACTTGGACAGCTCAGGAAGATCCTGCCAGTCTGAACACACAAGACCTGGGAGTCCCAGGCCGGCAGCGACAGCAGAAACCACACTGCAAGCTCCCCGAATGCGCCGGGACCCCTTCCCCTGCCGAAGGATGGCGGCTCGCAGGCACCGTGGGGCACAGAACAGCGTCAGGCGCCGAATCGAGGGCTCTCCGTGACCGGTCCTGTGCCAAAGCTGCACACCGCCGCGCCCGCGTGCACGCCACGGGAGCACGGCACAGCCCCAACCTTTCTGCTGAGGAAGGCATACTTGCTCCATTTATAACATACAAATTACATTAATGAAATAATTTGCATGAAACTATAAATGTGGAATGGTTAATTTCACTAAAGCTTCTTGTTGGTGGTGGTGGTGGTAACAGATGAGAAGTGACACCAAACTTCACTTCCACACTTACTCTCTCAGCTACTCAGCTATTACCTAATAACAGCTGGGGAGGAATAGGGAGGAAACAACTCAGGAAAACTGCACCTCTCTTAGGGCTGTTTGAATAGGTTTGTGCTTGAGCTCAGAAGATAAAGAAGTAATTCATATATAGGCACATAACTTGCTGCTTACTCATTATTTTGGGATGTCTAAGTAGGAGCTTGGAATTCCAGAGCTGATCTCTAAACCACCGCCAATCACAAGAGGAGAAAACACTGCATGAAGGAGTTACCAGATAGTGGCAGTCTTAGTAGGAGAGTTCTTCTTGGCACAGAATCCACTTAGTATTTTCCTCATGAGGAATAAATACTCCTTTATTTGACAATACAGTCTCTGGTAGCAGTAAGAACCTAAGAAGAAAACTGGTCCAGCTTACATGGAGCTCTGGCAAAAAAACTTAAAGCTGGATTTGTCTCCTGAGTCAGCGCACAGTACGACGCTGCATGCTGCTTATTCACCAGCACCACAGGCTGAAACTGTGACCCCAGGTTCCCCTGTCCTCAATTCTTGTCCTACGCTGACAACAGATCCACACTATAAAAAAGCACCTTTTAACTGCTCAATTATGGCAAATTATGCAGATGTCATGGATTAACCTTCCATGGGGTTTGTTTTAGTACATCTGTTCCTGCTGATGTACCTGAAAAGCAGAGCAGAACCAGCAAAAAATCCAACCTCGCTAATTTGTCACACATTTGTCATCTGGTCTTCAGTGACTTCACTGCCAGAGAAGCCTGATAAGTCCCTTTCTAGACTTGATGAGAGAAAGGCAGTATTTCTTTGTGGTCACACAGCTTGCAGAGTTATCTAGATTTTCTCAGACAGGCATTGGGTGGTTTTGAACAGCAACAGAAAAAAAAGTTAGTCCTAGTTAGTGCACTGAAAGAAGGTCCTGGTGCAGCACATCCGAAGAAGTATTTGGAAAGTTCTGTTATCTAGAAAGCATACAAAAATAAACTTGCCTTCCATAAAGATCCTGTTCCAGTAGATCTTCCCAACGTGATTTCCTCCAAGAAACACTAGATTGGATAAAATCAACATGGAAGTGCTAACAGAGGCCAGGACAGCGTGAAGTCGACGGCGAACTCTTGGTGAGAAGCAGCGCTCCTGAGGGGCAGAACAAAGGGTGCAGATGCAGTTAACAATCCCTGCATTTTTTCAAGTAAAGTTAGAAAAAGTCATGGTAGTTACAAAAATCAGGTTTTGGTACTGTCCTTCCAATTATGCAAATGAAGCAGGTCCCTATCCACCATACATTAGTTTGCATTTTTCTGTACTTGTATTTTGCATTATCACCTGAGGGGTGAATTCGGCACAAAGACTGCAAGAAGGTGGGGAAAGGATGAGAAAGTTTCAGATTCCTCCAATATACAGTTGTTAGAACAAAATTTAAAGAGTATGATAGCACATCACAAGGAAATGATCTGGATGAGGGGATTGAGACAGTCATCAGCAAGTTTGCAGATGACACCAAGTTGGGAGCAGATGTTGGTCAGTTAGAGGGTGGAAGGGCTCTGCAGAGGGAACTCAACCGACTGGACAGATGGGCAGAGTCCAACAGGATGGCATTCAACAAGTCCAAGCGCCAGGTGCTGCACTTTGGCCACAACAACCCCATGCAGAGCTACAGGCCGGGGTCAGAGTGGCTGAAAGCTGCCAAACAGAGAGGGACCTGGGGGTGCTGATGGACAGCTGCCTAAACATGAGCCAGCAGTGTGCCCAGGTGGCCAAGAGGGCCAATGGCATCCTGGCCTGCATTAGGAGTAGTGTGGCCAGCAGGAGCAGGGAAGTCATTGTGCCCCTGGACTCTGCACTGGTTAGGCCACACCTTGAGTCCTGTGTCCAGTTCTGGGCCCCTCAGTTTAGGAAGGACATTGAGACACTTGAAGGTGTCCAGAGAAGGGCAACAAGGCTGGGGAGAGGCCTTGAGCACAGCCCTGTGAGGAGAGGCTGAGGGAGCTGGGATTGCTCAGCCTGGAGAGGAGGAGACTCAGGGGTGACCTCATTGCCCTCTACAACTACCTGAAAGGTGGTTGTAGCCAGGAAGGGGTTGGTCTCTTCTCGCTAGCAACCGGCACCAGAACAAGAGGACACAGTCTCAAGCTGTGCCAGGAGAAGTTTAGGCTGGAGGTTAGGAGAAAGTTCTTCACTGAGAGAGTCATTGGTCATTGGAATGTGCTGCCCAGGGAGGTGGTGGAGTCCCCATCCCTGGAGGTGTTCAAGGGGGGATTGGATGTGGCACTTGGTGCCATGGTCTAGTCATGAGGTCTGTGGTGACAGGTTGGACTCGATGATCTTTGAGGTCTCTTCCAACCTTGGTTATACTGTGATACTGTGACTGTGATACTGAAATACTGTGTGGCTATGCCATAAGGAAAAGTATCTTGTTCCTCATGGCCCCAGGCTGAAAGTCTCTTTGCATAATGTCTGAATCTGCAAAAGACTTGTTGCTTTGGGTGAAGAGATAATCATCAGCCAGGGCATGGGAATTAAGGAAAATACCAGGAGCTGCTCAGTCTTCATGTCAAAAACATTGATGCTGCAGGAAATAAAGTCTTGTGACTGCAGTATCAAAAGACAAAAATAGCAGTAATTAATCTTTAATAGCTGCTGCAAGACCAGAATTCACGCTCAAATACCTGAAACACAAACAAGTGCTCAAAACAGAAGTAAACATTCCTAGACAATTAATTGACAGTTTTGTATAACAAATAACTCAACTGCTAGGCCATAAAGTGACAAACCTTCAAATAAATGACAAGTTATAAGCATAAAAGGACAATTTTAATGTATTACTGCAAAACGGACTCTGGTACATGGAACGTTAGCTTCGATCAGAACTCTATGACGGGAGCACACTGAGCTGGGTTAGGAACTGGCTGGAGGGCCGAGCCCAGAGAGTGGTGGTGAATGGTGCCACAGCCAGCTGGCAACCACTCACTAGTGGTGTGCCCCAAGGATCAGTGCTGGGCCCTGTGCTCTTTAACATCTTTATTGATGATCTGGATGAGGGCATTGAGTCCATCAGCAGTAAATTTGCTGATGACACCAAGCTGGGGGCAGGAGTTGATCTGCTGGAGGGTGGAGAGGCTCTGCAGAGGGACCTCAACAGGCTGGACAGATGGGCAGAGGACAAGGGCAGGAGATTGAACACATCCAAGTGCCAGGTTCTACACATTGGCCACAGCAACCCCATGCAGTGCTACAGGCTGGGGTCAGAGTGGCTGGAGAGCGGCCAGGTAGAGAGGGACCTGGGGGTGCTGGTCAATGGCAGGCTGAATATGAGGCTGCAGTGTGCCCAGGCAGCCAAGAGGGCCAATGGCATCCTGGCCTGCATCACGAACAGTGTGGCCAGCAGGAGCAGGGAGGTCATTCTGCCCCTGCACACTGCACTGGTTAGGCTTCACCTCGAGTCCTGTGTCCAGTTCTGGGCCCCTCAGTTTAGGAAGGAGGTTGACTTGCTGGAAGGTGTCCAGAGAAGAGCAATAAGGTTGGTGAGGGGTTTGGAACATAGGCCCTGTGAGGAGAGGCTGAGGGAGCTGGGGTTGCTTAGCCTGGACTCAGGGGTGACCTTACTGCTCTCTACAACTACCTGAAGGGAGGATGTAGACAGGCAGAGGTTGGTCTCTTCTCCCAGGCAGCCAGCACCAGAACAAGAGGACACAGTCTCAAGCTGCACCAGGGGAAGTTTAGGCTGGAGGTGAAGAGAAAGTTTTTCCCAGAAAGAGAGATTGGCCATTGGAATGTGCTGCCCACGGAGGTGGTGGAGTCACCATCCCTGGAGGTGTTCAAGAGGAGATTGGATGTGGCACTTGGAGCCATGGATTTATTAGTCATGAGGTGTTGGGTGATAGGTTGGACTTGATGATCTCTGAGGTCTTTTCCAACCTTACTGACTCTATGATTCTATATAGTAAGAAGCCTCTCCTGACAGAATTAGCTGGTAAGTTCTTGGCAAACGCTCAGAAGATGCAAAATATCTACATGTTCTTTATTTGTAACAGATGCCATTTATATAGCTGCTCTGGGACAGATTAAAGTCAGTGATGTTTATTCATCTTGCTCACACTAAAAATACTTCAACAAGTCACATGTAAAGGAATTAGATTTGCTGCAATTTAAACAAATGTCCATCTTCATGGAGTAAACCAGAAATTCACAATAGCTATTTCTTTTTAACTACCCTTCCAGAGGTAGGCACACCTGTCCTGGAGAAGAGGAGGCTCAGGAGTAGCCAGGAAGGGGTTGGTCTCTTCTCTCTAGTAACCAGCACCAGAACAAAAGGACACAGTCTCAGGCTGAACCAGGGGAAGTTTAGGCTGGAGGTGAGGAGAAAGTTCTTCACTGAGAGAGTCATGAGTCATTGGAATGTGCTGCCTGGTGTGAGAGACCAAAAGTTTGTCTCTCTTGGTGTGAGTCAACATAGATAAACTGATAGCAGAGCCACTGGAAAGAAGGTGGAAAGAATCCTGTCTGGATGCAAATCAGCTTGTGATTGCATCGTGATAACACGGACTACAACAATAGACCCAAGGACCGAGCCATCACGCCTTTAGGGCAAGATAATCTCCACCCATCAAGTATCCTGGGCAGGGTGACACAATGGTTTTTACCACCTGTTTCCTGATGTGTAAGGAATGTGGGGGGCTTGTCTGCATGGAGACAGGGAAGACGGAGATTCTCCCCCTCCATCCAAAATCTTGCCCAAACACACAGCAATACACAGAAAGATTTCCAGGGAAACGACCTAAGGATTATTTCCTGCCCCTGGAATTCCTGAGGGACAATATTTGAATACATACCTAAGGACTAAAAACTGTATAAAAGACTGGAGCAACTACTGGTTTGTAGAGAGAAACAGAGGAGAAAAACGGGGAGAAAAATGGAGATGAAGGAAAACACAGGAGACAGAGCATGCCGCTGAGAAGGGAAAGCTGGGACAATGCTGCTCCGGAGAAAAGAGGCTGCCCGGAGGAACACAGCTCTTCTCCAGCCAAAGCCTCAGCACCCTTTCTCTACAGACCCAGGCTGCCCAGAGGAGCCTCAGCACCGTTCCTGTACCAACCCAACATCTTCCCAGAGGACCACAGCTCTTCTCCCGCAAAAGCCTCAGCACCGTTTCTCTACAGACCCAACATCTCCTGCAGCACCTTTCCTCCACAGACTCAAACTGTCTTGGGGGGGATGAGGGGTGTGGTAATATAATTCTTTTCCTCTTCTCTCTCTCTTCTCTCTCTCCCTCTCTATTTTCTCCCTCTCCCCTTCTTATGTCCACTTTATTTATGTAACAAATAGTCTAGCTGTTGATACTTTGGCCTCGTTTGTGCCTCTAATTTCACAACACGGGAATGTTCTAAAAGAACTTGAGTCTCTTCCCCTCTCCGGACCGAGACATCTGTTTTAGACATGAATTTGTTTAAAAGACAGAATCTGACAGAGAAAAGTTTCAGACAGAAAGTCCTCATCCTGGATGAAGGGGTTGGATTTGATAATCTTTGAGGTCTCTTCCAACCTTATTGATACTACGATTCTGTGAGTAATTGCAAATATCTGTATAATATTGTAACTCCTGTCTATTTTGTACACATTCATTGCATTCCATCATAGAGTGTAGATTTTATTTGTAAATACAGCTTCATTTGCTTCTAACTGAGTTGGTCTGGCAAAGTCAGTGTTGGGGAGACACTTAATTACTCGTGAAAGGTTCTACCCCAACTAGGGCAGTGCTGCTGCTGTGTCAGCTGTTGAGGCTTTTTGGGGCGCTCTGTTGTGCCAGGCACAACTGGTTGATGGTAGGAATGCCCCAAGGTCTCAGGGCTGGTCTGGCTTCAGCAGGACAGCACGCTGTACAAGACATTTTCCATGAAGGGCTTCTTGCATCTTCTCGGGTAAACTGAGGCACAGCTCGAGTTCTAGTTGCAAGTGGAAGTGAGGTCTGGACCCTAAGGCTCATAGCTTCTCAAGCTTGCAGTGTGTAGAGCTCATGGCTTCTGTCCCAGGTTTTGGACCAGGCAGCTCAAGGCAGGGCACCTCGATGCAAGGTGAATTAAAGCAAGGCAGGTCCAAGCAGGCAAGGCAAGGCAAATACAAAGTCAGCCTATATTTATCACTTGCCCAAGATTCAACTGGGCCAATAGGGCAACCAAAGCCAGCAAATAGTTGCCCAGTGAAAAGAGACTCTGCCAGGCTGTGGCCATAAAAGACAGAAACATAGGTCTAGTCTGGGAGAAGCAGTGGCCAGTACACACGCTCTTATCCCAGGAGGAGGCTTGTTTAGCCAAACATGTTGGGGCATTTCTTTTGTCCCTTTTCCTGCATTGCCCCAACTCCTGCAGGAGGGAGCAGGAGAGAGGGACCGTGTCTAGACACATCAGGGCCTGTATGGGTTTGTGCTGGGCCAGTTTGGCCCTACCACAACAATGAGAAGGGAATAAGTGTGCTTCCTACAGTTATTAAAGCTCTATTCTTGAAGTTTCCTGAAGCTTTTACTAGAGAAAGCAATACTTAAAAGTCAACATAATGGTGCCTTATTTTTACCTTACAAAAGCTAAATTAATGACGCTTTCCAATAGCCTGTTATGTATTGCTTGAGAGGATTTGTAGTGGGAGAGGATCGTTGGGTAAAATATTTGTGGGTAAGGCTGCTGCAGTACAGGAGGGTTACTGGTGATGCCATTATGTGTATCAGTAACATGCTTGGAAATGTTACTGATCACAGAATCACAGAAACTTTCAGGTTGGAAAAGACCCTCTGGATCACCAAGTCCAACCAATAACCCTACTCCACAAGGTTCACCCCTAAACCAAGCACTACATCCAAACAACCTTTAAACACATCCAGAGTTGGTGACTCCACCACCCCCCTGGGCAGCCCATTCTAATGTCTGACCATTCTTGCCATCAAAATTTTTTTCCTAACATCCAGTCTAAGCCTACCCAGTTGCAGCTTGAGGCTGTTCCCTCTTGTTCTATCACTGATTACCTGGGAGAAGAGATCAGCACCAACCTCTCCACAATGTCCTTTCAGGTAGCTGTAGAGAGCAATGAGGTTTCCCCTCAGCCTCCTCTTTTTCAAACTAAACAGCCCCAGCTCCTTCAGTCTCTCTTCATAAGATCTACTCTCCGGGCCCTTCACCAGCTTCATTGAGCTCCTCTGCACTCGCTCCAGCACCTCAACATCTCTCTTGTATTGAGGTGCCCAAAACTGAGCACAATACTTGAGGTGTGGCCTCACCAGTCCTGAGTTCCAGGGGACAATCATAGTATCAGTCAGGGTTTGAAGGGACCACAAGGATCATCTAGTTCCAACCTCCCTGCCATGGGCAGGGACACCCCACACTACATCAGCCTGGCCAGAGCCTCATCCAGCCTGGTCTTAAACACCTCCAGGGACAGCGCCCCAACCACCTCCCTGAATCACTTTCTGGTTCCTCTAATCACCCTCTGGTTCCTTTCACTAGTACAATTTAAGGATGTGAACTTCAGTTTCCATCTCCCATTGCATCACAACTGAGGAGTATGGCCCAGATCTGTTTACTTCGCTACAGAAGTGAGGACCACCCAGCCAACCTTGAAAGCAGTTCCAAGTCCTTTCTTCAGAAAATGTTCTTAGATGAAAGATAGGCCAACTCTGAAGTACCTGCCCCTGAACTCTGGCAACAGCTCCGTTACCAAGAGGGAACACCTCAATGAATCCCTTCAATCTGGGTCATCCGCAATGCAGCCATTTGCCCAAAATAATGGGACGGCATGAAAACAAGAGCACGGGTGAAAAGCGGAGAGAGAGCGAGGAGCAGATGGGACAGTGGGAAGGGAAGTGACACATCCTGACTAACAGTTACCGGCTATTTTATTTATCTACGGTTAAGCACACTGAAAATGGAGGGCAGGGTGTGACTGAGCAGCTGGGGGAGCAGATGGGATGGAGGAAAGGCTGAAGATTGTGATAAAGCTCTGCCAAACAGAACGTCAATTTGTTTAATTTTAAAAGTGAGCAGTAGAAATGAAGATGGGTTGGGTCCAAGCAGTGGGACAAACTCTGAAAGTGCCTGTTAGTACACACTGTCAATGGGCAATAGTGACAAAAGGGTGTTTGGGAGAGTGCAGAGACAGCGAGAACAACTGCATGTGCTCATCGACATTGGTAGGAGTTTGGCTTGAAGAGCAGCAAGAGCAAAGGAAAGACAACTGTTGAGAGGACGACAAGTCAGTAGTATCATAGTATCAGTCAGGGTTGGAAGGGACCACAAGAATCATCTAATTCCAACCCCTCTGCCATGGGCAGGGACACCCCACACTACATCAGCCTGGCCAGAGCCTCATCCAGCCTGGGCTTAAACACCTTCAGGGACAGGACCTCAACCACCTCCCTGGACAACCCATTCCAGGGCTTCACCACTTTCATGGTGAAGAACTTCCTCCTCACCTCCAGCCTGAATCTCCCCACCTCCAGCTTCATTCCATTCCCCCTAGTCCTATCACTACATATCCTGCCCTCTGAAGTTGAGGGGCAAGTGTTGAATAGGGTAAGAGCAGAGACTGTGCCACAGAAGGTAAAAACAACAGAAATAAAGAATTCTGGTTGAACACACATGGAAAATGTCCATTTATGAGATAACTCAAATGAAACTGTGGAATTCCCAAAGCTGCAACAGTATGTAGTGGGTTGAGAGAAGGCCTAGCTCTCCCTCCCCCACAAAGAGGAAAAGAAACCACAGCTAACTCAGTCGGAGAAGCAAAAGGAATGCTATATTTACAAGCAAAAATGAAAGGCAGGTTATATTTATACACAATATATACAGTATTTACAATATATACACAGAGCAGATCCTCCTGGAGTCACTACTCGCTCAAAAGAATAGTGAAGAGGTGATTTGGAACAGTCAGCATGACTTTGCCAAGGGCAAATCCTGCCTGACCAACCTGGTGGCCTTCTATGAGCAGGTGACAAAATTAATAGCTGAGGGGAGAGCAACTGATGTCATTTACCTGGAGCTGAGCAAAGCCTCGACACTGTCCCACACCACATCCTGGTCTCCAGGCTGGTGACACATGGGTTGGATGGGTGACCACTGGATGGATACAGAACTGGCTTGATGGCCGCACCCAAAGAGTGGCTGTCAATGGCTCCATGTCCCAGTGGAGGCCAGGGACAAGCAGAGTCCCTCAGGGATCAGTCCTGGGACCTGTCTTATTCAACATCTTTGTGGGGGACATGGACAGTGGCATTGAGTGCACCCTCAGCAAGTTTGCTGATGACACCAAGCTGTGTGGTGCAGCAGACAGCTGGAGGGAAGGGAGGCCATCCAGAGGGACCTGGACAGGCTGGAGAGGTGGGCACAAGCCAACCTCATGAAGTTCAATAAGAGCAAGTGCAGGGTCCTGCATCTGGGTGGAGGCAATCCCAGGCACAAATACAGGCTGGGCAGTGACTGGCTGGAAAGTAGCCCTGAGGAGAGAGACTTGGGGGTGCTGGTGGACAAAAAGCTCAACATGAGCTCTCAGTGTGCACTTGCAGCCTGCAAAGCCAATCAGATCCTGGGCTGCATCAGGAGAAGTGTGGCCAGCAGGTCGAGGGAGGTGATTCTCCCCCTCTACTCAGCTCTGGGGAGACCCCACCTGGAGTACTGCCTCCAGTTCTGGAGCCCCTATTACAAGAGGGATCTGGAGGTGCTGGAAGGTGTCCAGAGAAGGGCCACAAGGATGATCAGAGGGCTGGAGCACCTCTCCTATGAGGACAGACTGAAGGAGTTGGGGCTGTTCAGTCTGCAGAAGAGAAGGCTCCCAGGTGACCTCATTGTGGCCTTCCAGTATTTGAAGGGGGCTACAGGAAGGCTGGGGAAGGACTTCTCAGGATCTCAGGTAGTGACAGGACTAGGGGGAATGGAATGAAGCTGGAGGTGGGGAGATTCAGGCTGGAGGTGAGGAGGAAGTTCTTCCCCATGAGAGTGGTGAAGCCCTGGAATGGGTTGTCCAGGGAGGTGGTCGAGGCCCCGTCCCTGGAGGTGTTTAAGAGCAGGCTGGATGAGGCTCTGGCCAGGCTGATGTAGTGTGGGGTGTCCCTGCCCATGGCAGAGGGGTTGGAACTAGATGATCCTTGTGGTCCCTTCCAACCCTGAATGAAACTATGAAACTATGAAATATACAGCAAAGAAAAATACAGGAACAAAACTCCCTCCTCCGGACAGAGGAGGGTTCCCCCTCTGTACCCCCCTCTCTCCCCCTACCTCCCTTTTTTTCCCAAAAAGGGCTAGAGAGAGAGAAAAGGTAATTAATGAGGATGAAATTTTGTTAGGCCTCAAAAAAGCACATGCAGGATTAGTGCTTATCTGGTATCCAAGGTCAAACTCTGGCTGCTCAGAAGCAGACAGGCTGGAAAAGCAGGGCAGAGAGAAACTGAGAAAAATTCCAACTGCACTCAAACTTAAAGTTGCATTCTACCAATCTACCAGTGAAATTCGTTCAGAATATCTGATTGTTTTTGTTACTATTCCAAACCATCCAGCCAGAGTGTCCCAGCACTGTCCCTTTCTCAAAGGCACAGCCTCCAATGGTCACACAGTAACAAGATATGGAACAAGCCTGCGAGTGGAAATTGGACAAGACTTGCTACCAGACTTGCCCATCTACAATTGTCACACCACAGGGAAGAACAAACTTAACTTCCCGTCAACATAAACTGTGCCATTCAGTAATCACAGCAACCATTTCTGTTTTGCTCTGGTTTTCACCTAGATCTAGCCCAGAACCTGTCCCCTTTAATTTACTTTATTTATCTGGCATTTTATTTTGCTTGCAGCTGCTCCCTCCCTTATCCCCAAGGTGAACTGTGACCTGAGATCACCTCCTGTTTCTTTCCAAGGTACACACTTTCCCTCCAAAGCAAAGGTAAAAATTAGCTCCTGGAAGATTCACACATGAAGGCAGGAAGTGACAGCATTTTTCCAAGAGACAGGATGATGCAAATGACCTACATCACTCCTATAAAAAGAGGACCACACAATCAAAATCAAGCAGCTGTCAGTTAAGATCTATTTTCACAAATAGAGCTTGTTTCTGAATTTAGGAATAAATATTATATATAGTATTCGAGAAGATACTCATCTTTCCCTATTGATGTCTTACTAAACATTCACTCCACAAAATGCTGTCTTGCACTAGCACCAGTTCATTTTTGGATTTTCCAGAAGATCTCCATTTTTAGCATCTTTCAGCAGGAAGCCAGCCCCCCCCCTTCCACTTGAAGAAAGCCTCCTGTCAGCTCCTGAGTGTGCACTACGCTTACAGACGCACGTGTGAAAGGTTTACGTACACAGAAGTAAATTTCTGCACTTGCTCCTACGCTTACTCTTCACCTTCAAAGAGCCTGCCCAAATACTACTTCTTTTTTAAAGTGCCAGCTTGTGAAAAATGTGAAGTGAACAGCATTGAAATGCAATCTTTTCTGTTTCATGTTTAAAACAGGGACTTTAACCAAGTAATCACTGTATCACTAAGGTTGGAAGAGACCTCAAAGAATCATCCAGTCCAACCTGTCACCATAGACCTCATGACTAGACCATGGCACCAAGTGCCACATCCAATCCCCTCTTGAACACCTCCAGGGATGGGGACTCCACCACCTCCAGCACATTTACAGTATTTACAATATATACACAGAAATATACAGCAAGGTAAAAAAAAGAAACAATAATACAGCAACTAAATTCCGCCCCCCCCCCGGAGGAGGGTTCCCCCCCCTGTACCCCCTTCTCTCCCCCTTTTTCCCCAAAGAGGGTTAGAAAGAGAGAAAAAGAGCAATTATTAATAAAGCAGAACATGTTAGTAGGCCTTAGTTTGCTTATCTGTCCAAGGTCAGTCTGGCAGGGAGCCCAGAAGCGGACAAGCTGGAAAGGAGAAAGGAAAGGAGAGAACTGAGGAAAGTCCCAGCTGCACCTAAGCTTAAAACTGCGTTTTTTACCAATCCACCAATGAAATTAGTTTAGAATATCTGGTTGTTTTGGTTAACATTCCAAAACATTCAGCCATAGTGTCCCAGCACTGTCTCTTTCTTAAAGGCACAGCCTCAAACGGTCACACATACACAAAGGCCAGCGGTCACAAGTCTGTCCTGGCTAATGTTCACATTTGAGGAAAGGAGTTTCCATTGATTTTGAGTCAGAGTACATGTGCTTTGGCTAGTAGAGGTTGTTGGTTGGAGCAATGATAGGGCTGAACTCAGGATTGAGGTGAGGAGCAAGCACTATCCACTGGTCTGGGCTTTGACATGACTACCAATGAAGAACAGGCTCAGGGTTCATAAACCAATTATACAAATACTCTTTTCCACCAAATGCTGGAAAATAAAGATCAAAGCCCAGTGTGTGTTGAAGATCAGCTGAGAAGAGTCTTTATTTATTATAGAAATCTTACTCAATATCTAATCTTGAAAGGTAGTGAACAGAAACACTTGCCCTGAACAAGTTCCTCCATTTGGTCAGATCTTGCCTAAGGCAGCTGCTGATGGAATCATTACAGCTATCTCATGCCAGCTCAAAGTGACTTATGCATGCAAAAAGAAATTCTGTCATTAAAGGATACAGTTATTCATTTGTTCACTATGTATAGAATTTGGGCCCTAACACAGAGCTGAGTAATTACTCAAAGAGAAGCAATTGGTTTCTCTGTTCTGCTGATTCATCAGAAAGGCTCAGCCTACCATCCCCTAATGCTTACACACATTTGCAAAGGGAAGGTTCCAAATAGCCACATTTCTCCTCTTCTACTTCCTGTCCTTAGCTTCTATTATGTTGTATTGCTTTGGGTGCCTGTCCTGAAGGGCCAAAAAGCCTCGAATGTGCTCTGAATCAGACAATGGAGCAGGAGCCAGCAGCTCTGGGTCTTCAGGAAATTGCCCACGTTGCCCAGGTTTTGTCTGAACATGCCCTGGAGTCCAAGTGGGCCAGGTGGGTGTGCCTGTGTCCATGCTTGGAGAAAACTCATCCTATAGGTTAAAGTGTCAGGGTTTTATCTCTTAATCATTTGTTGTCACTGGCCAGCATTGTCTCAGGAAATCTATAAATACCAGCCCAAGAGCCAGAGCCTTG